>NC_052950.1:27162259-27487572 GCF_013358895.1 Oreochromis aureus
AGAGCACAAATGGCCACTTTTATATTGTAGCTATCCAGCCAATAAACAGTTATTGATTTAATTTTGTCGATTAATCAGTGTTAAAATTAAACGAACCATAACTTACCCACTTCAGACATTTCAGGCACACTGGCAAAGTAGATTTCCTTTGCAAATTTTGGCGCATTGTCATTGATGTCATGAATTTTGATATTAAATTCAGTGTCAGGCTCCAGCTCTGCATTGGTGTTCCTGTCCAGAACCTTTGCGTGAAGTGTGTACATGGCTTTTTCTTCTCTGTCCAGCCTCTTTGTGGCGTGAATATCCCCAGACTTCTCATCAATCAGGAACAAGGTGCCTGCCCCGTCTCCAGTCAGGACGTACTTCACGTTGCCATCGCCCTTGTCCATGTTAGAGTGCAGCTGAAAATCAGAGAGATCCATATTAAAAATTGAAATGATTCTTAAGACAGACCTGTACAAATTGTGTTATGTTGTATGGGTGTGTAATTGGAGGAATTGCACACTCTTCCGTCATGGACTTCAGGCTGACAAGAAAGCTTCAGCTTTCAGTAAGACGCATTGATTTTGTGTAACCAGTGGCTATAAACTACAAAGCTATTTAAAATTTAATTCTATTACTTTTGAACACTTCTCCATACAATAACAACACGGTGCTTCTCAATTGCTAACATCAAATGTAGTTGCTGTTGTTAGTATTTCAAGCCTTTAGAAATGATCTAGAGAACTTTGCTTCTTCATTTCTCCCTAATTAGATTTTCTCTAACTTTAAACAAGAAAAATATAAAAACCACTGCAAGCACTACTGGTAGGAGGGGAATGATTATTTTTTTTTGTATTGCCCTCGTATTTCTCAAGTTGGCCAGTTTTTCCTCTTTTGCCAATTTTGACTTTTTGTTCCTTTGTGAAATAATTGTGTAAACCCACCAAGGAATCTGTTTCAGTCTTTGAAAACGGTGCCTCGGCACCCAGAGCATCAAGTGTGACACACTCCATTACTCCAGATCAAATTAGTCGTGGATTTTTCTTCCAGATTGTGCCTTTGAAAAATGATGAGAACCTGACCCACAGCAACAATTGCTAAAATTAGTCACCTCTGACCTATCCATCACCTTGAAGCATCTCCTAAGTGTCACAGACGAGTAATGGTGGCATACTGTGACAGACACTTGATTCAAGCTCATTACTGTACTGGATCTGTCAGCAGATATATTTAGAGCACTATCTCATGGGTTCACATTTTAAATGACAAGTAGTTAGGGACACAGAATGTACGTCAGTAACTTATTAATATTAATGTCTGCATGCTGTGAAGAAACTAATTATTTTTTCCTGCAGTTGGAAGAATAATGTCAACAGTACAACTCCGGATGGAAATCAGAAATGTATTACCAGAGTGGTAGCTATTCTCAGGTAGAATTTAAAAAAAATAAATAAGGATGCATGTGAAAACAAGATGCTGTCAAGTTCAGATGAACAATAGACACAGCATTTGGCACTGTGTGGGGAAATATTTTCAAGCAGATGAACTCTATTATCCAAAGGCTATTAAAGAGAAATATCAGTCAGCTTGAATTTTCACATATATTTGCGTTCTGAGACAGTCTGTTCATTGTTGGTGAATGTGAGCCGTAGGCCAGTGAACCCAGTATTTAAGACGTGTTATGGATGTGAAAGCTGCTACTGCTATTGACTATGAATGACAGTGTAATTTTAGCAGCCAGGAGACTGTTTGTGTGAATTTTTGCATTCAAATAGGCTTCATATCTGGGCTATGCGCAATTGCACTCTTCAAAAAAAATCTATATTTCCACAGTCACCTTATCATTAAAATTCATTTTTCATATATTGGTATATAGGTTATAGGAGGGTTAGCTCACTACGCATCACTGAAATCCTGTGTGACATAAGAAGAACATATTTCATTACTGATATTCAAAACTGTGACTCCTCGCATACTCTTGTGTGCTAACACTGTGATAATTAGGCCAGCGCAATTTTAGACCATGTCACACCACAGCAATTGCATTTTTTTTCTTCTTTTGATGATGTTCTCACATTTTTTTAATCTGATTATTACCATATTTTTCAGGCTTGTTTGTTAATCCAGTTAAAAGAAAGCTGAGAAGCAAAAACAACAAACAATGAGCCATCAAAGGAGCCTAAACCTGTGCAGCCAAGCTGTCTCAAAGATAATAGGAATTTTACAGTCTTTGCAGAGCCCAGTATTTTACATATTTCCCTTAGTCTAGGTTGAACCCCCACCCCCCACCCAAGCCCTTTCCCTGTGCACTTGTGCCAATTATTGGATGTCTACATAACGTTCCCTTCATAGTCATGGGTAAAAGAAACATTTTCTCCCCATGGCCATATAGATTTCTGACTTAGTGGAACTGCAAATAAGGAGGGATTCTGCACAAGTAAGCAATGTTAGGAAAAGATACCACGGCATCTAAAAATAATAGTGTTTTTGTTCTCTTGTGTCAGCAAGGCAATGAGCCAGGAACATGGGATTTTAGGATTTTATTTCTTTTGGGATGTCCCATAGAAACTGCACTCAGTACTATAATGCACTTTAATCATATATATATATATATATATATATTTTTTTTTTTTTTTTTTTTTGAGGGGGATGTGGGGTGTTTTTTTTGTTGAAGCACACAGGTTTTTATTGACATATGACAGAAGTGAGTTTTCATATGTTCAAGTGTGCTAGACTTTCTATCTAACATGTAGCGTAAATCTAGTACAGCTATAAAAAAAAGAAAAACTTCCATTGATACTCTTGAGAAAGTGTGGCACAAAGTGTTTTTCACACAGCCCTTACAAAATCTAATGTTTGCACTGCCACACTATATTTGCAGAGATTTAGTGGCTCTCCTTTCAAGGCCTTGCAGCACAAACACAGCCTTTTCAAGGCCTTACAACAGAAGCACAGAAGAGAGCCTTGATGAGTTAAATCGCCTTGCACAAACACTGAGGAATTGTCAGTAAAGCAGCAAAATCATTGGCAATTCTTGTCAGGTCTCTGGTAAGCATTGCTTGGTGCTGCAAAGAGGAGATAGCAAAATAGAGTGTAGAACGGTTACAAAATAATTACTCTTCCTCCTCTCCCCCATCTCTTAAGACATAGGCAGGAATTCTTTACCATTAGAGCCATGTACTATAATGTACAATATGTTGGATAGAGGTACAGCTTACAGTATCTCTGTTGCGCTTTGTGTTTTTTGTAACGCACACAGGTTCGGCAAAATTCATGCAGAGCAGTGTTAAGCGAGGCCTTGCAAAAAGCCAAGGATACTTATTGTCAAAATATTAACGCCACAAAGTGAGCTACCTTGAAATTTTTAATTTAGGCAGCACATTTTGTTTACAAGGCACAGAAACAATGCAGTGTACCGAGTATTTAATAGGATTTAGTTCACTTCAGACACACCACTCATATGCTGCACAATCCAAAGTTTGCGCTTGTATTGCTCAGCATTGCAAGCGTTCACACTTCACAGCCCTGCTTAAGAAGTAGGGCACCACAGCTGCAGACAGTGAGTGCTCACACTCATTAATGCCCCCGTGAAAGTCAGTTAAAATGAGATTTGGAGGATTTACACTTGGATTCTACACACTCGCACAACATAGAATATATAAAAACATAAAATACACTCTGCTTTTTAGCAATTTGACAACTGCTGCCGAATCTGGCTGAAAATACGACTTTAATAATGAAGTTATTTGTCTCCATCATCCTGTGAGGTATCTGACTGCACTATTCATTATGTAAGCCTCAAAGCTGCGTGTCTTTTGAAGTCCTGATAAGCAATATCATCTGCATTTATTATAGTGCATTTGCAGTCGTGCACTGCTTCCTTTTCAGTTGAGAAGTGAGGCACACAAGTGTGAGACTGTTCTTTACATCACATTTGATTGCCATCACCAAGAAATCAACCTCAAGTGAGAGTTAGTGAGTGTGTGTGGGCTGATTGGAGAGCTTTGATTGAATGTGAAATAAACAAGTTCTGCCACAGTGCGCTACAAAGGCCATTAAGTGATCTTTATGTGAAAGACCATCGAGGCTTTGGTGGCTTTGTGCTGGGTACTGGAGTGCTTTTTACATTTTCTTTCTTCCCTTCATACCTGTCTGTCTGTCGTACTAGTCCTTCTTTGTCTTCTTTTACTTCTACCTTTTACATCGATCCGGCTTTTTTTGATTGATTTTTGTTTTTCTGTTTATCTGTCTTTGTCTGTCTCTTTCTTAAGGTCTCACATTTTTTTGTATTAGTCCTGTAAGGTTATAATCTATATATCTAATTCTTTCTTTCATTCTTTCTTTCTCATCAGTCTTTTGTGATTTTTTTCCATTCTGTTTTTCGTATTTTGTTTTACAGTCTTGTGTTAAGGCTAAATCTTTCATTATTTTTCTTTCTTTGGCATTGCTCTTTCTTTTGTTCATCATTCATTCTTATCATTCTTTTTATTTTATCAGGCTATCGCCATCAGTTTTACTCTTTCCGTTTTTTCATATCAGTTTCTTGTTCTACATTAAATCTTTCATTGACCTCTCTTACTTTCTGTCTGTCTTTTTACAGTCTTACTTTCTGTCTTTGTCAGTTTTTTTTGGCCATTTTGTGTATACTCTCAAAGTTTTCCTTTCAGTTTTTATTGTGAGTCTCTGGTTGGGGTCGTATATTAAGAGTATCTCTCATATAGACCTTTCCATCTTTGGCATTGTTTCTGTCATTTAGCTTCCATATGATCTTGTTTGTTTTTAATTCAGTTTCTTGTGACAGTTAGAGGATCTTAACTTATTTCTATCTTTCATATTTTTGTCTTAATTTATTTGACGTCCTTGGGTTTTTCTTTCCTGTCCATCTTTTGAACAGTCATAGTTGCTCTCTCAGTGTTTTGTATCAGTCTTTCTTATATCTTTCTAAATAGTCTTTGTCATTGGTCTTGCTTTCTTGTACTGACTTGGGCCCAGAGGGTGCTTAGTATGTTTGCTTGATAAATGAGAGAAATTAGTGATTAAGTAGGGCACTGATTAATTTAGTCATAGACAACTAATTGATTGATCTTTTAACTTGTTCACTCTTAAACTCTCCTTAAACTTGGTTCAGGCTATGTGCCTTCATCTTAACTTATTCTTTGTCTGTTTACCAGTCTCTGTTACCATCACAGTTTTTTTCCCTGTGGTTAAACTGATGGAATTAGTGATTTGTATCAGCTTCCTCTATAAAGCAGAATGGCAGCGTGTGCTTGCCCTATTTTCCCCCTCCAGTAATTTATTATAGGCTCATGTTTTTCTGACAGTTTAATAGTGAATGATATTGGACACAGGAGGAGTGCGGAACCGGTGAATGTGATTGCTGTCATGCCACAGAAGTTGGGTGCCAGAAAGCATCAAAGAGTCGAGAAAAAGCCACATCACACCAGTCACCGACATATCACTGGATGGCCCCATTTATAGTTAGCATTTCCTCTGCTGCTTCATCACATAATACAACAAGGTGAATTTCAGTGGCCTTCTTGATTGATATGTTTTCTTCTTCCTCCCTCTCTTCTTTTTTTATTTTTACTGTTCCTTTCTCTTCACCACATCAGAATGATGGTTTCAGCAAAAGAAGTTGTCATATCCCCCGTACTCAACCTTGCACAAGACACTTGTTTACTCCAGAGAATGAGGTGTGTGATGAAAGCCAGCTTCCTCTTAGAAAATTGGCTGTCGACAGTCACCTCATTTCCCTCCCTTGAGTTGATAACTGCAACGCTCCCCATCACACCTGTCTTTATGGTGCTAGCACGGGTGAGCTGACAAGAAACTGTCTGAACTAGGTGGGTGGAGAAGAGTAGCGCTGTCCCAAAACTTTTTGGGGCGATTCTTAGGAGAGCGCATGTCTTGCAGGAGCCGAGTCTCATGTTTTTGTTTGGCTTGGAGTTGCTATGGTCTTGACCTGATACTGATATTAAATTTGCACTTGTTCTATGTGCTGGTGATTTACAGGCTGCATAAACTCATATACGGGTTTTGAAGTGCTCCTTAGTTTCATGGTGAATGCATGTACAAATGCCATAGTTTGACTGCAGTAGGTGCCACTGTCTATTTATTTTTATTTCTGTTTTTCTTGTATTATGTATCACCCATCACTGTGTCCTTGTACATCCATGCCTATTTCAACAATATAACCATTCCTACCTCCTCAAGTTTGAAGGTAGGGATGGTCATATTGTTGAAAAAGGCTGGTCCACAGGCTGTTTCAGCTTCTATATGCTTTGACTTTTTGTCTCATTATGATCTCACAGAAATTATTATAAAGCCAGAAATGGTTGTTTTTGGTATTAATGTTAAAATGGGATGTTATTGTTATATTAATACTGTCCGCCACATAAAAAAAAATCTGTACTTTTATTTTAGCTGTAATAGTATGTTTTCACTGCACAGGGTAATCAAGAAAACCATGGAAAAAGTGAGGTTGTGTACACTTGTTTCTGTCTGATAGCTCCAGTAACTGTGCCTGTAACAGCCAGATTTCTGGCAGCCCATTCATCTTCAGCCAATTACATCAAACACTACTTCGACAAGCTAAAACTCCTATAATTAGTCTACAGACAATGTGTTTGGACGTTTTACCTTGCCGACATATTGATGGTCGTTTCCTGTATATTCCTCGAGCAGAAAGAATTGATTCCACATCCATCCACGTTTGGACCGCTGAAGAATCTTACCATCACTCTCTGGCATCCCAAACAGATTCCCAATATTCCCAGGCGCAAAAGGAAGGGCAATAGTGGGCCACAGGATAGAGAGCATGAGGAGGAGCAGAACTTGATTGGTTATCATGGTATCCAATCAGCTGGGAAATGTCCTGAATGACTTCCGAATTATGGTGATAAGCTTCTGAGAGGATCAGCACTGGAAGGTGGTGTCATCAGAACAGACATTGTATTCCTTTCTTTGATCTCCTTTAGATCCCTGTGAAAAGAAGAAACTGTATTCAAGAAAGAGACCATGACACCTATCTATCGCGTTGACAGTATACAATTAAAACACTCAAATAGCATGTGCACTTGTGAAAACAGCAGCTTTGCAAAAAAGCCATTGTACTCTGTGTACAATGGCTTTTCCTTCAGATTTCGCTATACGAGGCCAAGAGCTGCACTAGTTATTCAATCACCTTAAAAGCTTCAAAGCCATGATTTAATGTTGAGGCTTGTCTAAGAGCCGTAAGCTTAAGAATAAATTAATATAGTGTCATCATAAAAGAGTGTATATGTTTTTCTAGTAAAATTGAACTTATCTAATGATAAAAATAGAGATGAAGCTAACGCGGTGGAACTGATTTGACAAACTTCTAAGTAAATGATAAATGAAAGGCATGAAGTATAAAGAATTTCAAGACATTGTATAATAAATGTATCACCAGATGACTTCGGTAATCTAAGTGCATAACCAATGGAGTGGATGTCAAGATCAAATTCAGTTTAATGAATCATGCTTCTTGTTTTGTATCAAAATGATCTTTGACTTTGACATATTCATTATGTGATAGGGTTTAATGACATTCCTTTTTTTTCTTAGAAGCAGTTATTCATGTACTACATTTTTACTCTTAAGTCTCCATCGCAGCAACATTCCCCAGAGACCAGAAGCATTTAGAAATATGTCATTCAATCGCGATGGCCAGAAAAGCAAACAAGCAAACAAACAAAAAGGGGCTTGTACTTTAGAAAACTACATAAACTTTAATGGTGGGACTACAACACCAGTGATGTATGAGTGGTCAAGCAGTGGTTGTCTTGACTTCAGTCACTTTTTCACTGCAGTGGAAACACACTAAGCCAGCAATGATTAGCCTGCAGGGAAACTCTGCTAGGTCCTATTAATTTTTCAATGGGCTACTCCACATCCTTTATTACCAACACTGGCATCCTATCGAAATCATCTTCCTGTAATCAGCCGGAGCAAATTTGTATTTTTTTTTTTAGATGCAGATAATTTAAGTTTAGTAAATATGGTAGAATTCACAATCAGACATATCTCTTCCACACCCTGCATCTTAAAGGACTGTGGTGCACTTTACTAATTATAAGTTGCATTACTGATGATATGCAAACACTGATGAGATGCTTCAAAGACGGTGAGCATGTTTAAACAGCTTAATACAGGCACCTCTGGGAGAAGTATGCTTCTGACATGAGCAAAATATATTACCCCAACACCCTCTGTAGATTTTTTTTAATGTTCTGCTTCATAGTTGTTCAGTTACATTTTACAGCTACAGAACAGACTTCCACTAACATATGTATAAATGGATCGTCTTGCTAAAGGGAAGTCTGTCTTTTTCATCTTTTCCATCCAGTTCACCCCCCTTACCCACTTCCTCTCAATTTTTAGCTCTACTTAATTTTTGCATCCTTTACTGATGGCTAATTTCATAGATTTTTATTCCCTGAAGATGTTTTGATGCACTCCAAAAGGAGAAAATCCATATAGACATACACAGAATTTCCCAAACCACCAAAATTATCTCCAGGTGTCTGTCAGGCTTTGTGCCTGTGAAAAGGTATTTTGTGTTATTGGCAGTCTTCTTCCAATACTTCACTAAAGGCTGTGTCCCCACTGACTGGTCCTGATAGGTAATTTGGGTGTCCATGCATAATTGATGGTCTTTTGTAAGTTAATCCTAATAAATCTTACCTCTCTTCCTAAAAGAACCCATTTAGCAGGGTCCCTTTATAAAGGTTAAGGTACAAGAGTTACCCCAGCAAGCACTCGCTGTGTACCTCAGGGAACGCTGTTTAAAAGCCCATGCGAGTCGATGCCTCTGCTTTTGTTCAGAGAATTTAAAAAAGGACTGTGAAGTAAGTCACATGAACAAAGGATCTATTAATGTCAGGGAACAAATTAGTATTATGTTTCTAATGATGACAGGGAAATGGCAAATGTAAGTACACGCAGTACTGTGAATAGAAAATCAAAACATGTAGCTGATAGATCTCAATTTGAAACATTGTATTTATTCTCAGTGACTCGGGGAGTTTAACTGAATTAAATCTGTTACATCAACAGTAATTCTTCAATAACTGATCAAATTTTTTTTTTTTTTTGTAATGTATAAGATATATGGATGAGGTAGAGGAGAAAGCTATTAAAACTATGTAATAATTCTAACACAAATTTCATTGACATGGTAGGACTGACCCAAAGCTTTTAAGAAACTATAAAGATGTTGAACAACAGGCTGCACATTTGAATGAAATCCAGCGTTCTGAAAGTACAGAGACTTTAATTTTGTCCAAGTATTGCCGTAATAGCGAAGATGAAATGTAGATATCGTTGTAAATTGCTGATGTGCTACATTTTTTATGTTAGTTTCTTGCTCATAATGTGACATTAGTGTGACACGTGCATTGCCGAAATCAGGAAACGCCGCCTTGCAATTAATCTAGTCTGATGCTTGTGATTGCATTTTCTAATTATCATCCCAGCCTGTCCTTGAGTTTTAATAGCATTCTGGATATTAATCTTTGATGTGGTGTGCCTATTAAGCATTAGGCCAGTGTTTCTTTTCAGAATTCTTCCAAACACTCCATTAAAGGATGAGTGAGCATGCTGAATGTACGCCAGATCCTATATACGCAAACTAAATTATCTCAGCTTATTCAACCTATTAAATCGTGGAGTTTATTAAGAAAAAGTTGTTTATGATTAGATTAACTTGTAGGCAGCTTATATGGCTTGGCATTAAGGCACACAGATGTGAAGGGACAGAATTACTTTTAAGTGTTGTCTAGGGTTGTTATTCTTAATCTTGGCTAAGACACAGTCTGGCAGTTGCTCTGCTCTGCTCCGTTTCTGTAATCTGCAAATTATACATTCTTGTTTTGCTGAATAAGAATATCTTTGATCAGATATAAACTAGCTGTTCATCAGGATATGCTTCCTAGAAAAGCGCATGCTTGCACATTAGTCTGTGTAAAATTTTATGCCCCCAAAATTGAACATGCAGGCTTGCCGAGAAGCCAAAACCGTGGAAGCTAACCGTGCACTTTTATTCTCTGACGCTAGTGAGACAATAATTACAGGTGCAATATGCAGCAGAGGTCTGGCTAGTAAACCTCTTTAAGAGTTCTCTGTATAATAAACTGATAATCCTCCGTACATGGGAGAATATTGCTGCAAACTTTGGCTCTTGAATATGACTGTGGTTACTATTTACTGCGAAAGTCTGCAGTGAATAGACTTGCCATGTTTTACTAAGTATATAAGGGAGTTAGCTGTTTAGTGAAGATATAGGACACAAAAAGGAGTTGGAAGCCACCCTACTCAACCAAAAATTCATTTAGGATGACATTGATTTATCAAATGAAAATAATCCCCCAAAGTAACACATTACATTTACATTATCCATGCATAGATGCATTCTTACATAAGGGTAGGACAACATAATAAAGACTCAGCTACACAAAACCTCCTACCTCCTACACAAATATCGACCCACTTTCAAACCACAGAGTTTTAGACCCCATCTAAATTCTAGTCTTATGTTGCACAATCAAGGAATTCTGCGCGTGAATATATTTTAAAAGTGCCGTGAATAAACACAGGCAGAGGTGGATTAATTGGAAAAAGAGAAGACTAAGATGGAGAGAGGGCACAGGAAGGCGGCAAGGTCATCGAACTGGTGTCATGATTAGTCTTGGTGATCTTTTGTACTTACACTGTTTGTCCAAGGGCATGATTTATAGCAAGCAAATGCTGTATTTTTTGCGGTGACAAATGCTAACCATATATGCGAGGTTGGTGCTAGAAACTAGTGTTATGTGATTGGCAGTTTGAGTGGCTCCAGTGATTGCTTGCCGGTATTGACAGAGCAGCACGGACAGAGTATAAATCTAGCATGAGGGGCGTTGATGCACCAAGCTGCTGCACCTGCGCAAACTTCCACTTGGTGGAGCCCTAGACCTTCCCAAGTCGGCCTCTGCCGGCTGCAGTCTTTGGCAAACCTCAGCAAGCTTTACTCATGTTTTGAAATCCTCAAAGCAATTTTGTGATACAGTGCACACTTCCTTGTTGAAAAGCTACTCTAAGGGGGCTGTGGATGCAGGGGCGTTCTTTCTTGAAAAGGGTGCGTTGACAATGAAAAGATAACAAAAAGAGATTAAAAGAGGAAAAAAATGTTTATGCTGAGATGCATCTAGGAGAGTGTGTACATTTTAACAAGGTAGGAATGAAAGTCTGACCAAGTAGTTTCAGACAGAGACTGGAAAGAAATTACAAATACTAGAATTTAATTGAGGCGCAAAGCGAGCTTATTACAGTTCCCATTCTGTTGTGAAAATGCACTCACTTCCCACTCTTGCTTCTCTATTTGAACATATGTAGTGTTTTTCAAATATGTATTCATGTCTGATTCTTTAAAGCCAGCTTTGCAAATGCTCATGAGAGCCTCTTCGCCTCTGTGGGAGAATGGATTTCCACCTCTTTTCATTCTAATGCCGAAAGGTCGCTCCATATCTGACAATAATTCAGGGACCGTGTTAGTGGCTAATTTGCACTAAACAATAATGGTGTTACACGGGCAACCTGGCGCACACGACTAAACCCTCATATATCACTTTGGTGACTGTGAAGCCGTCTGCGTGTGAGGCAGCACACAGAGGGAGTAGGCTGCTGCTGTTGCTGCTAGAAAGGCTGGAAAAGAGAGTCAGGGTTGGATTAAGTTTGTGCTGTGGAGGATATGCACATATACGCACACTGTAACACTGTTGGCTGCTCTTGTTGCGGTGCTCGAACACCATCATAAACACCTTCATGCATTTTTAGAGATATGAATGGTACAGTGCCTCTCCATCAAATCTGCCCACAGCACATCACAAGTGTGAGCCGCACTCACTGGCTTTCAGCAGACAGACAAATACATCTCCACACACACACATAGAGTCATATATACAGCAGAAGTGCACTTAGGTGTATGCATAGGCTATACTCATGCATATAAGCTATGCAGGCAACCATGGGTGCACAATATGGAGAACATCACACTATGAATAAGTGACAAAGTTTGAATACCAGACTACTGAGTATTTTACATAGTCATAGTATCTCACAGGTACATGTTATCTTCTGTGTGACAGGTGTCATGGGCTGAATATTTTACAATGTCAAAAAATAATAATGAATTTTAAAAAAGCTAAAGCTTTTTAATTTTTTTTTTAAAAAGAAGGCATCCTAAATGATCCTTAAGTTACATTTGTCAAAAGGCAAAAAATTTGGAATCTACCTGGATACCACTATGTGAACTTTCCTTGATTTTCAAGTCTTGTACATTCAAGAAAATTTAAAAAAATAATAAAAATGTTTAAGATATACCAAAAAATAATACAGCTAATTCGATTCAGCTGTTTTCTTGCTCTTTGAAGTTCCAACACTTCTTTTCCTGAGATATCCACACTGCTGCATTAGTCTGGCTTTGTCACAGTGCAAGGAGCAGATCATCCCCTGGAGTCTGAGAGCAGACAAAATATAAATATACCCTTAAACATTAATCAGAAAAAGCCCTTACCTTTGATTCTCACAGCTTAGCATCCATCTGTGTCACTGAGTGCACGGTACTGTGTTCCTACTCCTTAGCAGTGCTTAGCGGTGGAGATTCTGACTCCTCACGGCAGTGCTTACATTCCAAGACTGACAACAGCACAGCTGGTGCGAATGTGTATGGGAGTGTGTGTGAGTGTGTGTGCGTGGAAAAGAGAGAGAGTCTCCTGCTTACTTCCCTCCCTCACTCTATGCTTCGCTCTTTCTCTCTTCCCTCCCTCGCTCCATTTCTCCTCCCCGCTCTCTGGCTTCTCTCCCCTTTCCTCCTCTACACTTTCTTTCTATCATCTCTTCTTGCTCTGTCTGTGTCTCTCTTTCTCTTTCTCTCCCTCCCTTCCCTTCTTTCCTCCCCCTCCCCTCCTCTCTCTCCCTCTCTCTCTCCCTCTATCCCCTCCTCTCTCTTTCTCTAGCCGTGCATCACTTCTGGCGGTGGATGTCACCGAGGCTGAAGCTGAGGCGACTCTTCCCCTGATTGGCTGCCATTCACAAGTTAGCGATAAAGAAAAAGGGAGAGAGAAAAACGAGACAAAAAAGCATAGGGAGGGGGGGGAAGTGGGGGAGGGGTGAGGGAGAAAATACTGCCCTTACATCCCAGTGAGCATCAGTTGACTGTGGAATAGAGAAACAGGGGAGGTTAGAGGCTGAAGAAGAGGGTGGACTCTGGGAAGGCACACAGTTTTTTCTCTTCTCTTTTCCTACTGTGAATGCATCCACAAAGCTGTGCGTAAGGGGCGGCACTGAAAGTGACTGCTCCGACGGATCGACTGTATGATGTTTGATGTCTAAAGCAATCGGCCCCATCTAATCTTCTTTCAATGACAGCGGAATGAAGGAGAAAAAGGCCATAACTTGTAAATCAGCCACGCAGCGAGGGGTGTTGTGGGGGGGTTGCATTTGTGCCCTGTTCATCTTCATCTTCATCTCTCATCCCACTGACTTGGCCAGCAGTATGTGGCAGGTGCACCGGCAATCCAAGCGCTCTGTCATCTCTTCTCATTACATGCCCCGTGTTGGATGCATATCAATATATCTCCATACAGTATGTGCTATTGAGGGTGATATAGCATTTTAATTCAACTGAAGGAAATAGAGACGGGACCAATTTGTCATGGAGGTGTTTGATGCTGAGGGGTGAGACAGAGAGGGACAGGGAGCCATACCTTATTATAGATGCCGATATCAATCCCCAACATGTACCTTGAGCAGATAAATGGCGGGATGGAGTGACTTTGAAATGCATGGGATGCCACTCAGAGCCGCCCTGTTGATGAATAATTTAAGAAAAGCAGCAATTTGACTGGCCAGCCTCATCTGAGCTGAAGTTTTATCTCCCAATATCAGTGTGAATAGATTATCAGCTCAAACTCTGTGCACCAGATAAATAAAAATGCAAACAGGCCAAACTAATTAACATCCAAATGAGCAGTGTGGTAGCCTCCCTGTGATACCAAGCCAAGTCCTCACACATCATAATTCACTTCCTCGTTGTGTTCGTGGTGCTGAGGGATTAAGAAGTAGGTGTGTGTTTGTATTTGTAGCATGTTTGAATGTGTTAGCTTGTGTCTTTTATTTTCATGTATGACTGGAAGGAGGCGAGGTTTGTCATGTTTACTTATATGCATATGTGTGCAGGAAGGATATACATGTGTGTTTGTGTGTGTACATGCCACCGTTTTGTGTGTGTGTGTGTGTGTGTGTGTGTGTGTGTGTGTGTGTGTGTGTGTGTGTGTGTGTGTGTGTGTGTGTGTGTGTTTGTGTGTGTGCGCGCACTAACAAGCTACTAAAAATGGAGGCTATTTTGTACATCTCTGCATAGAATTAGTATTAATTTATTTGCTATTTACACCCCTGGGACGTTAATTACGCTGTTGTTACGCAGCCCAAACAACTCTGCAAACATCAGAGAACAAGAACAAGCATTGTACCCAACTGTTTCAGAAAAATATAGAAACATATTTTCAGAGCCAAAGTTCCCCACTACCTTATAAACACACACAAACAAACCCTCCAATCTTCTCATCTTAATTTCACAGGCCTTCCAAGCAAACAATTTCCAAATTCCCATTGTTTTTTTTTTCCTTCCCTCCTGATGAAGACTCCATTACATTAAATCAAAGTTTTCCAGGCTGAGGAAACAGCTAGCTTAAGTAAGGGTGTCTCCTGATCCTCTCCCAATTCTCATTGTCAGCTCCCATCAGCATCACGAGCTTGTTGCACTTGCTTTCACCTCCACAGTCCTAGCTGCTGCTGATTAGTTCTCTGATTTCCCTCTCCTTCCCAAAGGAAGGCACAAGTGCGGATGTCTACCCACTGTTTGCTGTGCTAGCACAACAACTGCAGCTGCAGATAGGTTATTGATATAGCTCTGCCAGTGACAAGACCACATTAGCTGAGCACTGAAAGCTCACATTTCATCTTCTGTCGGGGCTTTTTGCGGTTATATGAAGATATTTTACAAAATGGCAAAAAGGTTTGAGTGTGCAGCTTTCTGTTCCAACCTTCCTTACATTAAATGTCAGTTTCATGTTTGACATTGAAAGGCTATATCTAGCAGTAGATTACGAATGGCAGACTCTCACCTTCATCTTGATCATGTGTTTTACTTCAGCAGTTTTCCATCGTCCACCAACTGTTATTAAGTTAATTTTGATCCTTTTGTCTGAAATTGTATTTACTTTTTACATTGTAATTAGATATCAGACGACTTTTTACTTATTTCCAAATGTTTTCCAGTACCGTGCAAAAGTGTTGACTCATCCCTTATTTATATATACTTTGCTAGAAAAATGGGAAATAGGTGCAGTGATTTATGACCAACTTTAATATTTAGAAGCTTTCTTTTATTTTGTATTACTCTTAAACTTGGGGTTAGTTCTTTAATTAGTTTCCAGGAATTCTTCTTCAGTTTCTAGAAGGGCGAAGCTCATTTTTGGATGTTGGCTGCTTTTTGTTCTCTGTAAAGAAAAAAAGGGAAATTGTTCTTATATAACGCTTTTCTACTCTACCTGAGAACTCAAAGCACTTTATACAACTTACCCAATTCACCTAGTGCTTGTATGAAGACTCATTCATACAGGCACTTTGTCCATTACGTCTAACATTCACACACATTCTCTAATGGATGGATGGAACTTGGGATTAGTATGTTGCCCAAGGATATTTGGCATGTAGATCGAAGTTCCAACCTTCCAGTTAGAAGATAGCCTGCTCTACTTCCTGAGCTCTATCAAAATGATCCAACACTGCTTCAATAATGTATGCTTTTCTATCCAGGCATGCTTTTACTGTGTTTTTTGCGTCATATTCATGCTGAAAACTGAATATGTTGCCAATCAGATGGTTTCCAGATTGTGTCGCAACTATTGTAAAAATCTGATGGTACTTTTTTTCTAGTTCATCAAGTTTGAGAAGATCTTCCAACACCACTGACTGAAATGCAGCCCAAAACCATAATAGAGCCTCTACTATGACTCACTGTTGCACCTCTCTCCTCACCTTGTCCATACATAGCACTGATACCAAAATTAAAAAATTGGGTTTATCTCTCCAGTTCTTGTGCAGTTTGTCAGACCTCAACCTGTTTCCTGTACTGAAGAATGAGTTCTTGACAGCTGCCGTTCCACTGAGACCATTTCTGAAGAGGCTTCGTTGAACAACAAATTGATTAACTAACCTATCTTTCAGGTCTGGTTCAAGGTCTTCTGTGTGTTTTTTTTTTTTTTTGTTTGTTTGTTTTGTTTGTTTCCTTATGTTTTAAGTATGTGTCTTTAAGGTCCTGTTCAGCTGCTGCAAATAGTTTTTAGGCTTCCACTTCTTATTTTCTCCCCCACTTGTCCAGTTTTTTAAGGACACGCTGCACAGCATGCCAAGATATGCAAAGTTTTTGGCTAAAAGCTCTTTAAGAGAAATACAATTTTTAATGTCTGTCATAATGTGTTATATTTCTAGATTCAACTGAACTCAGGGGGTGACACAATGTTAAAGTAATTCTGCATGTTGTCTTGTCTCTTATTATGTTATATAGGCTGTGCTATGAACATCTCTTATCCCAGTAAATTCACACACTTGCAGGTAAAGCATATAACCACAGGAAAGGAGTAGATGTCACATCTACTTTGGTGATCCTGCCTTTATTACAAAATCTTTATTCAACACAAGCGGTTCTCTCATTTGATCAATAAATATAACCCCCATTTTCCCAATGTGTGATGCTAGTAACTGGAAAATTGTACTATTTTACTGCTTGTAGCTCACTGCCGCTTACACTTAGAAATCATCTGAATGGTTCCTGTTCGGTCCTGCTACATTAAGCAATGCATGACTGTCATGACTTTGACTTGTTACTGAATAAATCTAACTAGCTTGCAAGCTAGCAATAATTCCATCGATCCAATGTCAGACTAACGAACCGGTAGTATCAGTTCAGTTCAGTGTGTGGAGTTGAAAAGCAGGTTTGAAAGAGTAGGGCTACTTATATTTTTTGCATTTACTTGCAAGATTCTGCTGATAAATAATAATTAACCCAGCAATCAGTGACACAGATGGAACCGGAAAGACTGCAAAAGCATAAGATACCGGACATGTTGATGAGATGAAGGGAAAAAAAAGAGAGTGATGGAGGTGGCAAAGGGAGAGTGGTTACTGCCCACTGTGCCTGAGACTGCATCTGCATTATATCCGTCTGTTGTCAAAATCAAGTAATGGAGGCCTAATTACCACAGAGATTAATGCATATGTTTCTTGGTAATTACAGTGAAACATATAGGCTCAATTTAACAACAAACAGAAATGTCATCACTTTAATGTCTTGTATTATTGCATAAATATGTGTTGTTTTGGTACTGTTAGACACATTTTTATAATTCAGATCTAAAATGATGCAAACACAAAGACTGAAATAAACTGGCTTATATAATCACGCAAAAAATGATTTTTGACACACATTGGCAGGAGAGACACGTGTGGAGTCGCACAGAAATGGACAGGCAATAAATACAGAAGGAAAAAGAACATGAATAGTAGAGGAGGACAGAGACAGAAATGAACAGAAAGAATGTGATGCTGAAGGCAGAGAGACAAAAGGAGATGAGAGAGAGGAGGCAACGGAAAGCAGAGAGACTGAAAAGCAGGCTGAGAGAAAAGGCACTGGACTCTTAAAATGCAGATATGTAGGGAAAAGAAGTAAAACAATATTTATATAAATTTTGGAGCAATTTTGAAGGAAAAGAATGGTTAAGAGTGAATAATTGGGAGAAGGAATGACAGCTAGCTAGCCGTTAGCTAACACCCAGTGGATATAAATGGTCACCCAATGGGTGATATGCTCATCAGTGTGCACAAAGGTACTGTATGTACTTAGGCCTCAAGAGCCCTTCTGGTGCTGGCAGACACATAGAAACCTCCTGGCAGGGTGCGCTTTGTCAGTGTGCTTTACCTCCACTGCTATATCTCCATCCTAGGACAACATTGCAGTGATTTAGTATTGTTAGATAGCTATTTTTGATTCTTAACAGTTAAGGATTGGAAGATAAATTAGCTTTTATTTTATTAAATGTATAAAGCTTGTTAATTAGCATAAAAAAGGGTAAAAGTAAAATCTCACAAAAATAGAATGAAAGCTTTCAATTTACCAATTGATCAATCCAGCTGACCTATGATCATGAGATCTGAGTAATAACCAAAAGAATAATGATGTCAATACAAGCAGCTCAAATGAGCTTCCTCTGTATGGCTCAGCCTTAGAGATAGGGTGAGGAGCTCAGACATCCGGAGGGATGGATGTCTGAGGTGGTTTGGGCACCTAATTACAATATGTGTTAGGTGCAGAGGTTTTCCGAGCATGCCGAAAGGGGATGGGATCCTGGGGTACACCGAAAACTTGCTGGCGAGATTATACATCTTATCTAGCCTGAGAATGCTTCCGGGTCCCCAGGAGGAACTGAAAAAGGTTACTATATAGAAGGACATCTAGAATATTCCGATTAGTTCGCTGCTACCTCAACCTGACTTCAGAAAAATGGAATTTGAATGAATGCATGAATGGATAAAATTACAATATATGTCAAAGATCTGGAATGTTGTAGAACTACTGTATTACAATATGGTTAGTTATGCAAGTTTAGTTATGTAACTGAAATTGAATTTGCATGTAACATTTCAAACATAAAATTATTAAAATTGTTAATTTCAGAAAAATCTAAGCATAGACATACTGTAGGGCTTATTTGGGGAAAAAAATATAAATATGCCTTGTTTACAGAACCTCAATATACATTATACAATGAGTCACATAGCAAACGTTTATTGGAATGAGGTAACCTTGGCAGTATTTTGTGCAATGAAAACTGAAAATAGGTAAAATATCTGATGCATATATGTGAAAAACATGATGTAGAAAATATTCTTTTTTCAGGGTGAGAACAATAATAATTCATCCGTATTCCACTTAAAAATGTATTCATTTAGACATCATGCTGCAGTGTTGATCAAGTAAATGCAGTTTTTTTCTTCTTTTTTTTATATGTAAAGGATATATTTTATTGTAGTATGTTTTCTTAGTCTTATCCTTAGAATGGCATCAAATTAAAATTGTTAATTTTCACTAGCTGGCTACTTATTTAAAATTTGTATAGTCTAGATGTTATTGTTTAAAAAATGTAAACAGAAACATTAAATTTTGATAATTTGTTATGACAGCTCATGCATAACATTTTAGCTAACCTCCATAAACTTTGCTAGAATTTGCCTGACATGCACACCCCAGGATGCTCAGGTAAAGTACTGTGTTATGTACTGATCCGGAATACTCATGTGATTTTGTTCCATAAAATTGTAATTATAATTAAGAGTGAAATTCCAAATGTGCTCTCCCCACTCCAGTTTAACTTTGTTGATCTGCAGGTGTGTCTTGGAGCATGGGTTTCTTTAAATTGAGATTTTTTTTTTTTTAAATTTAGACCATTTAGTTCCATTTACATGCATTCTGTATTGTGTGTAAATAAGTTTGCTTATTTGCCAAAATGCATTTATTATGGTATCACATTTCACAAGGAAGGAGATAAGTATTATAAGGTCACTTTTTCTCCCCTTTAGGATTCTGATTCTTGTTAGGTGCAGCGGGTGTCTCTATTTCCTCTGCAGGGGTGTAATATTCTGACAAAACTGTTGCTTCACTAGAAATAAAAGCAGTAAATTAATGATGCCATGTGTTTGATAGAGCTCCATCATTTTCAGAAGCTGATTGGGGTTGCGGGTTATTATATTGTGAATGTCAGATCCATTCTCTCTGATTAGAAACCATGGAGCATGTAAACACAATACCTTGTACCATCATTTGATTTAGTACACACTGTACAGTTGTTCCTCCCTGGCGTTGATATGCCATCAGTTTTCCTTTCAAGAAAATGAATACTCAAGGAATTTGCAATAGTTAAACAGCACTGGTCAGTACTGGTTATGTCATGTTTCATTCATCAAGGCTAGCATCAAATACCTGATGGATTGATCTTCATCTTATCTATACATTCCTGCCTCTGCTGATTCTTTTTTATCATCCCTACTGCATCTTGAAACTATACAGTACAAATATAAAACTTCCCCTTCATTTTGAGCACTTGTGCTGCATGGGGGATGGTCTGGATCCTGTTCCAATGTCACTTTTCATTATGCCACCAAGTTTCAGTGTGAAAACTCACTCCTGACTAAATACAAGAGAATCAAAAGGATTCTGAGTGCTAGTTTTCATGTGACACTTGAAAAAAAAATCTACAAATATTTCAACAAAAAACACGTGTCTGCTCATCTATTTGCTATTTTTGACATTGTGTAGTTAGAAAGTCTTGCTATGAAGGGCATCTCTAAAGAGATTATGTTCATGTTTTTCTGGCTTTGCAAGCGATGGAGCAGCATCTGTGATGGCCTGAAAAAATATCAACCCTAACCCAACCGTTATTCACTGCATGACTCCCAAGTTAGAACTTGTTGTCCATGATGTTGTAAAACAGAGCCCAGTCATTTTCACACATTCACTAACTCTCCAAACCTTCAGTAAATGAACAGGGTCACTGAATTCTCTGTCAGGAGATTTACAGATGTGGGTAAAAGAGGCTGATGATGATATTTATTCTTGTCTTTTGTTTGTGTTGTTGTGTTTTTGACAATTTTTCATGTTTAAATGGAACCTCTGCAATAGCACAGTAGGGGGATTTAATTCTGCCATATTAAAATAATATTTAACAATTTATATTGTCACATCTGAATTAGATTTGATCCTGAAAATACTGATCATATATTCTAAGGAGTTTGGAAAGAAAAGCGTCTGGACTTGTTTAAATTTCCTTGAACGGAAGAAGCTTCTCAGATGAGAAGCTTCTTCTCAGATGCTTCTCAACTTCTCATCTGAGAAGCTTCGTCAGTTCTAAGAGCAATTGGTGGAGAGATTTAAGACCTATGGGAGTGTCCCCAAAGAGGGTCATGAACCCTCTGTTGAACTTCTACCTAATCAGACAAGCCAAGATGTGAAAACGGGTGTGGGTCACAATCAGCCAAGGCTTCGGGTGAACCCACCAAGAAACCTGGCCCCACCCTGTCATGCGATTTCCTGAGCTCAGATGGCCCAGGGTGTGAGTGGGTGTTAAGGCATCTGGGAAGGGATCTCAAAACTGGATTATAGATGGCAGACAGTTAGTGTCGTAAACCACCGCCTCTGTTCAAAGATGGTCGTTCACAGTGGACATAGATGGCTTCATTCACTCCTCTTTCAAACCATCTTTCTTCTCTGTCCCTATCTGTCATTCGTCCCTATCTTTGTCCTTATGCAGGACCCCTCCCCAGACCTGTTTCACCACAGCAGTTCTTTTGTCTGGGAAGAGGTACAGCCTCCACAAGACTTCATTCATAGATTCTCATATAACACCACAGACCACATAAAAGATAGTATAGCCTGCATTAGATTATAGATGAGATTACAGCAAATCTACCAAGACCTGGTATCTGCTGTTGAGGTGTGAATACACACTCCTCTATTATGATCTAATTTACCACTGCTAAAGAATGATTTTAATTAACAAAGTGTTTTACTTTAGAAGAAACTTCCTTCAGTGGTAGGCACAAATCCTCTCTAATGTACGGTGACATTTGTGTGGAGTGACGTGATGTGTAGGAAGAAGTGCTGGATGATGGTTTCACAAGAAAAGCCCTGAGGATGCTCCTGTCCTAGCCAAAGTGATGACACTTCACTCAGTCTGTGAACACTTACTTATGGGAGTGCTCAGCAGGCGATACATCTGCTTTTATTGACTAAATTGGCACTATCATAAAAATTTCACAGTCCACTTCCCCTTGTGGGCTTTTACCAGATTTTGTAGCACAGTCTTCTGGGGACATTCATTCATTTTTAGATAAATAATAATGCTTGGACTCATTTTAATAAATTAAAATTTGCATGACTGTATTTTCCTGTTGTGTATTTCTGAAAACTAAGGAAAAATAATCAATAAAAGGTTACAGATGACAATGTAATGAAAGACACTAAACAGTCAGTTTTTTTTGTCAGCTAAGCTTAACAATATTCCTCTGTGTAATGAAGGAAGTCTGATATTTATCACTTACAGTAAGGTATATTTGAAAAGTAATTTGTTCTGATAACTTACTGTAGCAACGGCAAAATCGTTACGACTAGAGAATATAGCAAAGACATTTAATGAACCATTTATAGTTTTGAATGTTTTTCTTTTGTTAACATAAGTCAAAGCATTATTGCACCAGTCTTCATATTCTACATGTTAATGTATAAGATAAACAAATACAAATAAAGATCTTTTTTTCCAATATAAGTGACATTTTAATTTTTCTTCTTTTGTACAAAACATTTCTGGTTATTTCTCTTTGGATGCTATTAGGTATAATATTTTCATAGTTTGGCAGTGGCATTGTAGAACCAAGGAGAACAAATATCTAAGACTGTATATCTTGATGATTAAGATATTTATATGATATTTTGGGTTTAATGAATATAAGGTTTGATGCAGGTTTCTGCTGCAGAGGCAGTGGTATAGAGGTTTCTCACTTGATGTCACACCCACATGGCTCAATGGTTGTCTGCCATATTGAATGTGATACAACCATACCTAGGGTTGCTAGGGAATAGTGGGCTCAGCTTGACTCTACAAACTGGTGGCGAGTGGTTCCTGGTGGTTGCTGTCGATCAAATCTGGAGAGAACGCTGCACTGAAAACCTGCTTATGATTGCTGTTTCATCACTATCTGATTCCTATATAATTTGTGTTGTAGCAGCTGCCTGCTTGTTTGCAAACTCTTTCTAACTAATAAAAATAAAACTTAAAAAACCGCTACAACACTTGAAAAGCAACATTTACACCTCAGCACAGCAAACACATTTCAAGACAACTTGAAACTTGAAACTTACTGTGAACTCAAACAGTCGTTGGCAAGTAGAAAGTGGAGCGCTTGTAGAGTCATTGTCTTCCATGCAAATTATGGGCAGTCTCAGTAATCTACTGGCGACACAAGCAATTATTAGGAGTTTTTTGCCGACCAGTAAGGAAATAAGTAATTTTACTTAGTCAGTGGTTGTTCCCAGGGGATTACAAACTAGTCTCTAGGCCTCTGTGACTCGTGCTTTAGCAATCAGTTTCCCAGTGACTGCCATCAACCTCTAGCAAAAACTCATTAACTGGTTGGGGTGAGTTTTTGGTCTCGAATTAATATAATGTGTTTAGCGGTCACTTGTGTGCAAAACCTCAATATCTGAGTCTCTGTGATGTTTTAGGTGTATTTTCATTTACATGTTGTCTTTCTTCAAAAAATGTTTTATGGCAAGGCAATCTTTCAATTAGGTTTGATCATTAAAATCACAAATCAGTAATCCATATAATATGTTTTATGTTACACAAGTTGGTGTTTGCTCACCACCCAGGATAATCACCTGAGTTAACTCTCTGGGATTTTATCTATCTTGCCTTAAATGAGTTAAAGATGGCGTGACATACATAAGTAGATACAGTGTACTCATAGATGCATATGGTAAAAACTGCACTTTCATATGCTGCAGAAAATCCTGCAGGACTACCCAAGGAGGTCACCTATAACCGAAGATTGGTCATATTTAACTCTTTCATGCTTTTTTTTAATATTGGGAGGAGTCATGGATGCTGATCTCACCTTATAGAGAGTTGCCATCACATTAACCAATGTAAAGCTAAACTATGTCATTCGCATTGAAGTGGATATGGCTGTCTTCATCTGGTGTGATTTCATCATCTGAAGCTGCTGACATTTTGACGGGCAAAGCTCACTCATGTGTGCCTTCAAGGAAACGGCACCAGTTGTCGTTGTCTTGTCTCAAGAGAACTATTTTTCCTGTCACCTGCTCTGTCAAGTTTTGATGGCATGAGGTAACTTCATCCTTTGTGTTGCACTTGTTGCTCTACCATATGATATAGCTGGGAACAGTTCCCATTAAGAAGAAAATCTTCTAAAGCTTTTTTTTTCTTGTAACAGCTGTTTACCAGTGTGACTTTTGAAAGCCTAAAAGCAGAGTAAAAAAAATGATATAAAGTGGTCCCTTTGTTAAAGAAGTACTCAAGTGATTTGGTAATGCACTTCCATAAAACTGGGGGACTTTAGAGAGACAGATTTATGATGGAGTGGGGAAAATCAAAGCAGCAAAAGCTGAGAAATTCTTTCATTTCATAGTATTGTTCAGGCACCATAACTACTGGATCCTTTATTTCCCATGTGGCAACAGAGTGATGTATTACTTTAGAGCCATCCCGCCTCATAAATATGGACTTCTTTGAAACCTCACATTTCCAGGTTATAATTAAGTCTTTTAGTCATTATTTTAAGGAATAAGTGGCCAAAGCCAAATGGGTCATTGGCCAATTTTATTTTCACCGTATTGCTAATGACTAGATAAATAAACAGCATGTTCAAAATTCCTAATTATTAAAATGACTAAAAAACACAAACATCACATCATCCTATTCATTCACAAAAATAGTACAATTATCAATACATATACATACACTCGGGGGGAGGGGGGGTCTTATTATGAGCAATGATGAGTTGTGTGTGTGTGAGGTGTTGCTGGAAAGAGCTTCATGAATGGTGACAAATGCTGGTAGATACTCCAGAGAAAATTATCACTGAGTCTATTACCAGTTTGTTTGTGGACCTTTTTCATTGTTTTGTATGTGTTGGAGTTTATCTCCAAGGACCAATGGTGATCTAATGTGTTATCCTTTTCCAGCATAGGGGGTATAATGAGTAGGTGATGATGTGATTGGTTACTGACTAATACTAGCCTCAAGACCACACAACTCTTGATTTTGAGCTGAAAAACAGATGATTCTTGAAGATATTTTTAAGAGAGACCATGCGTTACCTTTCCCTAATCAGTATGTAGAACAGTATGCAACACACAAAAAACACAACCATATTTAAACAGGTTATCATCAGCACCTCTATATTAGACTACACCAAATTAAAAATTAAAGATGCTTCTTGTTTATGAAAAATGAATGAAACTGAATACAATGGAGGGTCAATTTTAAAGATCAGAGGTGATGGCTTAGTCTTCTCCAGTCACTGTTAGTGGAAATGGGTTTAAACTAGTGAGGGGGTTTTCTCTTAGCAAGAAAGCAGACATAGCAATAACATAGAAGCCACAACTTAAAATTGATTATGCAGGCTTGAGGGCAACTCTCAGGGAGATATACAGCCTCAAATAACCCGTTGGAAAGCCTCAAGTAACTGAAAAGTCTTTTATCACCAATCAGACGGTAGATGTTGCTATCAGAGCGTCTCTACATGTTTACAAACTGACACCTCAATGTTCACTCGCTACATCACCAAAGCTGTCTCCGTCACGTTTATGAACATCTACCATAAAATTCAATGAAACGCATACGCTTCAAGTTAAAGTTAGTCATTGTTCTAGATAGTCTAATATTTATAAATATCAGTTATGTTTATTCTTTCCCAACACGTGAGTAAATATTGGTTTTTCAGGTTTGGTTTTCATCAGAAACATCAGAAATAGAGTGGTGGACTGTTCTGGTGGCATGTCTTGATTTCAGCCAGGTTTGGATGTTTGAGGGGACAAAAAATGTTTTCAGAAAAAGAAAATTTAAGGAGCAAAATCACACTGAAAAGATAAAATTCACATATATCCTCATGCCTAAATTTGTGCACATAATTCACATCATTCACAATGAGTTCATTATAACATTATTTGTGCTTATTATCCTAATAACTATACATAAGGACAAGGCAGACTCAATAAATTTGACATTGTGGCATCCAAAACAGACCAGTTACAGAAACAAGTCATAGTCTTACTGAAGGTTTTAAATACAATAACTTAATAGCTCGTGGAGTTTCCTCTTACATACACTATATATGTAGTAAATACCATAAGTGTGATAAGAGGAGTCATACTAAATACAAGAAATAAAACATTTCTGCCATTATTTATAATTTTTATGTAACAAAAACTTTATTTAGTTTTTTTGTTTTTGTTTCATTATACTGACTTCAAGAAAAGTCAGTGACACCATATTATAAAATGTAGTAGCCTCACTTGCGCTACAGCTAACTGATTTCTCTGCCATGCTATAACATCACCACTCAGCCTAGATGTCAGTGTTTGTTTGATAAATTTGATAAGTTAGTTTGATAAATCATTTTTAGTTTGGACCAGTATACTTTTCATTTCCTCACAAACACAAGTAAATAATGTATTGCAAATTTATATTCTTAATTGTTGTAATGTCACACGAAGAAGCCACAAATTAAGTTTCCACACTTTTGTTTGTAAGAAACCACTTGTAATGGTTGGGTATTTGATCAAGATACTCTCCTGTGGATATATCCGAACTTTTAAGTGGCCAAATGGAAAGTAAAGCTGGGGAAAGCCCAAAAGAAAACTTCCTGGATTCATGTGTCATATAGCCTGAAACGATCTTGAAGGTGAAGGAATGCCATAGTCCTGGATAAGAGAATCATGTTTCACAGTAGTCACAAATGCATTTTAATATATTTTACTGCACAACTCCCTGAATAGCAATTCAAATGACATGCATGTATTAACAAATATGTTTGTGCGCTTGTGTACCAACTTTTATTGGTCAACAATCATAAATGACTCATATTTTTGACTATATGCTTTTCTTACAGTTACCTGTTTATTTGTTAAAAGTTATGAAAGACAGTTGAGTTCTTTGCTTTCTTTCCATTCTACATTGGTTGACCAATGTACAGTGTGTTCTTCTATTTGTTATTATTCATATAGTGGATTTTACGTTATGTAACTTCTTTTTGTGCAAACCTACTGTAGGCGTGGACACGTCTATGTGTTGGAGGCTATTATAAACAAAGCCATTCATCTTTTTTTTCACAGCAAACATTTTTTATTGTTCTTGTTGTTGTTCTTTTGTTTCTTTTTATAAAAGACATTGTGCTTCACTTTCTTGGCTCTACATAATCCATGTAGATGATTTGTATGGTTTGCTCTTGCTATAGTTCCTGTCGCAAGTTATTAAATGGTAAATTAAACACCTTGACATTACCAGTGATACTGGTATACAAAAGATTGGGGTTAATCTTTTTGTTTGTTTTGTTTGTTTGTTGTTTTTCATACAATTCTCTCGCCCCAATGGGTTTAACCGTATGATAATATAAGGCCAGAATAGATTCAGTTACTCTTAATCAAAAACCCTTTGATTAGAAGCCCCAGTATGACAATGTACTGTTTCTAAGCTATTGTTCAGTTGCATTCAGTTTCATGGTGTTATTTATTTATTTATTTTCCTTGGAGGATTACATGGAAACAGTGTTGCCATGGTGCATTTTGGATAGGTTATGGGACATGACATGAAATCATTGTTTCCAAAGGCCTTATTCCTATTTAATTTTGTTTGAAACAAACAAATGCATGGAATAAAAAAGAAGCTTTAGAATATGCTATATTAAAAGAGGCATTCATATACATATGTATATATATATATAACTGAATTATTTTCATGTATATTTATTACTAATGCTATATATCCGGTCTTTAAGACTGACGTCATTAGCCGTTTCCGGGTCCAAATTCTGCTTCAAGTCCCAAAGTCAAACGAACACTGCAGCATTACTGAGAATTACAAACTGTCTAAATTCTTTCATCTTTAATGAAATGATCAGTGTGGCTCCTCTACCAGGTGTAACAATTAAATTTAACATCCAGGCATCTATGAAAGCAGGATTTATGAAATTTAAAAGTTAGCATGAAGTTAGCTCTCTAATTTCCACCTAAACATGATATACCATGTTCTGACTGAGGGATTTCTGAATAAATGAAAATCAACAGCTCTGCTATAACTTCTGACATAAATGAAGACAGAAAACTAAACAGTAGTGACGTTTGTAGGGTTACTGATGTTGGGCTAACTGGTATATAATGTTGTGCTACCTTGTGGCTAGCTACAGAGCTATGGTTAGCATAATATAAACACATTAGCACAGTGAAGCTGGAGGATGAACGCTAACCTTTTTCCACTCGATAGAAGTTAACGTGATGGTTCCCGATGATTAGGGACAACTAGTCATTAATATGCTGCTGCATGGGCTGAGCTGTAGTTACATCGTAAGGTTTTAAAAAATGAGCTTTAAAATGGTAATAGGGGTAATAAAACCGAGAGAGCCTAAGAGTGATCACTGACTTTTTTTAGGGTCTTGTTCAGATTAAATAGAACAAGATACAAAGCATGAAAACACGTTAAAAACGCAAGAGCCTTAATAAACACAGAGTAGTTTGGGTTCATACGTCATCACTTAAAGACCGGATTGAAAATATTGTATGTGTATTTCATTCCATGAACCTTAGCTGTAGGTTATCTGTATTTTAACACGTTAATTATTCTGTTTCTTATCATCAATCAGGGTAATACCTAAAGAAATCAGAAATGGGACAAATACTTTTCACTGTATATGCCTCACCATTTGTTTTTGCTGTTGTACAGCTGATGTAGTTGAATCTTTTTTATTGGATGGTGTGACAAAGTTAATTGACTTGTTTCTCATCACTATTTTGGTCTTTATTCCTAGCATGACACAAGCTTCAGTTAGCATTCAGATATATTATTGGCAGCTTCCTTTTAAAGAATAAATAAATAAAAAGGTGTGTCTGGAGTACATCTAATTGTGACAAAATTTCAGGATAAAACATATTTAATTTCATATCCATTCAGTCTGTGTATTGTAAGTTTAAAAAAAGTGCTGCTGAGATATAATTAACTATGATCTGACACCCCACTGCAACTCAGTTTTTTTTTTTTTTCACTTTTTAAAGCGTTGTGGCCAACAGTCTATATCCTTTACTGAACTCCTCCTTTCCCCAAGTGTTTCTCAGACAGCTAGCACAAGGTACCATGTAAAACTACTTTGAGAACAACTCAAGCTCTGCAGTATACCTCTACTCCTCTTTCTGACAAGTGGTGACACAGTAACTGTCGATCTTTCCTCCCCCATTATGGAGGAGGTTTCACATTTCTCTACTCCAGGCTGCCAGCCTTCTTTTCAGTCTCAGTATTTCTCTTTGAAACTTGCCATACTCAGAGAAATCAAATCATGACGTATCGAACAGCACCACTCTCAAATAGTGGCTTCTTTGACAACACTGCAGACAACTTTCCAAACCATGTATGGTGTATTTTTACTTATTGTAGCTGGCTGTTCTCTAGCACTGGAGAAAAAAAGGCTCATTCGAATGGTTGGTCAGGTATAAAACGTATTGAAACTACTGCTCTGTTGTTACATTGATGGCCATTTAGTGAAAAGTTTAACAATTGCCACAAGAAAGAGTGGGGGGGGTTGACAGCTTGGTTCTTTCTGATGTTTTGAAGGAGACTCAAGCCAAACAAGGCTATATCTTCAATGCACAAATGTTTATACAAAGGACAGAAATTATACGGTGTCTTATATTTTACTGATACCTCAACATCTTCATTGTGGCTCTGTGAAGAGGTCATTTTAAGGTTATCCTTTGCTAGTGTTTTTGAAATCTGAATGCAAATTACGAAGAAATTGAATAAAAGACGTTGAATGTACGAAAATATCTGTAGCTTATTGACTCACTATAAACACTGCAAATTGTCAATTTCTCAGGGACCTGTGTGGTAATTGCTTTGTATTTAAACAAAAAAGGAACATTTAATTGTGGTGAATGATTAAGGAGATGACGTACTCGTGTGCTTTAAAGGTATGGCTATCTCTCACTGGCTTCTGCATAACCCACTGGGACCTGTGCTGACAGTAGCTGCTGGATGGATTTAACTTCTCTACCAGATGCTTTTCTGGCTCAGGGGTATTCCTGGGGTAGATACTCATGAGGAACTGGTTTTAAGCCTGTGTTACATGACTCACTTCTTTTTTTTCATTTGGAGGATATATTACAGAATAGCTAATTCTCTGGGGCAATTTGGTGGTGATATTGTGCCTGGTGTGCACAGTTCATCATAATGACGCACAGTCTGTGAAAGTTATTTTCAAAAATGTATTCATTTCATTATACTGTGTAGTTAAAAAGAAACCCTCAAGAACTTGGTGATTAAAAAGGAAGATGTAACAGAGCTCCGAGGAGGAAAAAAAAAATAAAGACTGACAGTTATTTACATTTGGTTTGAAAGCAACAAAGAGGAGCCACTGCAGGCCAAATAAGACCCAAATCGAATATATTATTACACAGCTAAAGTGGAAATTGCGCTGGAATTTAATTGGGATATAAGTATTTAAACTTCAGGCTTTTCCATTAATCCTTCACTATACACAAACTAAATTTAGCATAGTCAGCACGTACCACTCTAAACAAAAAAAGAAAGGTATTTAGTTGTATTCTGATTATTCCTACAAGGTACACTGATAAAGAAATTAACAACACAGTATGGCAGTTTGTATAGATTTAATTTGATTGATTGAAATGTCTTTATATCTTTATGTATTGTGTTAATTTATCAATTCATTATATCTCATATAAACATTGCAACTTCAATATTTGTTTAAAATTGCTGTTTAGTGTTACTAATGAAGTATTAAACATAGAAGATGCAGTGAGTCACCTACTGTAGGTCACAATTGGATATTTTTTTGCACTTTTTAGTCAATATTGATCTTTTTTTGTAACTGAATACAGTTGTTTGGTTTAATACACTCTGTTTACAAAAGATAGGAACATATGGTTTGCATCTAGAGTTTCTGCCATTATCATTGTGTCATACCCAAAGGTAAATGTAAGTACTATGTCTTGTTTTTTTGACGTCATTTAGTTCAATGAAGTCCAGGCATTCAACAAGTTTTGGGTTGTCATCTTAATCATAGTCATCATGTAAACGTTTTAACTAAACAATAAAATATAAGACAAAAATGAATAAACTATGTATAGTGTGAAGTAGGGGCAGCGCGGTGGCTCGGTGGTTAGCACAGGTTGTGAGCTCCCTCTTGGTATTCCAGCGTCCTCTCATAGTCCAAAGACATACAATTCTTGGGGTTAGGCTAACTGGGGATTCTAAATTGCCTATAGGTGTGAATGTGAGTGCGAACGGTTGTGTCTCTTTCTTTGTTAGCCCTGTGTCAGATCGCTGACCTGTCCAGGGTGTACCCGAAGTCTCCTGATAAGGATGAGTAGAAGAGGATGGGTGGATAGATGGATAGATGAATGAATGGGTGGATAGATGGATAGTGTGAGGTACCTTATTTCACATCATTTATTTTGCAATTTAAAATCTTGTGTTGAAGGACGTCAACGGCATAAGATGCAGTGATCCTTAATATTAGACTAACCCAGTCTCTTGGATTATTTAAGCTGATTTTAAAAATGATTTTTAATTTTAACATACACCAAAAGACAAATCTGCATTGAGCCTCAGTTATCTAACCAATCTAAGGCAAATAATAAGTATTGGCTTGTAATAAGGACACCCATTCTAACAGGTGTAACACTGATTGAAATGCATAGAAATCCATGAAATAGAACAGTGCAGAGGCACAGGGCAATGTTAATTATAATCATTATCCACACAGTTTGCTGAATGATAGTGTTCTAGCAGCTGCTAAATGGAAATCACTGAGGATAATGTTAAAACCAAGATAACCAAGCCCATCTTCATTCCAAGGGCATCAAATATAGCCTTTTTTTTCAAGCTGCTATGTCTCATAAATACGCACAAGGTGTCCTTTGGTAACTGTGCCTTGATGGACCCATCGTAGTAGGCAACCCAGTTTCATTCCCCATTTCTTGTCTAGAGCTAATGTTGTGAATTGGTGTATTTTAATCAAAACTACAACCTACGTTATTTTGGTGTGTAATCCCAGTTAATCATTATTATTTCTTTGTTTCCCCTGCACAAGAAAGAATAGATTTCTTGAAACAGCATTTCGGTACACTGTAGACTGTGTATACTACTGTATTGACAATAAAGATCTTGAATAGATAATAACTGCAACAACATAAACAATTTAGTTAACAGCTTTGCATCCCTATGAAGCATTCCTACACACCTAAATTAATATTGGGTGTTTATGGTTCCTGGTTTTAAGCATGCAAATATCCAGAAAGATTCCCCTTATTCTTTCATCTGTTGCAACTGTTTTTTACCCTTAATTAATGCTGTAGAATGATAAAGGAGCGCTAGATAGATAATAACAAGATTATTAAAATCTGAATCATCTGCTCCCAGTTAAAACAAATGTGTAACGTGCATATGAATGTGTGAACACTACAAAATAGAAACGATATTTTATATTTCAAGTAAATATTTTAATCACTCACAACATAGATATAACAAACCTTGGCACCTTAAGTCTCATCAACATTAAAGCAGTCCTCTAGGACAAGTTTGAGAGTAAACATACAGATATAGATATGCTACCACCACCACCTCTTCCACCTCATCTGGGCGGGGGGGGAGGAGTACTGAGGTCTCTTCCTGGTAGCACATTCCAAGAGGCATCCACAAATTATTAACATTGAGCCAATAATAGTCTTTTTATATTATATTATGTTATATGTATTTTTCTGCAGAATATTTGACCTACACCTACCTGCAGTGACAATTGTATCAATGACATGAGAGTTGTTCGGTTTAACAAATTAATAGAATGAAAACGTGATGGCTGATGTTTAACATTTGCAGCCCTTTGCACCCATTCACCTCAACAACACTTTCCCACAATTTGTTGCAGTGATGATTTTTCCTCTGCCAACATTATGCTACATTTCATATTTTCACTGAACTCAAGTCAGTTCAGGTTGTTCTTAAGTTTGAGTGATATGCAGTGCACAAGTGCAGACCAAGGGTAGAGAATGAATATAAAAAGCTCTGGAGTATACAATGGATGCACTTTGAACTGCTGTGGACCTTCTTGTACTTTTCCTTTTGCATTTACATCTATACAGACATAAAGTGACATCTGAATTGTGCAGTGAAAATTCACCACAGTACTGGAGAACAGCATATACTGTAGGCGAGGATTTACAAACAGCTGACAAATTAAAAGCACAGTCCAACAATTAAACGAGTATGTTTATGTGAGGGATATTCTAAAAAGGTTGCAGTGCTTAAACCCCTCATTACAAAGATTAATGCACAGTTTAGAGAGATGTGGATCAAAAACTGGCACGGTCAGATGAGTCATCTTCCTTCATGCTCTTTAGAAGCGGTGAGTGCGTGTACAGCTTGCACCAAGAGAAGAGAACAGACCTGATTGCAGTAACGGTATACAAACATCTTGCTGGCATGGTTTGCGTCCACCCGGAGAAGTGTTCTGACAACCTTTCGATTTTGATGAAACCTTTCTATTTTGATGAGTGCTCTCTTCTAGCATGACAATGCCTCTATCCATAGTGCACCAGGTGTCACTGATTAGTTTACCAGTAATGAAAATGATGCAAATCATAGACCTGATCCTTAGAGTTATCAGATCTCATTCAAGTTGCACACCTATGTGACAATGCTCTCCATTAACATCAACAAAACTCCAAATGAGAGAATATCTTTTGATTGAACAATGCTATATTCACCCACTAGAGAGAGGGGAAAAAAACTGGTGAACTAATGCTAAAGTGAAACTTCTCTGATAACACGCAGTGGCCTGACACACTAGCACATCTAGTTAATGTTACTGTTTTACTGATGTTAAACCAATAGAAGAGAGAAAAAAAGATGAATTTAACATTTTAGGTGTAGGCCTTCTGTGGTAGGGAAACCCTGATGTGCGTATGACTTTGTGACTGTGTTTCATCTTCACTTTAAAATCCATTTTAAGTTCATAGACACAAACACTAAGAAATTCCCAAATTCCAGCGTTTTAATTATTTAAGCCATTTCATTTGGAATTTCCTGTATAGCTCTTAAAATTTTAAGAATGGCTTTCCCAAACACACTCCTAACAGTGGGAACAAATTCATAAACGCACTAAGTAATCCTCTGATGCACTTTGATTTTTTATGCCAAACTGATTACAACAGGACAGCAAGATAGGGAACAGTCTTGTTTCCATATTAAATTTTACTCATTGACAGCTTTTTTAGCATAAAGTAAATCTCTCTATTTAATCACAAATTATATTGCAATGAGCTCCATGCAGACTCAAAGTAAAAGAGGACTCTTGAATAATTCAATATGAACCTTTGGGACAAGAGTGCAAATAGAATTACTCAGCCTGCCGACAGCAATTTCCACCATTTTCAAAAAAGATATTTAGGTAAACACAAAAATAAAGCTGCAGAAGAAAGACATTTCATATGTACATATGGATATGCTGATGAATAAATCAACAAGTGGACTGTACAAGATAATTAACCCCCGAGGAGTCATAGCTTGCATTATCTTATCAGATATATGTAGTGAGTCAAGAAAGTTGTATAATTTCAATTCAGTGGGGGTCTTTTCAGTGGGGATGGTGAAAACACAACCCAAATGACTCCATTATTTGAATCCGATTAGAATGCGTAATTGTGATATTTAGAAGGATAGGAATGCATAAAATAGTTTTTGTAATAATTTTTTCTGTAATAATCACATATTCTGCATTACACTGATTGACCACCAACCACTGCTATGTTTTGTTTTAATCCCCAACTACTCTATAGTCATAAATGGATTCAGAACCTGAAATCTCCAAAAGTTGATTCTGTTCATCTGGACGTAGCGTTTTTGTGGGAGAAACGTTTCGTCACTCATCCAAGTGACTTCTTCAGTCTCAGCTGACTGCAGGTTTCCCCAAACCTTATAAACAGTACATTTGCATAATGACTGAAACCAGCCCACTGAGGAACAATGGGCTGTGAGGTCAGTTCCTTAATCATAATTATGCAAATTCCCATGACCATTGATCAACAATCACTGACCAAAACCCACTGATCAAAGAACACTGATCAATGGCCATGAGTACCATTCACAGAGAGTTGGGGAATGGCTGCAATCACAGCATTGTAAGATGGCGAAAGATGTACCCTTAGGCCCCCTCCTCGATTCAGAGATGGCCAATTTGTACATGGAAGAAGTGGAAAAGAGGGCGTTGCTATCCTACCCTGGAACACCACCAAGCCATTGGTTCAGATATGTGGATGACACCTGGGTGAAAATCAAATCTCAGGACGTACTACATTTCACGGATCACATTAACTCGGTGGATCAACACATCAAATTCACCAGGGAGGATATGAAAAGTGGCAGGTTAGCCTTCTTAGACTGTGAGATTTCCATCAGTAATGGGGGACATCTAAAAGCTGACGTGTACCGTAAACCTACGCATACGGATCAGTATCTAAGGTTTGACTCTCATCATCCACTGGAGCACAAACTGGGTGTCATCAGGACGCTACAACACAGAGCGAACACCATCCCCACTGACACAGCGGCCAGGGAGGCAGAAGGACAGCACATCAAGAAGGCCCTGAGTAAATGTGGTTATCCCAGCTGGACTTTTGTCAAAGCTGGGAAGGCACCTAAAGAAAGCTCCAGCCGATCCAGGAGAGAAGGACAACCGCTGCCCAGGCGAAAACCTGTAGTGATCCCATATGTGTCAGGAGTATCGGAGCAGTTGAGACGCATTTTTTCTAAACACCGGGTCTCTGTGGCTTTTAAACCCCAAAATATGCTGCGCCAAAAACTGGTCCACCCCAAGGATCGGGTCCCCCGACACAAACAGAGTAACATAGTGTACGCTGTTAAGTGCCAGGATGACTGCCAGGATTTATACATCGGGGAAACCAAACAACCTCTAGCGAAGCGGATGGCACAACACAGAAGAGCAACCTCATCAGGCCAGGATTCTGCAGTTTATTTACACCTACAGGCCAGTGGACACTCTTTCAATGATGAGGATGTACACATCATGGACAGGGAAGAACGCTGGTTTGAGCACGGAGTCAAGGAGGCCATTTACGTGAAAAGGGAAAGACCATCTCTGAATCGAGGAGGGGGCCTAAGGGTACATCTTTCGCCATCTTACAATGCTGTGATTGCAGCCATTCCCCAACTCTCTGTGAATGGTACTCATGGCCATTGATCAGTGGTCTTTGATCAGTGGGTTTTGGTCAGTGATTGTTGATCAATGGTCATGGGAATTTGCATAATTATGATTAAGGAACTGACCTCACAGCCCGTTGTTCCTCAGTGGGCTGGTTTCAGTCATTATGCAAATGTACTGTTTATAAGGTTTGGGGAAACCTGCAGTCAGCTGAGACTGAAGAAGTCACTTGGATGAGTGACGAAACGTTTCTCCCACAAAAACGCTACGTCCAGATGAACAGATTCAACTTTTGGAGATTTATTTTCCTGGATGATTGAGAATGCATCAAGAAGAACCTGAAATTATTCTCAAGGTGACATCTTCTTTGGTGTTTAGTCCAAAAGGAAGTCCATTTAAGAAAACACACAAATAAAAAACAATGTATTTTCCCAGAACCCAGGGTAATCAAATAGCAGTTTTGGTATTAAAATAAGGTTGTTATTTTATTTTATTTTATTTTATTTTTTTCTGGACCACTCTTTGTTCTTTCTTGTTCATCAGTCCATAAGAATGCTTTCAGAAGTAATTTATTCCAGTTTTTGCTAAATTGCAAACTCCTGATGAGTTTTAAGGAGAAACAATGACCTACCATTGCCGCCTTTGCTAATATCTTCCTAAATGTCTTTTGCAGTCAACGGTGGTTTTCAAACTTCCTTCTTAGTAACTCTACAAGCAGTTCTTGTAGAGTCATTGAGCCATTGATGATTAGTCAATATTATAAGGACCAACTTAAAGCCATTTTATTCATATGTTTTGGCTGGTGCTTCTTTTGTATGCATTTGAAAGATAGCAATGTTCTGTATGGTTAATTAAACCTTATTTGACAAGGAACCATTACTTCATCTACAATAAGTATTTGCATGTAGATATTTTAGTGTAGTATAATAAAACTACTCTAAAATATCTAAGACTATTCATAGATTACATTTGTACATTCATTTTGTTCACCATTGAAATATATTTGTTCTCCACTGGCCAACAACCTACAATTATGGGCCTTTCAGAAGCTGCCACAGAACACAATAAGTTTTTTTTTTCCTTTATAATTTGTTTCACACCAAACAAATCATTGTTTTGTTTTGGGGGCAGAGAGTGACTGGGGACATTTTGTTTCAAATAACATGACAGTTTCGTTCCTTGTCAGTACATTTCTTATCAGGGGTCACAGGAAGTCACAGTTGAAAACTATGACATGAATGAATTCTTTTTTTCTTCTTCTCCTCCATTATTTAAGACCTTCTGTCAGCTTGATTGCAGAAAATATATGTTTTTAAGCTATTTGAAGGCATTGTCTCAGAACTTAAAACCCACTCACTACTTAATCCACATTTGCAGTGGCAGTTCCCTACAATATTTTAACAAGTGCAGCGGGATATTAAAAGTATCTGTTGGTTGTTTCTGATTAGCTGCCACTGAACCTTGACTATAATCCCATAAGCTCAGCCTCACGGCATACAGACTCTGGACAAGTCTACTGATGGAGGAATAGCAAAGGAGCTGTTCTCCTAACTAGTTCTTCTAATCCATCATACAAGGCTTAACACACATAACCTCGGATGGAAAATCCCTCGCATGGCCGATTTGTCCAGATGACCACGCCACAACCAAAGGTTTATGAGATCAGTCAGCTGTGAAGATGTTCATCAAACAACATATACCCTTAGTTTTTTTTATGCACCTTATCCTTATTTAGATAAAATACATCAACCAAATGAGAGTCCTTGGCTAGTCCTTAACTTCATGTAACAACAGGAAATAGCCTAACAAAGGCTGTTCAAAGAGTAAATGATATGTAAATCTCATCATTTTGCTGACTTTGAACTTTTATGTATTTGGAGTGCTGATAATGCATCTACATGCTTAAAAAAAGATGAAAAAAAGTTGCACCTTTATGAACTTATGCAAAACGGCATGAGATCCAGGTTAGCACTGATGGCTGGGGAAAAATACTCCTTTGTCCTCATTAATATGTATTTTTTTTTGTAATGGCACATATCTGAGAACCATTATGTGTATGTATTCTATATATTGCATTTATATGTATTGAGATATTGATGTATTCTATACAGTTAGTTTAAAAAAAACAAGAAACATTGATTCGTCTTTAAAACAAAAAACAAAAAAAATACAAGACCTGAATATTAAACAGTATCAACAATGATATAGTGTTCTTCTGTTTGTTTTCGCCTCAGCCTCCCAAATTCACAGGAATCGCTTCTCCTCACCTAATGGGTCTTCACACAAACTGTGCTCAAAATCATAGACATCTACTAGTTAAAGTAAAAGTAATGTTATGCAGTAGGTTCTGGAGATTTTATAGCATGCATCTGCTGTGACTTGATATGACCCTTTAAGTAGATTTGCTGGTGAGGAGAGAAAAATGGCAGTCATCAATCATTCTGAGTCAGTGTAGGATGATTGGCATATCAATCCTCATTCAAGCTGTCTATACCCATTAGTGAGCCAAATTATATGGAAACCCTAATGTGTTTAAAAATTATTATTCTATGTTCTCTTCTACAAAGCTTCTAATGAGTTAAACTTGATTTTTTTTTAATTTATCAAAGTGTTAATAATAACAATAATAGTCCTCCATTTTTCCCCCAGTTTTAATGCAAGACCAATTAATTATGTGAGCAATTTACTGTGTTTAATCTCCATAAGTTAATCCTCTAATCTTGACTAAAAAACTGTACAACTTCTCAGTCTATATCACTGAGGATGGTAGTGAATACTTCCCCGACGTGCCTGCAAGTGATATCATCAGCAAGGATTTTAAACTAATGGAAAGTACCACACTTCTTTTCCTGAATTCTTCTTTACGGCCCCCAGAGGCAGCGAAGGAGGAGCAGTGGGAGGGAGCGCAATTTCAGCCAGGCAGAGATGCTGCACAGTCTGCTGTAATGTTAGTTGCAATTTCAGAGAGTAAAGATGGAGCACATATTTCTGCTTGATTAGCAAACTGGCAGATAGATCATCTATCTACTGAATGTACAATTATAATACAGAACTGCAGAAATCGTGCTTTCTGTATGGTGGGGAGGGTCAGTGAAAAAACCACCTCTAAAATAAATCAACCAGCTGTGGATGCAAATTGTTATTTAATGTGTGTACTGTCTGTGTAAACCTAAGACTAAAAAAAGTAAAAGAACTATGAAAAGATAACAGATAAAAATTGGAAACTTTATCATGAATATTAGATAACGCTGATTTGAAGTAAAAACTTCTAACAAACGCGTGATTACACAGATTTTTTTTCCATTAATATATTGGGGAAAGTTTTTGTTGATCTGTAAACCTTAAAATTTCAGTTAGTATGAAAAGAGTAAACAAATGCAGACGAATGCATGAAAAATGACATTTTCAGCCCAGTCAATGACCTAGCGATTCTTGGTTAGAAACATTTCCATTAATAGAGGTTGAGTTACGAAAGCTTCCCAAAAGAAATGTTTGTAGAGCCGCTAACAAGGCAGTTCAAAAAGTACAGCTAAAAGAGATGTAGGAAGGTATGAGCAAACTCAGGAGTGGTGGGTCATTGTTTTACTGTTCAGCAGTGCCTTCAAAATCATGAATTATCATGAAAAGAAAACCCTGAACACCTCCTCAACACTATTTGTCAGAGGTTTGCAATTTACCATTTAAACTAGCGTGATTTATTTTTGAACCTGTGTTAAAGTAAGGACCTTTTGGACACATGGACAAGTCCTAAATTTTATAAGAACACCACCTTTCAGTCTTATCATTCTTCGGGCTTAGGCTGCAGTGGTAACAGGAACAGTTATGGTAGTTATGGATTCCATAACTACCATCAATTTCTAAAAGCAAACATCACACAGACCTTAGAAAGCTATAGCTGAAAAGAAGTTTCTAAAACAGGATAACAGCCTTAAACAAACCTCATATTTCAAAAGTTCCTCAAGACGCAGAAATTAAAGGTTTTGCCTTTGCCGTCACAGTTCCTCAGCCCAGTTTCTTTGAAAGTCTTTTGACAGCAGGGCATACAAAAATCTTACAGAATCTATTTTTCGGAGGGTTTAAGTCAACCCCAGACCATTTCCCCCACACTCTTTGCCCTCTTTCCTGTGTACTATCTTATCAAATAAAGCCTTGAATGCCAAAAGTAAATCTGAAACTGAACTTTCTGAGCTGAAGGAGTTCATAACTACTGACTGACTACACAAGGTGCCAAACCTCTTCTTTGGGCCATTTTTTATTATTATTTTTTTTATTATTGTCAAACTGTAAATGAAGGCAATGTTCCATAAAATATCGAAAACATTTCATCTTTAATTTTACACCTTCTAGAAATTATTTCATCTTTTACTTGAAAAGTAAGAGTAACAGAATTTTTTAGTGTACACTTTTTTTCCTGCAATGCCTCTGATTTAGCTTCCTCAACCTACCCACATGGATCAGAGCTGTCTTTTTGCAACCACATGTGGTACATAAGCAAAGGAAGCAATTTCCCTCATTTCCCTCAAAATGTATTTGGAAAGACAAAATCATCAGCATTTATTTTTATAGCTACAAACACTATAATCCTTTTAAATGTGATCTTGATGTAGATAAAGCTCACAAATAGACTGTGCACTATTCTTACTTGAAGTGATTGCATGTGAGCACATCTACTTTTGCTAGATATGAATGTGTGGCTGGTTGGAAAAGAGATATTATTTGCATTTAGTAAGAGTTAAATTGCTGCATCCACAGATACAAGTATCAAGGGGAACATGAGAAAAGCAATTGACAAAGACACATTAGTGGAATTGGATGTACATATGATTGTAGTAGAGGTGGCAATGGAGTATGTGTCTAATAGAATCCCATCTGTTTTCCTCTTTCATGCACATTCCCACACAGTTCAATGACTTAAGTGCAAGTCTGACCTGTGAGTCCTTGCTTTCTGATCGACCCTTATTATCATTACCACAGATTTCCAACTGTGCACAATAAGAGGTCGGCAAAGGCAGACGTTAAATGCATTTTGGTGAATGAATACTTAAAAAGAAAAAAATTCTTAGACATAAAGACAGTCATCCATTTTTTACTGCTTAGTGGATCACTTTTTTAAGTTGCATAAACTTACCTTCAGTGTATCACTGTGGAAGAGTTGCTGTATGTTCGCTACCACCCAATGAAATCTATTGAACCATGTTGCTAAATTCAATCATTGCAATAGCAAAAGCAATGGTAAAGTGATTCAGAAAGGTAAAAAACATTGTTGTATGATATAAAACCATCAATAGATTTTTTTCAATAACACTTTTTATAACTGTGCTATAGTTAATGTAAATACAACTCTAAAACAATAAAAAGACTCACTGAGTGCTTGTAATGCATACGTGTTTGAGTCCTTGCTGTCACTTTACTCTGACGTTTTTATGTAATGAATATCATCGAGGGCTCATGTTTTGCTTGGTACCATAAAAAAGTCACAGTTTGAGGATTTTAGGAGTATCTAAAAATAAAATATCCTATCAAAATGTATGCATAATTAATAATTGGTCATTTTAAGTACAGAACTGGAGTCATCTTTCTTATTGCCCTTGTCATTCATCTTGTGTCGCTGCAGAAGTTTCGGGTTTTGCCCAGCTCATGCATTTGATGCAAATGTTACAGCAGTAAGTCTGTCATTTTGAGGGGTTTTATGATGCACTGTGCCATCCAGCAAATTGCCTTTTTCTTTTCCATTATCTCTATCATCATCTCCAAAAGCCTGTTTATAAAAATGACATTTCTTTAGGAGGATAGCCATAGTTGGTTCTAGAAGGAAGTTAAAATAATTCATTTCTTTTTAAAAAAAAAATATAAAAGAAAAGAAATTACACTCAAAACATAAATGCTTAGGAGAGGTTTCTGTTTCACAATAATCTGTCAGTGTTGAAATAATATAATAAAAATTAATATAACATAATAATAATAAAGTTTTCTGGTGAGATGAATAAAAAAGATATGTGTTATTCTGCAGTATTAATAACGGGATTTGTAACAAAATGAACATGATTACTGATGTGGCAGTGACACGCTTCCTTAAATAATCCATCTTTATTTGTATGTATCTGCATCTTTCACGATATTGAATCCAGATAGAAAATTGTCCCAAAAATGAGGTAGTGATTGCTGACTACCTCATATGTTTCTTGTCATGGGAAACTTCAATAATTTAAAGTGCATCTGTCAAAAAATAATGCAGTCAGCAGGAGCTGTCCTTTTCCATTTGTGAGCAACATAATGCTTCTATCTGAGTGCTGGCAGGAAGCAAATAGTATGACTCCTGATTATTTTGAATTTATGAATCTTTAAGCGATACTCTGGGTCATGTCAGCCATACTAATTGTGAAATATTTCCAAGAGAAAAGTGCAGTCAGTATCTGGTTTCCTACCAATCTGTGGTATTATCAAGATGGGGATAATCAACAAAATGCAGTTACTCATAAATACGCTTTCCCAAAAATCCACTTTAGTAGCTTTCAAAGTAAAAGTTCTCAAGAGTGTCCAAATAATTAAAAATACATACAAAAAATGAAAAAAAAAAATAGTTTCTTGCTTGTATTGTAACAATTTGATCTTACTTCAATTCATTCTTCAAATGACCTTAATAGCTTACAGCTCTGGAGCAATAATCTAGCAATAACGCTTCTTCATTTTTTAATCAATTAATTAACTTTTTAATTCTTTGTGGCATAGATTCAACAAGGTGTTGGAAGCTTTTTTTTATATGAATTTAAAGGATTACTTGATCCTTTATGGCATCACTGAGTTGCTGCACATTTGCTGGCTGCATATCCACCACATCCTCAAAGTCATCTCTTGGATTGAGACCTTGTGATTCTGAAGACCATTTGAGAATGAGCGAACTCATTGTCAGAAAACCAGTTTAACACGATATGAGCTTTGTGACAAGGTGTGCTATCCTGCGGGAAGGTGCCATCAGAGGATGGGTAAACTGTCAGAAAGGGATAGACGTGGTCGGCAGCAATACTCAGGGAGGCTGTGGTGTTTATATAATGCACAGATCATAAAGGTAGTGTCCCAACTACATGATAAATTCAGATATTATAAATACAAAAAAATAAATGTGCAGCTTGTTAAATGTAAAAAAAGAAAGAAAGAAAGCAAAGTAATGTTCTTTAGATAGTTACATTTTAGCAGTCATAGTGTTTGACATGTGTAAAGGATGACTCAACATATCCAGTGTTATAAGATAAAAAGTTGTTACACTAAAATAAACATTCTTTTTTCAATTTGAAGCAATTATCAGTTATCCTCATGGTAGCTTTAAAGCTGTAATGAAAGACTAATGTATCATTTTGTGCATTTTTAAAAGTTGAAACTATGTTAATTGTTTTCATACAGTATCAAAAACAAAGTAACAAAAAACTTTATTAATAAATACTGTTTACATATGCAATGACTTTTTTGGCTCTGCTTTTAATTAGCTCTAATTATTGCTTCCCCAAAGTGTTTAAAGCAAGATGTCCATATCTACTACATCCAGTACAGTGAGTAAAGTTTCAGATGATGGGGGGACAAATTATCCATTATAGATTAATTAAACTTGTCAGCCCTTTTGTAATCTAAATCTAATTGACTCGTTAGAAAATAAATTGCATAAATTAATGGTCTGAAGAGTGCACAGACAAAAGATTATTCTGTACTGTGTGTTGCAGCTAACAGGAAAAGCGGGGCGATTTTGCTCAGTATGGAGAAAAATCCACCTACTGCTAATAGCATGATGACAAGAGACAAAGGCTGGGCGGCCTAGTTCAAATGGACTTAGGATTATTATTATTATTATTAAAAAAAAGTTATTTGTGTTGAGGTATTACTTGTTGATTGTTCCTTTCTCAATTTAAACTTTGTTTTACCCATTAGAGCAGTATATTCTTCACTCTGCCATTACCAAAGGACTAGTATTGGACATGTATGATTAAAATAGAAGTCATTGATTTTGTTACAGACTCCTTCTTAATGAAAGCCAGGAGAATAATTGACAGTCTGCTCTCGGCATCACAACATCTTCCACTTATGCATCCCTCTGTTGACAGACCCTCAATATTTAAATAAACATAAACGAGGAACTGCTAACAGGAAATCGACAGCACGTACCTTAAAATGCAATGAATGATATGAATGATAACACCACTTGGTAAAATGGATAGCCGCACTAAAGAAAGTCATTAAATGTGCACCATTAACAGTGCATCATTGTAGAAATAAGCTGATCAGCACTTTCAGAGATGTCATCGCCACATCTTGAGGAGATGGATAGCCGTCTGTTTTTGTTATCATTTGGAAATGTCTCATGTTGGATCAATAACACAACAAAGTAAAATCAAACCAGGAGATGAATATACTATTACAGCTATAAATACATGAAGTGATTCAATGCAGTGAATACCAAAAAGGTTAAATATTACATACAGACTTATATTTTAAACCTACCTTTTTCCCAGGTAGGTCTAACTAAACAGTAAAGCTGCTGTGTGTGTGTGATTAATGGGATAATCACTTTAAAATCTTTAGCTTACCAATTGATTTTCTTGTCATCTCTCAATTCCACTATCTTCAGTTTCACTTATGAGTACATGGAAAGTATATGATCTCCATAGAGTGAGTAGCTTTGCTTCAGATTTCTGCTAAGTTGTGTTGTTTTTTCAAACCAAAGCTCTAAGGAGCACCAACCTTTAGACAAATATTCCTTGAATTTGGAGTATTGCCATCCATCCATGTATTTTCTTAAACCTTAGTCACACAAAGCTAGAGACCAGTTACTGTAGCCACCCCCGTGCAACCACTGATTACTAGGGAAAAAAGTGCATTCCCACACTGGTTGACTGATTGCAGGAGGTTGCTGTCAGTCGCTGTCAAATTGATTGCTAAAGCACCATTCATGTGGGCCTAGTTGCTGGTCAGTGCTCCCCAGCAACCAGTGGTTGTCAGGGGATCACCAATAAGTCTCTAATCCTACGTTACAAAGGCCTTATTTGCTCATCAAATTTAGGGTTGGATCCCTCTGAGCTGTCATTGTGCAATATGACTATTCGACAGGTCGTTGGTCCTTCACAGAGTATTTCTCAATAGATCAAGTGTGTATCCTTTTTCTGCAAAATGTTTCTGCATGGTTTATGAAAAATAAAGTAAATAAGAATATATAGCTTTGTTCCATAGCATTAAAAAAATAATGTATGCAGCATAAATAAACATGGGCTATTTTGGATGAACTGTTTCAAAACAGAGAGTCATATAGAAATTATCGAGTGGACCTCTGAGCAAAATGATGTAATTTACATAAGAGCTTCTACTGTCATCTCCTAATGCCTGTAGTTCTGCACTAAGCAACCTGTGGTCTCGCAATTGATTACGGTGGGCTTGGCAGACACGATCTCAATGATTCATGCAATCTTACTCATCATTTACACAGGAATGCCTCCATTATACCTTTTATCACTCCGACCACAATATGCTCAACAAATGAACTGTGTACATACAAGGTCAAAATTATATATATATACATTCATTTGGAACATGTATATTTGAGAAACAGCAATATTTGCAGTGGGGGTTTTATCCCATCAAAATAAAGATTAAAAAAGCAACAACTTTTGTTTATATGGGACAATCCTAAACATCAGTTTTGGCAGGATTGGCATTTTATAGACAAATGATAGACTCCCAATCATTCCCAAGGTTTTAAGTTAAGAGAAGAACCAGAAATCAGTTGGATGTTTTCTATTTCCAGGTATTTTTTCTATTATTTGTTGTAATCTGATCTGCTTTTTCAGAAACATATTCCGCCTGTAAATAAACCATTTTGCCACAATTAAGCTTAACTGTCTTAAAATAACATGAATAGAATTTTTAAACAACCCACTTGCATTCTGCCAAAAGCTTAACAAACCTTGCTGATATGAATCAAATTCTCATGCGTTTACCAAGCCAGCACGGGTCATCCTGTGTATCCAACACAAATGTTATAATTGTTGAAAAAGCTGAGCTAAAAAGAGCAACGAACAAGTTGATAGAATAGGAGGCTTGATCTTGGAGATGATGAGGGCCAAGAAATCTGATGCTTAAATTTTTTTTTATCGAGTTGCCAACTACTCCCCTCCCAAATAGAGATGTAGTCTCTCTGCATCTCACCATCTCTCCGTAACTCCTTGACTGTACCGAGAGCTCCTACCCGGCTGTTCTGCTGTAACCACTAAATCAGACTGAGAGTCATAGATCACCACAGACTCCAACAATAATTTATATGCAAATCGGATGCCATCTATTAGCCTTTTTACAGAATCAGTTTAGTTTATTGGCGAAAACAAAGCAATGCATGCATCTGATTTTCACAGGCATCCTGAATATGAAAGTGTATTCCCATTGAACCCAATTTTAGAGACCACCTGGAGATGTTTTAAGAGGTTCAGGATGTGTCACGTTTGTGATACGTTCTGAAAACATACCATCGGCTCACACGTAATGCTTGATTCTTGAAAGTTTCTAATACGTTTCTCAAAGATATACTATGATACACAAGAACATACTGAGTCATCTTGTAATGTAATATTTTATCTATTTATAGATACAGTTGTGGTCACACACACACTCAACATTTGTATGCATGCCGCGGTAACTTTGAGTATTTAATGATTTCTTTTAACCATGGCCTTCCCAAAGCCCCAACTTCAACTGTATTCAAAGTTTGTGGAATTTGTGGAACTGCATGCCCGAGTTCATGCCAGAAAACCAACGAGTTTAAATGAACGCTACCAATTATAAAAAGAAGAGTGTTAGAGAATAGAATTATGTAAAAACTTGCTGATGGCTACCAAAAGGTAGAGGTGCAACTTGCCAAGGGACATTTGACCAAATACTAGTTGGGTTGGATGTATATTTTTGACCCCATGTGAATTAGAGAAAATCGAAAAAAAAAAAAAAAAAAATCAAACTTATGCACCAGTTTTTTTTTGGTTGTTTGTTTTGTTTTGTTTTTTAAAATCATTAAAGATATATGCTGGACAATTATTCCAAACAATGAAGCTGGTATAAGTGGCTCCTTGTCTGTATCCACTGCAAATACAAAAATGTTTTGTACTCTTAATAGTGCATTTTTCGAGTGATATATCCATGTCCTATTTTCTGCATAGCTATAATATTTTAATACTGTTATTGCAAATGATGGCTAGTTCAGCTGAAGGTGTGAGGGAGAGTAATGGGTTAGGCTGCTTCACATCTGCTAATTAAATGACGGTGAGCAAGCAGATGAGAGGAATGCTTTAATTTTTCAAAGGTGACATGCAACTAGAAACATTATGTGCCAGCTATTAACATACATAACAGGTAGAGAAGCATAAGCGGACAGATTTTCTAATTAAGGGCTGGAACACTGCAGTGTTGTCTCCATCTGGTGTCAGATGATCTGGCCAAACGTGTCAAAACATTTACACTATCGCTGTCGTCCGTAGTGTATGATAAACTGATGTTTGTCATACACTATTCCTTTCAATTACATATGCAATTGCCAATACATTAGAAATACTATAGAGTGCATGGCTGTTGCCTAGTAGCCAACAAAGATGTTAGTAGACGAAAATCTCAATCAATCAAGGAGCGACTGGTTGTTTGATTCCTCCAGTTATAAGACAGGAATTGCAAATATCAGGAAATAAAAGTGTGGGATAATTTGGAGAGGGTGAACACCAACCCCAACAAGATATCATGAAACCCTAACACACTAACAATGGGCCATTTTTGAGGTTGACAAATAATAGAGGAATGGTAGGCACTTCAGGTGGTGACTGGTCAGGGATCATTCTAGATATAAGGAATCGCAAAATCATTGCTAATTTTATCAGTATTGTCAACATTTACTACAGTTTTGTGTTTCTCTGGAGTTTTTCCAGACTTGTTAAATATTCCTTCTCAGCCCCAGAGTCGGGTATTACTCTGGGAATACACACGCCTCTATCCTTTGCATGACTTCAGATCAGACTGGCACCGTTTCAGAAGCCCAAACTTGTACTATTCGCTTGGTCTTTTATTTTGAAAATTATGTCGACTGACTATCCCATTTCTGCACCCAGCTTAACTGCCTTCATTGCTGGTTGGCATGGCTTCTGTGAAAAATAAATAAATATAAATTAAAAAAAAATACAGAGCTGCAAGCTGTTCTGATTTGCGTCTAAAGCATTGCATCAGACATAACAGAACAGGAATAGAACAGGCAGCCACACCCATTGTATTCTCAGGTTTAAATACCACCAAATTGCCCACAGGGGCTGTAGGGTTAAGAGAAGCACCATCACCTTGTAGTGGCTAAAACTAATTTGAAACGGATACTCAGCAAAAAAAAAAAAAATAAAAAATAAAAATCCTTTTGGGGCATGTAAAGCATTTGCATATATCCACACTCGGCTGACTGTTTTTAGATTCTCCTTTTTCTCTTTTTTTCCTTTTTGCCTCCTGCAGTTTTAATGATTGGATAAAGCCGATGGTCACTGGATAAATCCACCTCCAAACCATCCAGCATGTACATAATCCCTGGTAAATAAAAGATATGGTGCATGTTTGTTTATTGTTTTGAGAAAAATTCGACCTTTTGATTTACATCGTCTTACATGACACTGCAGGGAATGAGGCATCTGCACCGCAAAGAGTAGGTAAATATGCAAATATAAAAGCAGTGACATTTGGTATTGCTTTAAAAGCTGAATACTGGGTATTAAAAAATAAATTTGAAACATATGAATTCATGCAACTTTTCATCGATTTATAACTATTTGTTATTACAGACTCTTTATGTTGATTATCTGGTTTTCAGGTTAGCATCACTGCAAAATACAGTTACTCCATTTCTCTACACTTGAGTCTAATTGACACAGCTGTATAAATTCATGTACCTAGTCATGCAGTGTGGCTGTACAAATATTTCATTTTAAAGTGCTCACTAAATTTAAGTAGAGTTTTAATAGGATGCCATCATTTCAACAGTCAGTTCATGAAATTTTGTTCATCTTAGGTATTACATGATTAGCTGTAATTGGGATTATTGCAAAGTGGAAGTGTTTAGGAACCACAAAGTAACAGGCAATGGAGTTGTCTCACATTAACATCAGCATGAAAACTGCATGCTGGGAGCTTCATGACATGAATTTCCTGGTTTAGCTGCTCCTATAGGTGTAATGTATGCTTGGCCGAGTGCTTTTGTTTATATAGTATATATAATAAAAATAAGTGAAAACAGGATGTTCTGAATTTATTGTAGAGAGTAAGAAAGGAGGCAATGCATTCCTTAGACCGACAACAGACTCAAGAAACAGCTTTAGTAGTTTTGCCTGAAATAGCGCTTAGTTCATATAATACTGAAGAAATACCTATTTTATTGAATTTTAAACCCAGAATTAGATGTATTTGAGTAATTTAACTAGCTTACAGTGCAAAATGTGGGTTGAGCAACACTACATAGGTATCAGCAGTATTATGTACTTAAAAATGGGTCATGTTGCAAATAATATGCTTATTCAGAGTATTATATCTTACATGAGCAGAATTTGTAGTGAGTTGAGGCTCCAGCTACTTCCAGTCACTTTAGGGGTTTGTTTTTACAGGTACATTATTGTTTTATGTTAATGTGGAATCCATAACACAAGTGCAATCTTATTGTTTGTACATTCTTCAAAAAGCAATATTAAACCTGCATATAAAGCATTATGGTTCTTTTTATAGTGTTAGCGGTAGACAGTTCTCAGTAATCATAGTTGTCCGTGTGATGTTCGAACCTTTTTCTGCAGGAGCTTATCCATCCTCCTTGGGCAGAAGCAGGCAAAAAAGAGCAATGTTATTTTTCAGCTTGAATTATCTGTGCTACTAGTGCATAGTGCTGTTGCAATGATTCATTTTAAAAATTCAATTTTGCAGCTTAAACACTATCTGAGTGTAATGGGGACAGGAATATTAAGCATTGCCAAATTAAAACTATACATAACACTGATTAAAAGCACTTCTCTGAACATGCGCGTGCACGCACACGCACACACACAAACACAGACCTTCGCTTACACGTACATGCACACACTCTAACACAAAAGAACAGCAAACGTTTCTGTTGTGTGGCGCTGACATCTTTATTTTAAACCAGAAAGATTCACAAAGCAAAAACCATTAGAGAGTACACCAAGTAGTCGAGGGAGATACTTAGAGTCACATTCAAAGCCTGGTTTGTGTTCTTAATGGTCAGTTATTCCAAAAACAGAAATTGTTTATTGTGTTTGTGTCACCCTGGGTACTTTGTTTGTACATGTGCAGCTAAATAAAAAAGGAAAAAGGAATTGCCCCCCAGTTAAATCATGAATTATCTGTGATTAACAATAATCTTTAGAAAGCTGAGTATCCGTCTGACAAAGTGAAGCAGGCCAAACAAATCTCAAAAGCAACACATCATGCAACAATGTAAAGGAACTCCACAATGGATGAGAAACAAAATCATTGACATTTATCCATCTGGAAAGAGTTCTAAAGTCATTTCTAAGATTAACAAACCATGGTAAAAGCCATTATCCACAAATGTAGAAAACTTAGAACAGTGGTGAACCTTCCCAGGAGCGGATGGCCTACCAATTTACTCTAAGTGCACATTGACAACTTAACTAGGAAGTCACAGAAGAACCCAGAACAGGCATCAGTTGTCCATAATTCAATGGTAATCAGGGTAAAACAGCATAAAAAGAACTCATAGCAACTGTCAAACATTGTGTTGTAGTGTGATGATCTGGGGCTGCTTTGCTGTATTAGGACTTGGGTGGCTGTTTGGATGGCTTTTGTCTAAATTTAAAATTTGCTTTAATGATGTAGTTTGCATTTTTTTGTGTGTATTTGACACTTGTAAGTGTGACAAATACGCAAAAGAAAAAAAACAAATAAACAAAAACAAATCAGGAAGTGGACAATTTTTTTTCACATTGATGTATATTTGAATCACAGTCATTTGAATTACCTTGATGAAAATGTTTAAGTTACCCGTCATCCTAGTTATAATTAAACTGACCTATGTATCAGCAATTTATTTATTTTATGGCGAGAGTGTGGATTTTTCCCTGACATTGACTCTGACACGTCTTTTATCTTTCCAAGTGCACATCGTCGTTTTGCACCCACACTTAATTCATTTCAGCTTAACACTGCGTTTCCTTTTTTTGAAGCGGGTCTGTCACATTCAGACGTCAAACTCTGCAAGAAAGTGTTGAAAGCTAACATGATCCATGGTGGTAAATAGTACATTTTATCACTGGTCTTTTGTTAAGTACTTTATTACTTCTCTTGGTCTGACCGTCTGTTCAAATATGTTGGAGCATTTACAAACTATGCAGTTGCTTGAGAAATGAGCAAATAAATCACTTGTGAGCATGGCTCATTGAACAGATCTTGGCAATTTGAAAAGCTGTCTGTGTCCTCCTCTGTTTGCTGACTTTGATGAATTTCTGCTACATCGACAGCTCAAATGTAGACTGATGCGTTATTGATATATTTCATGACTAGGTATGTGTGTGGATGATACGTTTACCAGATGAAGATAATGTGGAGCCACTTGTGTTGTTATGCAGACAGTGAAATGAGCTTGGTGAGATAATCAATCCTTTAAGTTTGTCCACAGATGCAACACCTTATATTAGAAACACCCAGCTACAGGTATGAGCATACAAACCATAGCAATTACAGTGTACTTAATGCAATGTTTATATTGCTATAGACTAAGTGCATCAAAAATCGTATTAAAGATTTATAGAGATTTCTACATTTTCACTTGTATAATGTCTTTGTTTCTTCAAATGGGAATTTGTCAGCGCCTCCACTCCTTTCTAAGATTCAATTTCTCACTGAAAATACAGAATATTAGCAATTCTGCATAATATTCATGACCCAATAAATAATACCATTTTCAAAATATATTGCCTTTGCAACCACGCTAATGAATTTGACATCAGGCTTCAACTGCTTTCATCCAGGCTTTAATTAAATCCAAAGTGTTAGAAATAAACATATGTAAAATAGCTCCAAACATTATTGTACCATCAGCAGCTTGACTAACATTGACACCTTGCAAGGTTCACTTGGTTGTAAATGTACATTATTTAGTGCATTTGGGCTGCCGGTCTGCTTTGCGTTGCCTTTCACTTTCTTCCCACCTAGTCTTCATTCAAATGAAGCCGTGTACGATTTGACTTTGCAGTATCCATCACACTGTTTTAAGGTTAATGGTTCAGAGGATGGAAGCCAATCAGAATGTGTTTGATCAGGCGTCCTGTGCTATTTTGCAAGCCTAACCACGCACCTTGTTAAATCATAATCTCAGCAGAAAAGCTTTTTTATCTGCAACCACACGGTAACACGAGGCAAGCTGGGCCAGACTTTCTGACCAGAGGAGGCTGTGATACTAATTAAACAGGATGGCAAACCATGATCGCAGTGATTTATCCACTTTGAAATATCACTTCTTTAATCTTTCAGATCAGCTCATGAACATATATATGCTTACATGCCATAGTTCAGTCGCTCTGTTGAAATAGTATTTTTTAACTTATTCTTTCTATTCTTTTAAGTCTGTTTTGAAAAAAGGCAAGGACTTGATCTCTTCTAAGAAAATATACTCATGTTCAGGAACATGCCCCCAAAGAAGCACATATGCTTGTATCCACGCAAGTCCATGAATAAATAATGAAATCCTGTAGCCATCAAAAGACCCGCAGGGTGCTGAATGACATTAATTTGCATGCAAGTCAATAAAGTCATTGATTTAATATTTGAAAAGGGCAATGTAAATGATTTTAAGCATTCACTATAACTCTCTTTCTCTGTCTAACAATCTTTTTATTTAGATTATTAGTTTTTATTTGTATATTCATTTCATAGTTTCTACGTTAGTCATACCAAAACACAATGTGCTGTATAATGGAGGGTTTTTTCCCCCCACTTTGTAAATCAAGAGCTGCTTAGTTGACCTTTGGTCTTGCCTCAGAGGAAATCCGTGGCTAAACCACAGGAAGATCAGTGGCCTTTTCAGCATGATTAAGTTATGTACTGGTTTATGATTTTGAGGTCCTAATGTTAAATGATGCCTCTGTGGGTACTGGAGTTCATACGGATAACGTACAGCGTGTAAGAACCGTGTTCCATACTGACATGGTGATATGATTTCTCATATTTAAACAAGTATGAAGCTTGCTTATAAGCTGTGCAGTTTTTCATGGGCTTAAGCACTGAGGTCAGGTGGTGAGATGGTTGAGGGTTGCATAGTCAGTGTGTAGCTAATATCCTGCTCTAATTCTTCAAAACAAGAGATTATATTTACTGTGTAATGATTTCCAGCAGTAAACAAACTGTTTAAAATCAATAAAATTTCACTGGAGCGCATCCAAAATGTCACTGATCTAAAACACTGAGCAATATTTACAAAGAAACACAGATATTAGTAACAATCACTCACATCCTTCTCAATTCTTTGCTATTGATGATTCACCACCTGCAGTATCGCTACTAAAGAGGATGAAATTCGGGGTTACTGTTTCAGCCTGTAGCTATGTTTACAAGAATGTGCCAGATCTGAAGATGCCTTCTATTTTAAGTTAGTAGTTAGGTTGCATGCAGACATTTCATTTTGTTTTAAGCAACTCATATTAGCGTAACAAGCGCTTCGTAGCTGTGTAAAACACAAGCATTTTGGATTCGTTTACGGGCGGAGTAGTTCAACATCAGAAAAATGCTTTCACCTAAATCAATCAAATATGTTTGTGTGTGTTTGTGTAGATAGAACGATAGATGTATATAACTATGAAGCTTTGAAGGCAAAGGCCAAGGCCTGTTCTATTTTGGTAGGCGGACTTAATCAGTGGAACTGGGAGTACCTGCTCGTCTCCCAGGAAAATTTAAGCGCTGGCTATCTCAGGCTTTAGGCTTTTGTGGGCTTTGACCTGGTTATCTTAGGTTTCACGCTACATATATACAGCCATCCAACTGCTGACACGTTCAGCATGCCTATTCAAGATGTACTGTTCTGCAAAATGACTGTTGTGTTTTAGCTAGTCAGGAAATGATTGGCTGAAGAGATTAAAATTGGTGGATTTTTATTTTTTTTTTATTGGAGGTACAAATATATCACTGCTATCATAACAAAAATATGCAATACAGACAAAATATTGGCTAACACCAATATTGAGTGCTGTCAAAATAAATGTTTGGACTGTATAAATTCCAACAGTGATATTGATCAAACAGTAAAATTCAAAACATTTTCTATTATTAGTTTTTTGGTTAACAAAGTTACAAAAATAGCTTATTTTAATAGCTGTAGGTTTTGACTTATGATGATACATATATCAACTTTTTTTTAAATTAATGACAGTAGTCATTTTGGGCCCAAATCAAATTTGACTGCATCTCATGAAAATTAAATCAAAGAAGAACCGAAAGTACTTTTTTGTAGCTGTTAAGATGTTAATGTCATATGTCAAACTGTGGTGCATTGTGGCCGCAGCTGTTTTAATCCCTGTGATTTTTTTTTCTTTCCTTTTTTCATCAGATTAGATTTATGTCGCCTTTTGTGTAAGCTCTACCCCGTTGATCCGTGTTACTGGGCTAGTATTAAACTACAACTTTAACACAGTCACTGCAGGACTTGAAATTGAGGGACAACACACAGAAAAAGAGCAGGCTAATCTACTAAAGAGACTCACATTTGTTCCCACAGTCAGGGTGTGCTGGGGACCTGTTGGCGTCCATGATGTGAGTGGGAGCGATGAGTACTGGTGGCGGGAGGTCACTTTTTTCTGCTGCCCACCTTGGCACGCAACTAGCTTGTCTTCAGATCAGAGCTTTGCCATGAACTGGAGGTTGGCAATGAATCCAAGTGGCCGGGGGAGATAAGGCCGCCTCTGGGACATTACAGATGCAGGCATTAGCTGAGTGGAGACTTGATGGAGAGCAGGGCAAGCTGAAGCCTTTGATAATGCTGCCGATGTTTACTGCTGCTACTCAAGAATGGGGCATCTGCTAGGTGGTCAAGAGACTTCAGACTTATACAAACTGCACATGCACAGGGTGATGAGATTTTTTGATGTCGCCTATTCTGCACCGTGTTGCATCTCTTGAGGTCACTTGTAAATACAAATTGAAGAAAAATTGGACAATTTTACATTAAATCAATATTTTTAACTAGTTATATTTATGCAAATACAGTATTGAAGAAAACCTTTGCAATTCACTTGCCATTCAGCACTCATACCCATAATTTTGTCAAGGCGCTGTGTGGGTCTGCTTTTCTCCCTTCTTTTTCCCAATTTTTTTCACCTCACTGACATGCAGGCGATTCCCGCTGGATTGCTAGCATGCCATGATTTCAGCTCTGCGCTTATCTGACAGTAACAGTGCCTGTCCCATCCTGAATCTAACATTTACTGTACCATCCTTCTCTCTCTTCACTGGCTTCAAGTAGCTCTGCCATTTACTGTTTGTGCCAAGTCTGCAATGCAAAAAGACAACCCAGGCTGCTAGGGGAAGAGAGCAGTTGACAAAGTGGTTGTCACTCTCCAGTGGTGTTTCTCGGGTGAGTAATTCCAGAGATGGAATAAACATTAAATCTCTAAAACCTAATATGATAACCCACTGTTTTATTTAATGTTCAGTAGGACCTCATTAATTCAAAACCTCAGACAGCATGGTCAACCAGCTGGGCCTAATTTACACACAGTTTAATGACGATAACAAATTCCATGTCTTGCAAAGACGTTTCAAACACAAGGGCCTTTCTGGATGTAGTCGTGCACTTGAAAATGAAATCCCTAATTCCTAACTCGTGTCATTAAAATGCACCCACATTATTACACATTGCTACAAATATTTACAATGTCAGTGTGTGTTTTCAATTTGATTTCAGATAATAATAATAATCATTTTTGAAACTATTCAGCTGTCTCTTTTCCTTAGTTTACTGATTGATAATATATCAAGGAAGCACAATTACACACTTCCTGCTGACTAATTCATTTCACAGACGGCCCACTGGTTCCTTAAATTAAATACAGTGATGTCTCTTGGTCTTAACCTCTATACTTCATGGTTTCAAGGTTTCATTTAATATGCTTCATCCACAAATTAACAGGATGTAATTTGAAATTTAATACGGAAAAGGCATAGAACACGAGGTCACATTTGGTGTGTGATGAAATACTGCATAATCCATCTTATGGACCCTGCTGTGTGGTCTAATCATGCATGGTCAAGTGGACTGTGAACCAAAGGTAGACAGATGGATAGTTCTATCTATCTTTCTATGTTTCATCTTTTAATCATATTTTTCTTACTCTTCATTTGTATCTGTTGAAGTGATATATGCTGCTCAAATGGGCCAGTATGCTCCAATAATAAAATAAAAAATATAGGTTTCCCACACATTCAGTATTTTCTTGCTTATGCTTGTACTGCATATCTAACAAGATTCCTGCATTTTCTTCTTTATACTTGTTAGTATGGAGTCTTCTGGAAAAGAGGGTTTTGCACAAGAGTGTATGCAATCCTCTGAATAACTATCCTTACTGCTTCCATATGAATTAAGAGGGTAAGTAGCAGCCAAGTGCTAAGCAGTTGCACTTGATGTGTAACCACCTCTGTGAGAGTAGAAGTGCTGGCAATTTGATGATCTGGGGCATTCAGGTTTGTGTTAACACAATGTCAAAATCTTTCAAAAAGGGAAAGAAAATGTATCCCAAGTTCAGACCATGCACAGCTCAGACAAACTGCAAAAAACCCCAAGAGCTACATCGCAGACTCTACAGGTCTCACTTAGCATGCTTAAGTTCATAATGGTACAATTTGAAAAAGGCTGAATGGGTATGGCTTGTTTGGGAAAGTTGCCAGGAGAAAGCTTGTTATCTCTTAAAAGAACATGGCAGAATGGCTTACCCTTTTGTATACCAAAGTATTCTAGAGTCAAACGTGAAGGCATCTGTCTGGCAGCTAAACCAGTTTGGGTCATGTGGCAGAATGATGATCCCAAGCACAACAGCAAATCTACAAAAACATGAAAAGAGTCAAGGTGTTGCAATGGTAGAGTCAAACTCCAGACTTCAACCCAACTGAAATACCTTATAAGACCTTGAGAGAGGTGAACTGAAGCAAGAGAGACTGATAAAGTCATACAGAAAACAATTACTTCCAGTTGTGACTGTATACTACTAGGTTTACCATACGCAATTACTCTTTAAATATGTAATGACAAAAGCTTTGATATTAAAATAAACTTCTGTGTTTTGATAAAAATACACAATCTAACAGGTCACTAGAGACCAGAGAATGGTTGGGAATGACTGTGGTTTTTTTTTTTTAGTTTGATAAAGATTTACTACGTTGCTTCGGATGTGCCGGCGAAAGTATCATCTATCCATCTGTCCGTTATCGATGGCACGGTCACAGTGAGGCTGGAGCCTGTCCAGCTCAGCTCATATTGAGCAACATGTGCTGTATATCTTGGATATGGAACCAGTCTATAACAGGTCTAACACATAGGGGCAGAAAGTCATACTCTCTGTCTTAATTTCAGGGAAATCAAATAAACTGAGCAGTGTTGAAGTAACACTCAAAACGATCTAGGAGATCGCCACGATGGCTGGTTGTGTCACACATTGTAAAGTAAATAGCAGGCATAGCATTGTATTTCTGCAGTATATGGTCAGGATCGAAGTCTTCTCACTGTTTGAGCTTTAATGGGGACAAGGAAGGGCGATTATTATTGCTTGTATTGAAACAATCAACTCCCCCCAAAAAACAAAAAGCTGAAGTTTTTAATCAAGCAGTTTGCTAGTGGTTAAAATAATTACAGTCATGACTCAACTTTGCTGTGTAATTAAGCACTGTAATTTTATTGTATTATCAACACATAATGCAGGAAAAGAAAACTGACAAATGTGTCTTTTTTCCCTCTGAATGGCTTTCAAAATGTCTTTCAAAGCATTGACCATACTTGACATTGTTCTCTTACTCCTGTTTGAGCAGCAGCTAGTATGTTTTTGTTTGGGTTTTTTTGTTTTAACTTTTTTTACTAAAAAGATATTTGATTTACTTCCAGATAAGACAAAAAACATCCCAAAGTGTCACATTTACCAGGTTGAATCTTGCAAACTTTATTTATTTTTTAGGTAACTGAAATAATTGTTCGAGCAGAAAACTATTCTGGTATCCTAACTAATGTTTCTTTCCTTTTTTCCCCCCAGTGGTGTAGAAGTGTTACATTGAGCCACAGTGTCTTCTAACCACCTCCTCGAGATATTATAAACTATTTAAAATCAATGAATGTTTCCTTTGTGCAGCACTGATCATTGATTTTTTTTCAGGAGTGACTGCATGGGTGGACTTCGGTGACAAGAAGGGATTGATTTAGTGATGGCCATATTTCCCCAAGGAACTCTTTTTTTTTTAACTCAACATTTCTGCTAAACTGCATAACAGAGCTAATAGTTTTATTAGATATAATTAATGTTAGGGTCATTCTTTTTAAATGGAATTGCTAATTTGGCACCTGTCAAGTGAAAACTTTGATAGAAAGGTTTCTAGCGGTGATTTGTAGAATCAAATTCTGAAGGTTTACAAGGCATTGGCATCTAATTCTTCTTTCATGCTTGAACTTAAAGACATGAATGAATTTATTTTACACCAGTAATTATTATTTTTATTGTTAAACATTAAATTGTTGGGATAAGGAAGTCTGCCCTCCAGCGACAGGCCCCTTTACTGTAAGAGACTGTGCCAGAGGCAAACAGGACTTTCTCGTGTAGTATTACCACTCCTTTTCAAAAGTGTCTTGCCACTGGCTTTAGATGCCCATAGTTATTTTGCCCTGTGGGAACCATTTCCTCTAGTCACTGTTGCCAATCTCATACCTACTTCCAAAAGGTCGGTGCCAGTTTCTTGCTTTGCAGTTGAAAATGTGCACAGCCCCTTTCTTGCATCCAGCTCACCTAATTATCCTGGTGCTATGAGGCATGTCAGAGTGTATTCATCCCGCTCCTGCCAAGCCGCTTTCCAGCCTGTATTCTTGAATTGGTCTTCATTATAAAGGTGTATGAGAAAACAAGGCCCAGGCCAAACACTTTATTTTTCTTGTTTGTATGTTGCACACTCAAATAGTTGATAGTGTGTGTTTACAGTAATGATGCTTGTGCAATTATAGGGAGGAAGGTGCTCATGAAGCAGTGGTTTTCTCTGTGACTCACTCATACACTCGACTGTACATAAAGTGAATGTAGAAGTAAAGTGACAGACGGTATGGAATAAAAAAGGTTCATCAGAATATATTACAATCCACAAACCTAATAGTACCTTTTCAGGATAGTTCAGTGACCTAAAGATTTTAAAGACGTTTGACTTGTAGCATTTGTCTGTCTTGAAAATTATGTTTTGGACAGGAAATGATAGTGTTTGTTTATTTCAGTATTTTAGAAGGCCCTTCAAAGTGCTAATAATTATATGCTTGAGGAACAGCTTGAAAGCCTAAAATTATTCATCTCAAAGATGAAGAGATTAAGTAACTAAGCAATTAGTCAATAGAATCATCAGGTAATGGAGTGCCTACCAACGTAGCTGTTCTAAAATCACTATCAACTACTCCCTTGAAGGGCTTACTTCCGTCATAATACAGTTAAGGAAAGCAGCAAGAGTGAAAGGAAATGTTTATAAGATAGCAGCGAGTGTGTGCTGTGATGTATGGTTTGGAGACTGTAGCTCTGGCAAAAAAGACAGGAGGCTGAGCTGGAGGTGGCAGTGTTAAAGATGCTAAGATTTGGGAGTGACCAGGAGGGACAGGATTAGAAATGAGTATATCAGAGAGACGGCTCAGGCTGAGGTGGTTTGGACATGTGCAGAGGAGGGATAGTGGATACATTGGACAAAGGATGCAGAATGTGGAGCTGCCAAGGAAGAGAAAAAAGGAAGACCAAAGAGAACACCACATCCATGGATGTGGTGAAGGAGGAGAGTGTTGGTGTGACAGGGCTGGGGATGGAGAAGACTTGCCACGGTGCCCTTTAAACAAAGCATCTGAAAGAAGAAGAAGAATACATGCACATATAACTCACAAGGCTCCATACACTGAGCATATCCCTGAGCAATATATTATGAACAAAGATGCTAATGGCAAGGGGCCTTGAATGTGTGGCTGTGTGTGAATGGGTGAATGACAAACATCTATTACAGTAGAACACTTAATATGGATAAACGGAGCAAGATTAGATCATTTTATAGTCCAAATGATAGCTCTGCCATCATTGGTGTGTGAGTTTGTATGAATAGGTTAAAGAGAAAAAATATTGTAAAGTGCATTCTTACTGCTAGTGTTAAAAAACAGTGCTTTGCATGCATATAAAACGTAGCATATCTATGTTAACATAACACATTGAGTGCTTTGTTAGCTTTTACTGTTTGAGTCACGGAGGGTTGTTTAGCATGGTAAAACTTGTGCAGTGCAGTCACAGGATGTGTGTTATTCCAAATATTTATAATATTCTGGACCAGTTTTTGAAATGTGACAATTTGCTGCTGTTCTTTTTCCTTAACTCTGAATGTATTCGGACTTTGGAGTGATAGATGAGCAAACTAGTTTATTGAAGGAAACAACCTTGAGGTGGTTAATTTAGAAAATAACCACAACCAGTTTAGTATTTTTGCCAAAGAAAATCAGCAAATTCTTTCATTTGAGCAGTTGGAGCTTTTAGTCGTGTTTTCTTAAAAAGAAAATGACTAAAGCAATTAATTTTCTGTCAATCTATTAATTGATCAAGCACCTAATCATTTCACACCTACTCTGTTAAACGCTAAATGGTTTGTCAGTAATGTTTATTGATTTATTTTAACACAGTCAATAAATAAAGGAAATGTGTAAGGCAGTTAGAATTCAGGCGTGTATGAAGCGATGACCTCATCTTTATTCATTTTTTTAGTCGGTGACTAAATCGTGGCACAGTGAGTGATAAGCAGCACGATGGAAGATTCAGAGGGATTTATCTGTAGCAGTGCTGAGTGTGACGCTGATAAAGGAGTTAACACATTATTGGTTTTGTCAGTAAATTAACAGAAAAGATGGAAATGTTTTAACAACATTATGGGAAACGAGAGAATACATTTAATCAGGAGTTGATGATATTGCAGACCAAAAGTGTTATATATTGATAATTACAATTTATGTTACTAATACTTGCATAATTAACAAGAAAATAAACTAATATTGCATTGCTTTTTTTTATAGAAGTCATGTATCTTACTCATTTCCGATCATACAGACAACTGTGGTGTGTAGTCTCCTCTGTGATTGTTCTTTGCATATATGCACTATGCACCATTTCTTGAAACCGCAAGTCACTACAGAGGCTTCACAAAAACATGTATTTGGACAGAATATCCTCCTGTTTTTGAGTTTGCTTGCTTTTTGCTATGTTTGAAAGAAAATACAAAGTAGCCAAAATAGATAAGAAGTCAGAGCAGCTGAGTATCATGGGAATGGTCTGCCCATGCAATCTAACAGTTCAAGAGTTCCATCTTGGAAAATAACATATTTAAGCTGCAGAGGAGAGGAAATATTGTTCAGGTCACTACCCTGGGATATTGATCAGTTTGTTTGCTGGGTTTTTTTTTTTTTTTTTTTGCATTTCCTTTGCTGGCTTTAATCAGAATGGTGATTTCACTTGATTGTGAAAAAATAACGACTCAAAATATAGTTTCGTTGCATGTTATTTTCAGTCTTCAGTAGTGCTGTCAAGAAAACCTTCCATGAGAAGTGCAATTAGTTTGTTCCAAATGTAATTTTCCTCCCTTCATTCTGTACTGTGCTTTAATTCACTCTAATTATTACAGGGTTTAGAGAGTAATTGCTTTTGGATCAGAGCTGAAACATCAAAAGGTAATTCATACATTCTCCACACCTACATTGAGAAGTGGGACTATGCATCAACTATGGTAACTAACATGAAATAAAACCATTGAAAATTATGTGATTGGAGTGACCTTTTGGGAGAGTACACCAGACAATTTATTACAAAGGCCTCACTATTGAGTCAGTGGATGTAGGCTCATTAAGTATCTAGCAATGCAGTTTCATATTAATGGTATACAGTTTTTTGGCATACAGTTTTAGTTTTGACTAACAGCTTGACCTTTTTTGCCAGTTTTCCTCATATGAGTATGAAATGGGCAAGACAGTTAAGTCTCAGATAAACAGTTAGGAAAATGCCACTGATATAAATATATAGAGAAATCAGTTACAATGTAGGTAAATTTGAGCTATGTTCAGTTAATGAACAACAAATGCGTTTCATAACCCAGACTAAATGACTTGTACAAGATTTGAACAGAAAGTCATAACAAAAGGAAAATATTGCATTATAATCCAGCCAAAGGTATCATAGTTACAGCACTAATTATGTTAATTTAGTATCAAGAGGTCCATTACAGTCTTTTAAGCAGTAACTCAGAGGAAAGGAGTCCGAGTCAATCAATACATCAAATATTACTGACTAATGTATTCACATTATTTAAGCTCCAGAGTAGAAAAAAGACAAGCTGGTGAAACCAGAGTTTAACGAGGTAATTAACTAAGTATGTGGTAGAAAACTAAAATGTGAGGGGCCACCCAACAGCTAGGCAATGAATAACACTGAAATCTCAATCTGTCACACTGACAATTTATGCCATTTTCGGGCCGGGCAAATGAGAGCGGAGAAACCTTACGTGACATTATCTTACAGAAACTGTGCGTTTCTGCCTCGAACCTGATACCAGACCTACATTTGTGCTCTCCAGTGTTAATGTAAAACTCACTCTGACATTTATTTAAAATCCAATTTAGCCCAGGTGCTAGGGGGATATAAAGTCTTGATGGAGTTTTGTGTCACCTCTCTAATGAAGGAACCTATGCAAGGACTTAGAGGCTGATGAATATGAGCAGATGTCAGAAAGTGATTTGACACATATTCCATCAATTTCACCATGTACCTGCAAGGAAATAAAATGTATGAATAACTCATTTGGTAAACAGAGCGGCTCATACAGCACCACAAAATTGTATTAAACTACAAGCTAAATAAGTTTGTGTGTGTAAGTTATGTGCATGCTGTTTGCACAAGTGTATATATGTGTGCATTGATATTGACAGGCTGTCTTACTTGGAGAAAAACATGCTTATGTTTTATTGCAGAATGTCCAATATTACATGTTTGTGATGGGATTTTCCCTCATGGGGATGTCGTATAGTTACCACCAATTTGCATCTTTGTAAGACACCTGCAGTAAACACTAAATAAGGTGCATTTCCATAAAGCATCTCTAGTCTTCCAACCACTCTTAGTGCTTTAAACTAACACACTCATTCACACATGCACGTTCACGTTAAACAATTCAAAGTACAATGGAAATGGAGGAATGCAGTTTCCCCTTCCTGAAAGAAATGAGAGTATATGATTCCCCTTGTAGAAAATGCCAGAATTTGACAGAAAAGCAAAACAGTATAAAGGTCTTATCTTGATGACCTGTTTAGACTGATGTAGCAAAATATTGGCATTTTAATAAAAATGCCTCCTGACATTTCTGTCATTTTCTAATTCTTTTCTGTCAAGGTGACCTTTTCTTAGCCTCTGCTGTGAGCATTTCCTCATGCTCACATTATCAAAATGCTTTGGTCTCTCTTGTACACTTCCACTGGGAGTGCAGTGAGTTGTTGAAGTGTATTAAATCTGTGTGCAAGTATGCCTGGTAATAAACACTAAGAAAATCTAAGGAAGAATAATGAATAGTTGCAACGGCAGTTTCACGACTTTGATATACCCAAAAGTGAGGATATTTGTTCTTTCAAGAAACAGTTCATATACTACTGTTGGCCACAGAGAGTATTTTTTGTTCATGTTCATCAGTCTCGTGCCGCCTGTCTTTCAAATTAATCTGCAACACGACCTTTAGAGCTGTCATTTGTCATGTGACTGAAGTTCAACAGAGATACAAGTGTTTGTTTGTCAGCACTGTGCAAATGTTGTTGTTGTGCATTACGTTATTATACATCAAAAGCAGCAGAATGAAGAATGCTGAGCCATAGCTTAAAAATGTTCTTTCATTATTGAGACATTCAAGCATTGAATATTTGTCAGCTTGGTCCCAGACACATCAGTGCACAATGCACACCAGTCACACGCTGCTTGAAAGCCAATTTAATTAGCCAAGCCTCTCACAACATTCTTAAACAAGACATCTTAAGGCCTAATAAAACGTCAAACAATTCTGGCATCTTGTCCTCAGGAAATCAGCCACATTGTGTCTGAATATCTGTTGGCAACCTTTAGAAAACATGCTGGGCTTCATTTCTCCCAGCTTTAAGCACTTTTGGTTTGGCACAGTTACTCCGTTCTTGGCGCATGCTCACTTCCACACAACTCCATGAGCACCGAGTCGGTTGCCACTGGAAGCTAATAAACTTTTTCTGATACATGAGCAATCTACCAATCCTTCCTTCCTGTTTTGGCAATGTAAAGGGTATTAAATGGGAATTTTCAGATAAGGCTGGCTGGCAGCTGCCCAAGTACTCTAGTAAAAAAAAAAAAAATAGCTTATGAGGCAAATTTTCCACTGGGCCCCCAAGAAACAAAATGTGTCCTATTATGTTGACAGTTTAAAAATTTACTTGAGTCTTTAATATAATTGGACTATGTCATCATCTAGCCATAAACTTTATTCCTCCATCCATCCATTCTCTTCCACTTATCCTTTTCAGGGTCACTGGGGGGGGTGGGGCTGGAGCCTATCCCAGCTGTGTTAGGGTGAGAGGCAGGGTACACCCTGGATAGGTCGCCAGTCTGTCGCAGGGCTAACACATAGACACAGACAACCAGTCGCACTCATATTCGCACCTAACCTCGCCAGTAACTGCAGTACCTGGAGAGAACCCATGCAAACATGGGGAGAACCACTGTGCTGCCCAACTTTATTCCTCTGTAACTGATTTATGTATATACCTACATCCACGGCAGTGTACACGTTTATTTTGTATTTCACTTGTATTAGGGATCACTATTTCAAGATATTACTAAAGTATATTCACTTGATCAACCCCAGCCCGATTGTCAAATGCCGAAAGGCCGTGGTTTTTGCTAGCATTATTGTTATAAGCATCTTAGTATGCTACCTTAAGCATTTAGTTTCAAGTACTGTGATGCCTCAGTAACATTTTACAGAGCCACAAGCAGGACTGATCAGGTATAGTGGTAACTGGCTTCCTGTCTCGCAAAGCCTGCAGAGTTGACAAGCTGTCTGAGTCGATCAAAACTGTTTGCTGCTGACTTGGTTTTCTTTTTTTTAACTCACGTACAGTACAGTTGTGATCTTTATTTCAAGTGCTATTAACAAAAAAAGCTTTATCTCTCTGCATGATTTATGCACAGCCTGGTGTGAAGATTCATATCACTTTTAGAGTGCTGTTAAAATGAATTTGTCATTCATCAACAGAGGTGTCAAAGGTTTCTTTTTCCAGCAGTCCCCCGCAGTTCAAAATATCCTCTCTTTTGCTAAATTATGAAGGCTTACAGTACCTCTACACTGTTTCTAAACATTTGCACAGTTACATCCACAACATGTGAAAAAGTGTCTATCTAAAACCTCTTAAGGTTTCACAATCAGTCCTCAGATATCATATAATGTGGCTTTTGTTTCACCTGGTTCTGGTAAAATAACAGGTTTGCATCTTCACCTTGGCAAAGACACTTGTTTCTGTGAGAAAAGACACATTAATATGATGTCTGAAAACAGATACTAAGTTCTTCGGAATCCATTGAATGAATTACTTTTAACTTTGACCTTTGGTGATGTTGATGTCCAGTGTTATCAGATGTTGTTGTTGTTCCGCCATTTTTTTGTCAATTACTTGCTTAATGAATTACATAAAATGTGTAAACATTTTCAACTTTATATTTTATTCATCAAGATCCAGTTTAAGTTTTCACTCATTTCATTACTGTCATCTTACTGAAACTTAAGAAATTGTTATGGGAACTGTTGTTCGCTCATTTTTATGAGGTGTATTTATTTTAGGTGTTATTGTACCTTAAAAAAGGGAAAAGAAAAATAATCATTCTTGTCTAAAACCTGTGGTTGGCTGGTTGATACGAAGTAGTCTACTAATTACATTTGTCCACCGAGGTAATGATGGCAGTCCATATTTTCTTTACTAAAATATAGATGGGATTCCATTTACCTTTAACGTAGGTTTGAAAAGAACTAAAGCAACTCAGAGACAGTTTAGCTTGCATTACCAGAGGTCATTAAATGGAATGGGTATTATATGGCGCTAATCTACTCTACCTGATCACCCATAGCACTTTATACAACTGGCCTTTTTCATCCATTCATACAAGCACTTTTTACTATGTCAGTGGTTTCTATCTACCATTCGCTTTCCATTGGAGAGTAACGTGGTGTTGGTGTCTTGCCCATTAATTTCATCCCATATTCATTCTCTGATCATTAAGAAAAAAACAGTGGAACCTGATTTCTTGCAAAGTTGTCATGCTTTTTGGATTATGTTTTTACACAGTAATGATCAGCATGTCATATCATTTTGGAGTGTAAAGCAGTTAGAAAGGGAAATGGAAACATTGTTTCTAGTTTAGAAAAACAAGTTACTACATTAACACTGTTATTTCAGATACTCAAATAGCCTTATTTGCTGTGGTAATTATGTACAGGCTCCTATGTGTTTCTTTCACTTTATCACTGGGGAAACAGCTTTGCCATTTTCTTTGCTCTCACCAGGCTTTGGTTTTTATAATTGTGTCTTAATAATTCTTAGGCCAGAGGCTAGATTGGGTTGTATGTTAACTGTACTTCAGATATTTCACTCAGTGCTTGCTGCTCCCGTGGCCAAACTAATGACGTTATGTCTCAAAATATCAACGATAAAGTTAACAGGTGCCCTTAAACTGTCATTTCTCCTTTCTTTTTTCTTTCTTTCTTAAAAAGACAAAAAACGAGAGTTTTGACTTTAACCACTGTGCAAATAAAGAAAGAACAACAGAAAAAAAACCATTACAATCAGTGGTCAGTTGGTGCTGCAGGAAGCTGGAACAACTCCACTCAATAAGTCATGCTTAACTCAACCTAATAAATAATACATCATATGCCATTATTGAATCTATCCAATCACATTAACCGATAACAAGGAGAGCAAGGGAACAGGTGAGTGGGAAGAACCTCAATTTCATCCCATAAATAAGGGTGAGCTGACCAGCTGGGGTCTGTGCAAGTGGCTACATCAAGACTGACAGCTGCCAGATAGCTTACAGACTTGTCAGAGCCAAAGATGACCTCAGATACCTAAAAATTACTTTCAGGAAAGTGAACCGGGGGTGGCAAGGATGTATATATATATATACTGTATAGAGAGAGAGAGATAACAACACTTGTAATGAAAATTTGTATACATCTTTTTTGATTTTTTTTGTTTTTTTATCAGACACATTTAATGCTGGCTTACCAAGCATACATTTTATTCGGGACATTTCTCTTGCAAACATGCATTTACCTTTTGCCATGCAGGGAGCAGCATTACAATTACATGAGGTCAGACTGAAATATATTGCTGTCATGCTGAATACCTGATAGTCCAATTGTCCTTTATCAATGGTCCCACTAGTGTGCTGTAGGAAAAAAATAAATAAATTCTGAACAGGCAATTGAGAAGGATCATGTCCTGAGGCAAATGACTGTCATTTGTCACACTGAGCTGTGGACATACGGTATTTGCAAAAACACATTTATTTTCAATATTTATCCCATGCATTAGATCAAAGGTCTGACAAAGTTAACAAAAGAATGTGTTAACTTTAAATCATGTATGTCTGTTAATGCATTGTTAGACATTAAAGTGTGATTATTGGGAATGACTTTAGAATGAAACATATAAATGAAGAATGTGCTGTCTGCCGCTCTATCGTGACCACCGAATTGCTGGCACATGACAGCACTTAGTGTGTGAGGTGACTGGCTCAAAATCACTGCAGCTGTGACATATAAACAAAAATAAAATGTGTTTTTCATCCAGCTCTGGTCATCCACCAAAGGCTATCAAAGGTGATCATGAGAGTACTGCACAATATCTGCTGTTCCTGCTACTGTGCTCTCTTGGACAGAGATTTGGGACGTCGTTCCTGGAATGTGCCAGAGCCACTCATCCAGTTTGGGGGTCACTGCCCCGAATGCTGTGATTACCAAGGAGACCACCATTGCCTTTACTCGCCACATCTTCTCTAGCTCGTCTCTCAGCCATTGGTATTTGTCAAGTGTCTGTTCCTTCTTTCTTATGTTGATGTCACTTGGTCTGGCTAAATCTTCCACTACAGTCTTATTCCTCTGCTTGTGCACCACTGCTCTCCAATTTGCAGAGGTGACAAAAGTACAGACATACTATACTTAAGTAGAAGTACAAGTCCTGAAATGTAGTCAAAGTAAGAAAGTAAAATGCAGTTCTTTGGAGACTGTTTTTACCATCTAATTTTGTGCAAAGCTAACTGAACCGTGTGCTATGTTAATAATTAATATTAGTAGATTGCTATAAAAACATTGTTTCAGTTTAAATTTTATTACTAATAAAACTCAGCTTGAATCAGTTAAGTGGAAGAGGATGACTTTGCCTATAAACAGAAAAATTAGTAGGGAAGAAGTCAAATTTGGATTCAGCACTTGGGGTACCCGGTTGTAGTTGCTTAGCGTTAGGAAAAGTACTAACAAAGTTGTTAATCTTGCAGTCAATCCAGGCAGTCTATAGGTTGGCCGGTTGGTTGGTTAGTTGCTTGGCAGTTACTAAGGCCCCAGGTACATACAGCTCGTTGTATTCCCTAGGCACCCCTTCCTTTATCACATCTTTCTGCAGTTTGGATAGTTGGCTGACTTCCCTCCATGCTGCCCTGGTCTTGGATACTAGTCTTCTTATCCATGAAGGCCACTGCTCCTTGTGGTTTCTCATCTTGTAGCCAAGCATCTCTAATTAGATAAGCTGGTTGCTTTAAGTGATTTTCGCAGTAGGGATTGTCCCTATCATTGGATTCTAATAGACTTTCAAAGGGTATGTAACATATCTTTGTAGCTATCTATGGAGAGTACAGGTTTTTAGGCCTGGGTCAGGATTAAAAAACACTAGATCTATTGTTCTGAAGAGAATACCTGACAAATCTGCAGCAATTTTTTGCAGGACCTTGTTGAATGTGAAGTAAATGATGGACTACTGATTTAGGTGTGTCCTTTTTATCTATATAGAACGTTATTTTACTCAAATTATACCAATTTCCCAAACCAAATTTCAAATGGAACAGAATAAATTACACTGCATGAGAGTTCAAAAACTCAGAAAAACCTTAAAATTTGGTGTACAATGCAAAAGGAAAGAAAGGTTAGTAAAAGTCACTTTTGTGACTATGTAACTCAAGTTATTTGTTGCTCTCAATAGGATTTATGCCCTCCTTTAAAGACATTCAACACTTTGAGTATTGGCTCCTGTCAGACAGCAGACAGCTCTCATACAAATGGGATAGACGTGTGCACTGTGGCCTGCTCAATTCAAAAAAAGAAAAAAAGACCTAAAAATCCAGCATCAAATTTATTTAACAGTATTAACTGGAATGCTAACCAAATAGCCTCTTGAAGTGATTTCAGCCATTTGAAACTTGTAATTGTCTGCTCACCTGATTCAGTTGCTTTCAGCCCCACAATTATCGTCAGTAGGCACACTCCTCTGCCTACTACAGGGCTCAGTAGGCTGTTATCATCTAATGTAATCAGTGAAAAACAGCACAAACCTGACTATATAGGAGACATATATTGATTGTGTGAACAAGTGCTCATAAAATCAGCACAGAACGAGCTTTGCAACATGCCTTATGTTGTCATTTCACTCAGTGATATTTTTCTCACTCTGTCTAGTACTAAATATCTGTCAGTGCTAGTTGCATATTTAGAGTCCAGAATATTTATACTTGTTGCAGTATTGAAAAAATGATTTAAGAAATTTGGATTTCTGGGGGTTCTGTTTAATCACTTCATGTTTTTAGACCTAATTACAGTTTCCCACCCTTTTCTATACCACACCTGTGGTCAATCAGTCTCCTCAGGATATACACATCCTGCGTTACACTGTTGACGTGCTCCCCTTGTGCTACTTGTAATTTCCAGTTAGGCTTTTTCTGGCTGTTTTCTTGAGTTCGAAGCATTTTTGTTTTTTTCTCTCCTTGTGTTTAGTCATTTCTCATCAATGACCTTCCCAGATAGCAAGATGACATTGAATTAATGTTATTTTTTCATCAGAATTATCATTATGGTTAAGATTGAAATCTCAATGCCAAATAAATGTTGAATCAATGTTAAAATACTGATAAAACTGATGGTGTAACAGTAATGACATTGGAATAGCATTGATCCAATGTTGTCCTGTTATAATCGATTGATGACTTATTTATGATTGACCTGGCAACAGCAAAGACATTGAAAAGTCATGGATTTATAGTTGACCAGGAAATTAAAGCTATTATTACTTTGACCATTCCATTCCCTCTCACCCCGTCAGTTCAATAGTCATTGATTTATAGTTGGCTGGAGATGATATTTAAAATTATGGATTTATGGTTGACCGGGAGACAATCCTGTATTACTGTGACATTAGTGCAGAGATCTCCTCTGTGAATACATCAGGTAACCATTCACTTATTTTCTAGTATTTAAATGGTGCCAAATGTATTTTAACCAAATATATTTCATATATATTGCTGAACACTCATGGCAGTGTTACATAGTGTAGATGTGTGACGGTCACCATTGTTATTATTAGACACTTCAAAAATGTCATTAACTGAAGTCAGCTTGCTAACTTCGGCGGATTATGTTAGCTAGGATGAGTTTAAACTAATCTTGATTAAAAAATTAAATAAACATTTCTTTACTGATGTGAAATTGTCTGCTGTCTTTAATATGTTAGAGCCTAGTGTTTAATATTTGTATCATAATATTTATCATAACATTAGATAAGTAAATTACATGATTCTAAGTAATTTGTTCTGTTTAACATCAGGTCATCAGGTTATGTCCTCTTGATCTTTAGTAGTTACATCCTCATCATCATTTCTCATCATTTAACAAATTTCCCACGTGTGGGACCAAGGGCGTCGATTTGGCATGGACGGAAGGGACATGTCCCCACCAATATCCAGCGATTATTGAATTGTCCCCACCAATAATTTGATCTCTTCGAGTAAAGAAATACAAACCCGATAGAAAGAAAAAAAAGATCTGTCAACGTCTCATTCGCCCAGCGGTGCAGAAAGAGTTAAATTACGTTCTCTACTGGAGTCCTACCTCATGTGACAAATATGGCCAATGTGATTGGCTGTGCCTTTCAGGGAGCTTTGTTTAGTTTTAGCAGCGGCAATCCTGCGCTGTGAGGACCTGCAAGGAGGAGAGGAGGATGGCAGCAAAAAGAAGAACCTGGATATAAGAAAGTATTTTTCAAAGAAACCTGTAAGTCACTTAAAGTCAAGTTCACTCATAAAATGTGTCCGTCATAATAACGTTACAGGCAATACCAGGCCATACATGCCAACCCTCCCGATTTTTCCGGGAGAATCCCGAATTTCAGTGCCCCTCCCGAAAATCTCCCGGAGCCACCATTGTCCCCAATTTCTCCCGATTTTCCACCCGGACAACAAAATTGAAAAACCATATCCTAGATTGGCCCAGCCAATTCCAGTTTCCAACAATGGCTACTACTACTGCAGCTACTTAGTATTAATATTACTCTTATTACTCTTTCTGGGTCGCAAAATAAACTTTTAACATATTTTCAGGCGAGAATGTAGTTGTGTAAACTTCAAATAACTTAAACATGTTATTGTTTGGCCTTTTTCAGTGTTTTATTTGTTCGTGAGTAAATCGGTTTGGCTGAGATTAAAGTTATTAGATTAGATTAGATTAGATTAAATAAAACTTTATTAATCCCTCGGGAGGGTTCCTCCGGGGTTTTCACACAGCTGAATAAATGTCAAACAGAAAACTGATTAAACAGAAGTGTGAGATGGTCGAGAATCTACGCAAGCGTCCGGTTATATTTTATTTTATTTAGACAGCAAGGAGCAGACAGCAGAGGTGACGTAATTATGAAGGCTAGACCCCCAATTTCACAGTCGCTCATTTCCGGTCTACCTGACTTTCGGAGGACCCGGCCCACTTAGACCGCGAAGGCCGGGTCCTCAGGTGGACGCAGCCTCTGAATTTGGACACCCCACATTTAACTTATTTTTTTCCGATAAGTAAACACTGTAAAAACCCTTTTGAATGTCTCCCTAATTCTGAGGTCTCAAGGTTGGCAAGTATGTGCTAGGCTTTGGCCCACATCAGTCTAAAACTGTATGTAACCATGAAAAAAGTGTTGCCATGTCCACCAGGACAGTTTAGTATAGACAGTATAGTATAGACTCCTTCACACAGTGGACATTGAATTGTTGTGTGGGGCACCAGTAATCCATGTGTGTTGCTGTAACAGTAGTTCATGTTTAGAATAAAAAGTCCCAGCTCACTGATTTAATAGGCAATAGTGCCTAAAATGTTGCATAATTTTGCTGAGAGATCTTTTACTTTGTGGTAATCTTAGATGAATAGTTTTATGGACAAAAACCACCAGGTTATTCAGTGTTCCCTTAGTGCTAATGTGTAAGAGATGTTGGTGTACTATAACTGAAGTAATGTTGTTAGGTCCCTAAAGTCATATTCTTTTATTGTCATGACTCTATTTGAAGCTTTTTTTTATTTTTGTATGATACCTGATTTATATGGAATACGGCTGAAGTAAACTATGGTCTAAAATCAGTCATTTGTTTAATAGTAATTTAACATTATATAATTCACATATAAAACTATGAATTGTAATTTTAAATGGTTTAAAAGCATGTAGAATAGCATATGTAGGCAAGTATATTTCTCCTTTTTTATCAAGAAGCAAAGACAAACAGGAAAAAAAAAGAAACAGGGCAGGGTTCGGTGGTTGAATCATCCGTCCCCACCAATGCCAAAACCAAATCTACGCCCTTGTGTGGGACTAATAAAGGTTATCTTATCTTATCTTTCAATAGTACTGAGCGTGTGCAAAAATGATCAAGAACCAATGCCAGAATTCAATGTTGATTCGATGAAATTTAGGTTGACAGTATAACATAGATTTAACGTGCATGGAAATACAGTTTACTATCTGGATTTGCAATGTTTATTGGACTTTTGTTCCTCATCTGGTCTGTTTCCCCATTGTCTGTTTCTCCATCATATGCCTTTTATTATTTAATTAATTTTTATCCTGTTTCCTGGTGTTCTGCATTTGGGTCATTCTTCCATTTTTGTAAACCATGCCACAAATAGTTTCTACTTATCAAGGCCTTATGATACTTTGCAAAGTGCTGAAAAAAGGAGGGAAAGAAAGGAGAGTGCATACATATTATGTCTTTAAACCATACCAGCTGCCCTTGATAGACCGGCACAACCTTTTTCAAGGTCATTTTCTGCTAGTTTGCTCAATTTTCAACTGCTCGTCTTTGGATTTTGGAGTTCTTACTGTCTTCTGTCTCTTCCTGTAATCTCAGACTGAGACCATGATTTTGAGTTCACGTCTCTGTGGGGCTCATACCATCTGGACTCTCTGTTCTCCTTGTGGCTGAAGATAGTCCGTTACTTTATCTTGTGGCTCTGGTCATATGGCAGAATGAGCATACGTATAGGAATATTAACAGTGTCTTAAAGTTTTGCATAGTATTATGCTTCACAGGTACACATGGGAACATGTTTAGAGTCATCTAGGTTATGAATCTAATCAGTCATCTCAACCTCTTCTGACGGAAAATATCCTGGAAATGGCCCCAAAACATATTTCACCAATAAAAGTAAAAGCCTGTCTAAAGATCAGTTGTAATACCTGAAAATAAGCCAGGGCATACGCCCACCCTCCTAGCATGTGACAGTTACAGCAACATTTTGCACACAGTCTTTCACAAAAAGCTACCGCAGTAGGACTAGGATACTTGGATCAGCTCTGCAGTAACTCATTTATAGAAGCTCTTCTAGTGTCACATATCTTTCATTTCTCTGTTACTTGCCACCAATTCCTCTTATCTCTGCCCGCTTTCCTTGCACAGTAGCTGATGCTGCTTCTGATATGCAGCAAAAATATAGAGGGGTTGAGCAGATGAAGTTTGATGTTGTACAATGATTTTAAAAAATATTCTCATTGAAGTATCGCACTAAAATGATAACAGCTTTGCATTCAATTCAGTAAATACTATGGTTAGAACTATGGAGAGCTACAGTACATCAGTAATTCTCTAGAAGCTTCATTTCCTCGTCTTTAGTGCACACTTTTTAAAAATGAAATCACAACAGCATGCAGTATACGTTTTTGTGATTAAAAAAAAGTTAATTGTTGTCAAGCCATCAATAGGGAAATCACTTCTTTGTTTATTTAACCCTCTAAGACCCAACCCATCAAAAAATAGCCAGAAAATTCAGATTTTTTGGAATTGAGATGTTTAATAACCCTTATAACAAAATCCACTATACCTTTTGCTATATCATGCTGTGTATGACATATTTTTGTATGTATTATGTTTTGTATCACGCATTTGATACATTGGGCGTTTTTGGCAACTTTTTGTTAACAACAATGTTAGTTTGTCCATAACATTTTGAAATTATGGGAAGTATTGGTCATGTTGATGAGATAGAGAGGTCTCAGAAACTCATGTATCAAATATGATACAAAGGGCATTATAGGGTTAAGCAGTGGGTGTTTTTCAGAGTGATTGTTATACAGCAGAATAAAAGGTATAAAACATTGATTTACCATATCTGTCTAAAGAAATAACTGATAACTGAATATCTGATGCCTTAAACTGATTGTTTTTTAATGGCCAGCAGGGGCAACTCCTCTGGTAGCAAAAGGATTTCCAAATTTTTAGAAGCCTATTGAAAAACTCCTCCTGTCTCCTTAGATAGTGCTATATAATATTATGTAAATGTACTGTTTAAATGAAAACGCATCTTGAAGGTAACATAAAAACAGGGCAGCAAAGATGTTTGATTTTTTTTTATCACTAAGAGGTCAAAGGCTCAGTATTCAATGTGTGTCCTTGAAAGAGACAAATATCAAAAAAATTAGATTGCATAGATGGGACTGCCGACTAAATGAAAGATTTGTTTCATTTTTCTTGTTCTCGTCACAGAGGTTTAGTTATTGCTGTTTTGGTTACTGCTACTCTTTGCCATTGGTTTGCACAATGCAGAGGTTTAAACTGTCTTTTTCTCTTTTTTTAACTAAAAATATTACATAATGAATAAATGAAAATGTATGCAGTGGAAGCACTGATGGATTCATTGATAGCATACTGAGGACATGGTTACATATGTGGACCAGAATTACCAAATCTGGGCACATTTGCACAAAATCACGAGGAAGCTTTTGTTTGTGTATTTATGGAGACTTGGGCTGCAAACATGACTGTGACTTGGCTGAACCCAAACGACAAAGTGTTATATTTGAACTGTAGTATCAATTTCATTAATTAATAATATAAAAATAAAATAAAATAGGATTATTAAAAAAATAAGATGATAAAAATGAAATAAGACACTATTTGCATTCCTGACCTCACCTATAGCTGCTAGCACCAGGTAGTGACCTAAAGATTTTTGCATAGAAGTGCCAGAAATGAGCTTCTGGGTGTCTGAGTTTAGCCTTAGAGATGAGTGAGGAGATCAGCCATTCCTGAGGGGCTCAGAGTAGAGCCAATGCTCCTCCACATCAAAAAGAGCCAGCTGAGGTGGAAACTGATCAGGATGCCTCCTGGGTGCCTCCTAGGTGAGGTGTTTTGGGCATAACCTGCAGAGAGATGGCTGGTGGGCAGATCCAGGACAAAGGAGACAGGAGAGATTACACCTGTTGCCTGGCTTGGAAACACCTTGGTATCCACCCAGACAACACTTTTCAAATTGAACTGAATTAAAAACAAAAATAATTTAAAAAAAATAGTAAATGAAAAATCAAACCTATTAAAAATATCCAAATATTAAATATAGTTCGGGGTAAATTTATTGACCTGTAATTATTGCCTTGTTTTTGTTAAACTAAATAAAATTTAATTAAATAAAAACTATTGTATGAGGACAAAAACGATGATGAAATGTATTGACACTGTGATCAACAAATAAGGAAAACACAACAAAATGTCAACACTTAGGAAGAAAAGAACAGTAGACATATGGACACATTTTGCATTTTGTTTTGAAATTATTTGTAAGTGCTGAATTAAATTTAGATGTAACAGTACATTAAAATACAACGATTTCTCATTGTGTGCGATACAGAACAGGAAAACAAACACACAAAAACAAAGCGAAACATGACAATGGAGCAAATATAACTTTTACACAATGACTTGGCTCAAAGAAAGCAGAGGATATGATCGCACCGTAGGATGTCGGAACAAGTTAATATTCATCGCCTTTGTGTTTTTGCTTCAAAATAACTTTTAGAAAATTAACCAAACCCATTATAGATGGGCTATGTTCCCAGAGCTTGAACTGCGTCCTGACCCAACTGTTTACTAATCAGTTATATTGATGAAGTGTTGTAAGTTTGTGTCTCATCATGCCACCTTTTGGCACTGTTGTAAAAGGGGTAGATGCCAGAAAAGCTAAAATTAAGCAGTGTCTCAACAACTATGACTCTCATTCGCATGGATAGTGTCACATGTTGCCAATCCCCTCTAAACTTGGCAGTCTCTTCTTCTGTGTTGCCTCCGGTAAGATCCTGTAAGCCAAGAAGAAGTGTAAACAGAAAAAAATGTTATACTTGAGGCAAGGCTCTATCTGGAATGAAAATCCTGGCTGACTTTGACAAACTGATTAGTAAGAAGACGGATAAAACAAGATTAATGTTTGTAATTACCAACAACATGGCTTATCTCTCAAGGAGTTTTTTTGTTCGAACAATAGGATGTTCTTACAGTACATTAAACATCGTTCTCTCTTTAAATGTCCAACCATACGCAGTCGTTAGGTGTTTAGGAGAAGCCCTTGCCTTTAACCAAATCTTGAAGTACAAACAGATATCCTCAGAGGTTAATCATTTAAACCCAGTACCACGGTCACGTTTCTGTATCAGCCCAAATACTCAAGTGCTTGTAGTGAAAGTAAATAAATAAAGTACACTTTACACTTTGAAAAACTTTACTTGGTGAACGCAGTAGAAAACATTCAGTTATCCACTGAAAATTGTAGCTCTTTGAGTGAAATGTATGCACGGTTTTCAGTCTAGTGTGCCAACGCTGTGATATTTGCAGTTTGGCTTTAAATTCCTTGAGAACCACTGAATGGGCTGTAATGAAATTTGGTTCAGACAATAACCTAATAAATAGGCTAATATCAAGAATTTCTTTTTCTGAATAATTCTAAAAGCAAAAATTCAGGGTTTAGTTTATCCACCTGAAGTACTAATGAGCCACCTAATGGGTGATGGCCTTTTGACTTGTCATGGACTTTGAGTGGATGAGCTGCTGCCCCACTGACATCCTGGGTTTTACTTTGTAATGTCTGTTTTCATGATCTGACGACTCACCTCACATCTATTGTGGCAGCTGTATTGTGATGAAAACAAATCAATGTGATAAATATAGTGGACACAAGACCTGCAAAACCTATTAATTGTGAAAAATAATCTTAATTATAGTGCATGATTTTAGAAAGATCTATACTTTAGTGTTATAAAACAGAGTTGTTATATGTTGAGTTTTGACTTGAAAGCATTACAGACAGTTTTTCATTTAAATATACTGAGAATGCATGGGTTATACCACTTTTTTAGCTAGTTTATTTTTTTAACGAAATAAATCATGGCAGGCGTTTGAGGAAGGAAAAAGCAAGTTAGTTAAGCATTAGGTATGTCACCTAACTTTGTGTGGCTCATGGTAATAGTCATAACTCCTGCTGTTTGACTTCCTCCTGCTGAGTCATTCAGTCAAAACAGGAGCAGCTGGGGCTGGACAACCTGGGACTAGAATGCTGTCAAGCCTCTACCACCCACAGGACAGAGGTGTTATTAATGTAATATAACACATAAACCAACTGGGGGCTTGCCTTTGAACATTTCCCAGTAAACTGCCTGTTGTGAATGCCTCTTTATATCAGCCACACAAAAGATTGAAACTTACAGTGAAATGATCAGTAAAACTACAATATTCAACTCAGGATGTTGTTTGTGTTTTCCCTCTCCAGAGGAGGCCACAAGAAATGAATGATTGATAGTTAGGTTCAGTGTCTTTCAGCGTCTCCCCAGCACAATATCTGCTTCTCAGGTTTATGCAATGACCCCAGTGACTCAGTGTTTTAAAAGTATATCTATATTTATTCATTCATTTATTTATTTTTGCCTCTTAAAAATACAGTGTGGCTATTTCTTTGCTGTCTCCTTCGTCAGGTCTTCCTTTCATCATTACAGAAGTGACAACTTTTTTTGTCAGCACGATGCAGATGGTTCATCTCATTTTAGCTCACAGTCTGTTGTTGGACATAAATAAGTCTTTGATGTCAGTGCTACCATTTATATTCCTTCATATGACAGTTACTCCTTACAGTCTGATTAATATCTTACTAAGTAATAATTTACTGGTCAGTGAAATGTGTTTAATGCCCATTAATGATAATGTTGTGTCCATATTTTAATTACATTTAATTTGTTAAAAACATAAATTATACAAAATGAAGTTTTTGTTCAAATTGTGACATGCATACCTTAATCTTTATAATAGGGTAGTACATCTGAGTATATATTAGAGAACAACACTGTTACTATAACAACAGTTAACTCTGTTGGACTTTTCCAGTCATTAGTATTAGAACTGACTAAAGCACCAGAATAGATGCCATTTATGTGTAATTAAGATTAATTCAAAATATATAAATGAAAACTGTACGTGTTCAAAACACTACTATTACTACCATTCAAAACAGTGGTCAGTGGACTGACGACATCAGGCTATTTCTTTAAAGTTTATTGACCCTTCCAAAACTAAATTTCTTAGAAATTATCTGCTCAGACAAAAGTGTATTTCCCCATTACTGCCAACAACAGGCATATCTGTGGTTTCCAGGTTTAAATTTCAGGATTTTTTTGTATGCCACAGCTAGTGGTGCAACGGATCAAAAATCTCACGGTTCGGATCGGATCACGGTTTTAAGTCACGGACCGGATCAATTTTCGGATCAGCAAAAAAAAGAAAAAAAGACAAAATTTTAACATTTACTTATTAACCTATTTAAGTATTTTTTTGCCTATTAAAACATTCAACTCAAGACTCATTCCACGCAATTATATAAAAACAAATTAAGGTGCAATATAGGGCAGTACAGGGCTTTGTATCTACCACTCCGCAGTGATATAATGAATGGTCACGTAGCTTTCCGTTGCCCTGGAGGTCCACCCATTTGTAGTTGGGCAACAGAAGATGCCTGGGACAGTTCAGCCATAACTTTAAACTTTTCCTGCTCATACATGCCTGGGTACAATCTTGTCACTGAAGTGGACGCGCAACGAGATATCATAGCGTGGCTCAAGCACATTCATCATAGTTTAAACCCCTTGTTTTGCACAAGAGAATACGGCCTCCCGTCTGCAGCTAAACACCCCAGTAGCTTTTGTAATAGCTTTAGCCCGGTCGGATTGGGGAGCAAAGGGCTGCTTAAATGCCGCAAACTCCTCTGCTCCTCCACTTGGACCGGTGTTGTGCCAAAAAGTGATTTCCAATGTTTCTGCGTATTTTTTATGTGTAATATCTTTACCTATGTTGGTAAATAGACTTTGGTGAACAGCGTTTACAAAGGGGTTATATATAGAATTAAAAAATTATCTGTTTTTTCAAGTATCTTTACAACTCTGTGTTATTTTACTTACATTATAACCAATCCGCTCCTTTATCCCCACTTAAAATATTTTTACAGAACTATTGTAATATTTGCTGCCATTTTTGCTGTCCTCTTGGCCATCTTACTCTTACAAAAGACATTTTTTAACCGCATAAATAAAGGTTATATAAAAGTCGCTGCCAAAAACTGATTGCGCCTTCTACCTTGTTACACAAATGTTGTTTGTGGCTCAGTATGAATTTGTGTCATCCATGAGGGATGCATTTGACATATTTTTCACATATTATAGCCCAACAAGTTACTTATAGCAGTTTAAATACGAGCAATCACTTTTTGGCAATTACCGGAAATCAGTTTTTGGCAGACAATCACCTTTTGGCACAACACCGGCTAGCGCTGGCCATAACTATCGCTTGACAGACTGACCGCGCGCACCATACACATACTTTTTTCCCTTTTTTTCAAATCTTCGGATCACGTGCGTGCCGAACCGTGGAGTGGGATCGGTTCGGATTACGGATCAACCATGATCCGTTGCACCACTAGCCATAGCTGTAAATGTATCTGTATCATAGCCGCAGCCCAAGATAATGAAGTTACAGTCAAATCCCCCCCAAAAACAAACTATATGAAGAGGAAGCTGAATGACACGAAGGGCCACTACAACGGTGACCAGATCCACATGTAAGAAAACACAAGATGACACAGGACAGAGCTATCTGGGATCAATCGTCATGAGAATTTGCATATTAATGATCAAGGAACTGATGTCACAAATACAAATGTACTGTTTATAAGGTTGGGGAAACCTGCAGTCAGCTGAGACTGAAGAAGTCACTTAGATGAGTGACGAAATGTTACGCCCAGATGAACAGAATCAACCTTTTGGGACAGAGCTATCTGGTTAGCATCAACTTTATAGATTGACTGCCTTCGCACAGCAATATCTATAATCTCCCAAAACATATGAGCTTAGCAAATGTGTCATCTTTTTCAAAAAATTTTAAAAGAGAAAATATGTTATACGTATAATTGTGGCAGCAGTTAGCATCTTGAAATAAAATCAAAGAAAGCAGTATGCAAGGACTTCAGCCTTTTAACCTTGAGTTGGAGTGACAGACTTTGTATCCATGCAGCTACTATATACCCTGGTTAATCAAGTGACCGCATGAATTTAATTACATCCCTGGATGGAGTTGTGGTCTAGATTGTGAATATACCCCCTTAAAAAGAAACAGATTGTAATGACGTCATTCACATACTCAGAGATACTGTTAGGAAGATTTTGCCACTGACCAGTGTTTCCCACTGTTTTAAGGCTTTATACTAAGCACTCTCCTAGCTGCAGATTTATATTAAATGCACAATAATTACAGTGGTATCAATCTTACCAACCGTCTTGGCAAACAGCGAATGCTGTAAATGTGTTTTCCAAAATCCAAGGCAGTTTCATAACGTTATAATATGACAGGTCTATACTTTTAGTTATGTAAATCTGTGGAGGGTATGAGAGCAAATACAATAAATCATTTGGTACCTGCTATTTGAGCAGCTGTTTCTGGCTGGCAAATGGCTGAATACTTCCAGACAAATGGATAATGCGAGGATATAAAACTGAAATATGAATAAATAAAGGAGCAGAAATGTTAACTTTGTTTATTCTACCATTTGTTGTGCTTTAGGCATTCAAGTTGGATGAAAGAATTGAAACAGCTGGTATTGTAAAACTGGGAGAACTGGATTCTCTGTGTGAATTTGCTTTTCTTTAAAATGCTGGTTTAACAACACTTGCATGCATATTCCTGAAATACTACATGAGAGGGGAGGTTTTCACCCCACTGAGAACTGCGAATGAGCATTTTTGTTGTCATTGTTCATTTGCTTTTCATTAATTCAGGTTTCAGTTATGGGGAATTGGAGAGAAGAAACCCTTCGAACAGTTAAACTACAAAATATGCACCGAATAAACACACACACACAAATATACCAAACTACCAAAATAGGACAAATTTCAAGTTCCAACCTAACATTACTGCTAATGCATATGTTGTTAAAGATAGAAAATTTGTCTCTATCAGTTGGATTACTCAAAAGAAAGAAATACTGCGTTTTTGACACGCTACTCTGATAAAATCTCCACTGTGTGCAGGGTTGAATGCTTTCCAAAGACTGGTTAAAGTCGGGGATTGTCCTTACACATCGCCTCACTTCTGTGGGAGCAGCAGAGTGGGGTGAGACCGAGAGACCGAGAGTTAACTGGCCAGCTCAGGATCGATCCTGGGTCAAAGCAAAAGCAGCCAGCAGGTATAGAGGTCAACTGACAGCTATGTGCTCCTCCTTAACTTACTGATTTCTGCTTTAACCCTTTGACTTAAAGACTTTTGCCAGTTCCACTGTACTGTGCACTTCAAAAATCTATAGACTGCAGTTTGCTGTTGAGTCAGAATGCTGACTTGGCTTTTTTTTCGTTGTTTAGCCTAATGGCATATAAATGATGCACAGTGTGTTCCTGGAAGGTGTATCATAATAGTTTACCATATTTATCTTCAACTGTGAACATGCATTTTTCATTATTGGCTAGTCACCTTCATTCACTTTGTGAGTGATTGTACTCAGTGTTCTCTCTCATGTACAGTGATCTGGTGAAAGAGTTCATTGCATTTAAATGGCTGTGGGATCGGTGGACACTTCATTTGCACTGCATCACTCTGGGGGTTGAGTCTGACTGCAGCTGTACTACAATTGTAGCTCTAGAAACCAGATTATGCAAAACAGGAGCATTCTCCTGTGAGACCAAGTTACATCCAAGTGCAAAATTAGCCAAGCACTGAGAGACAAAATCACAGAGTGAGTGAAAAGAAGGAAGAAGGGGTGAGAGAGAGGATGTTATGTAGATGCATGCTAAATATACCCGCAGTTTATTGACCATAATGATTTGGTAAGCACTGACTATCCTCTACTTTGAAATCACTGATTCTGATTTGATTAGTGAAGTAACTCAGTGGCAGAAACACATTTCCCTCCCAGACCGATTTAACTGAATCAGTCCATCCAAGGAATTACCTCAGCCTCCTCACTGGATCTGACTAACACTTTTGCTGCTAAAACTTCTCTCAATCTTTAATACCTTTAACCAATATGTGCTCAAGCGTAACAAGTGTTATATGATTATACTCTTGGTGACTTTGTGGCAATGTTAGCTATTATATCTAAAAGAAGCTTTCTTACTGAAGTAGATCTGACGTTATACTATTATGTCAACTATATATAAGGTTATAGCAAGCTGGTTAGCTTAGCTGATTAAAGGGTTTATCAAAAAGCATCATCCAGTTTCAAAGCACTTTAATTCTGCAGCTGTTCGCTGGTAACAACTGAAGCGGATGCTGTTAGAAAGAGAGATTTGTGAGTTTCACATGGTTGCCAGTGGGTAGCAATACAACAGGAGTGGCTGGAGTCAATCCAGACATGCTCGCAAAGCAAGTTTTGTATTTAAAACTAATTATATTTAATGGAATCATAGGAATGTTGCAATCCTGGCTCAGTCTAAAGATACGCGAATTTATCTAATAGCGTGTTTAAAGCTCAGTTAATAACATGTGACATAGTGCTAGCCAAATAAACATTGTTTATATAAAAGTAGTGGGAAATGTGGGATTAAACTAACCCTAAATTAACCCTTTGGGGGTTTCTATATAGTCTCTACATAATCAAGTTAGAGTTTACACTGTTTTTTAATTGATTTCTTTTTTAAATACAATAGTATTATACCTCATGTAGTGTGAGGTATTAAATGGAAACATGCAGATAGACTAGACTCTTGTTAAAGAAGACTCCGATGCCAGATCCTTGTTACAGATTTCCAAGACATTTATAGATTGCTGTTGTCAGGCATGTAGCTCTTTTGTTGGTAAACAACACGTCAATATCTGTATTTTAAGGCTATGTTGCCCAGGTTGCAATCACTGAAATGGAGCAAGTATTCATTAGGGTGACTTGCAAGGATATGCTGTGCACGCATAACTAAAACTCCACTAGAATATCAAGGACTCAGCATTAACTACTTGCCCCCTATAGACAAGTTATATAAACAAGCCAAAAAAGTATGCATTGTTCCAAAGTTTGCAGAGCAGCAGGGGGGGTGACAGTCATAGAAGCATTAATGTAGACAATGTCATTAAGCCTTTCATAAATCAAATAAGGAATCATAATCATTTTTAGCCTTGTGCATATCAGCCACTTACCAAACTTAACAGTTCACAGTTGGGTAACTATTTCCCCCCCTAAATGTTATCAGATTTTTTTACAGTCTCTTGGCAGATGTTGAATGGCACAAAATAAAAGAAACAAACAGTGTAATGACAGCTTGTGATCAAAGTAAATGAGTCATTAATAAGATGTAAAACTTGTGCACTGTCTCCATTTTCTTCTCCCATGACAGGATATGAAAAGAACTTTGAATATTTATCAGACTGTGTGTTAATTGATGTCACTATGAGAAATAACCTAGATAATACAGAAGCAGATGAAAGTGAGAAACAATTAAAATAGCACGTCTCAACCTAATATCTTGTTGCTGGATCTTTAAAGTCATATATAACTGCAATGTGAAGAATTTCCAGTCACAGAAAGTCTTAATTTTTATATCATCATTAATTCATCAAGACTAATATGTCTCAATATTTTTGATTTGATGTCACAAATAGAAATGAAATGTTAATTCAACATTTAGGTTACATGTTAGATTTGGGCCTGAATAAACATTATTATGTGTTAAAGGTTAGGAAAGTGTTGTGATGTGGGTTAAAAATAGGGTTTTCCTTAGGTTGGTCAATGATTATTTATTGATTATTATTTAATTTTCTAACCTTTACAGCAGCATTGCTCCTGTGTCAGTAGGCAACAGGAGAAAATTACAGTCTTCTTTGTGAAAGCCAGCCATTGACGGTCCTCCCTGACCTTCTACCTACATAACAGCATCATACTGCCTCATCCTGAACAGTCACAATTTCCATGGTCTCTAGAAAGCTTTGACATTGGGACATAAACACGTTGTTATTGGACATCTGATGCTGTTTTTTTTTTTCTCTTGGTAAGACAGATGCTGACAGAGATATAGTGACCAGATCCTCAGAATCCTTATCAGGGGCCAGTCCAGACATGATTTAATCAATTGCTATTAGCTCTTATTACAAAGGAGACCAAAATCCAAGAGCAGTGTTTAAAACATTACCAAGTAGTAGCTTCCAATTTTTAACACTGTGTGGTTGGAAGATTTTGTCGTAAATATCATATCTGTCATATCAGTAGTTGCTAATTAATGTTAATTTTGTGAGTAATTTGATGGCAGGCCAAAACATTTGGCTGTTGTCATATCTGGGTGCTCTCTGCAAGCTGGTGTCTGTATTCAGCCAAAGGTCTTGCGTGAGGGGAGAAGAAGGTCCATGCTGTATAACACCAACGTACAATGAGTGCTGGGACTGGGCGCGCTGACTGCTTGACATGCTTCGATTTTACACATTGCATTGTAACAGTTACATTTGAATTCACATCACATCAGTAATTAAAGTTTAATCATCTTGCCATTTTTGGGGGAACCAGGACTTCCTGTTTCAGTTGAAGAAGCTTGGTGAGAGTGCCAAAGTAGTAGTCGAAAGCTGTTAGTCCAGTATGTCAGGTACATACATAATTAATCAACCCTTGAGTTAGTACTGGCAGATATGCATTGTTGTGGTCAATTCTAGGGGAAGAATTGGTTGTGGCAAATGGATTTTGGTTAAGTTGTGGGCAAAAAAAAAAAAAAGCAAACAAAAAGACAGACCTCAGTGAAATTGATTTTTGACATCCTGTAATCAGACCGCATCTTGGAGGTGTAGAGTCACACAATTTCAGCAGTAAGTTACACATTGCAGTTTTCATTATAGTTAGCCCAGTTTATTGCGTAATCTTCTATTAAAATCACATCCAATCTAGAAAGAATCAAACTGAATGACTTCAATATTAATTTATTCAAACAGGAATAAAAAAAATGAGAATTTGTGAAGTGTTAAATCTTTGTTTATTCCAAGAATATGACTCATGTACAATAATAACATTTTATTAGTCATTGATTGCATATTCACCACAACAATGCTAGTTTATTTATTTTCAATTTCATAGAATATGTGCTGAAACTGAAAGGAAAAAGTGCCAAAACTACAGCGCACAAAGGAGCTGATGTCTGATAATAAGTAATAATAACTTATAATCCCCCCTTTCCTGAAAAAATACCTTGAAGGTGGTTTATTTGGTTATTTTGAATAACTTTTATTTATATTATTAAAGCTTAAAGTCTGCATGATTATGGATGGGGACACCTTTAATGATAAGGTAATGCCATCTTGGCTGATAGCAGTATGCTCTTCACTTTAGCTTATTGGATTGAGCTGGATCTTTTAATGCAGCTCAAGTCTTAACAGTGTGGCTACTAAATTGCTGTAATTTTTGTACGTCTAGTTTCGTTCTTTGTAAACATATGGATGTGGATCAGTGGCTTTCCATCGAGGGAAGTAATTTTTATCCAGTGAAACATATTTTAATAATTTTTTTTTACCCAAGGTGTAGGCCTGTTCTTCTGAGTTTTTCATCATCTCCATTTGCCCTAAAAGTCACCGCGATCCACTCAAGTGAACTGAAAGAAAGAGATGATTTGTATGAAACTGCAATGAATATGCAGCAGTGTGTCCAAAATGTAACACAGTATGTTTGCAAAATGACCAAATTACAAAAGATGTCATCATAAAAAAGCCATCAACAACAAAGGATAGCATATAATAACTATTCATTGATTATTATCTACAACTGTGTCTCTAACGCAACACATTGTAAGGCTTACATTGCGCTCATAACTTCACAAGTGGATTATGATTTACTTTCACATGCCTCACATTATTCTGAGACTGCTGTTTTCCCCGTTGGGGAGATGAATCCATTCACTGATGATTTGCATAAACACCTGTCAGTGCTTTGTCTCCCACTGATACCTAATGAATTTCAAGCATTGACTGTTCTTTGCTGTTCACTTCCCCACCAGTCACAAGATGTCCTTTGCTGACACTGGAGTGTAGATTTTGTCTCACTTTCTTCTTAAAATTACATTCGGCAGGTTGAGAGGAATTCATCCCTCTGTTCGTTTAAATTATTCTTAAAATAAAATGGTCCAAAGGCTCTAACGATATAACTCTAAATCCGAACTCCAGTGAGTTTTTGAAATCTGAAATTTGTCTTTCGACACCAACACAGATTAATAATGCATGACAGAATTAAGTAAACATGGTTTAAGCAGAACGAATTATCTTTAAAATGTCAGACATTCATTCTCCTTTGACATCTCATTTGCTTTTCCATAGCACAAAAAAATTCATACTCACAGCATATAACAAAACCTATGCGGGTGCCTTGGGAGACCAAGGATTCTGAGGTCTCGGTGGTGATGAGTTGGTTGCTGTCTCACATAGTTTGTTATAAATACTGCCTCAGACTGACTGCTATAGGAGCCATGCATCACCTGGGCAGATAGGCCAGTAAAGCGATGATGCGTGTGTCCTTGGCATGGGGGGTGAGAAGGGCTCATAGCTTTTATCTCTGGCAAGCATCAGCAGAGAATAGCTGTCACAAGGTCAGCCTTGAAGGTGAAACATCAGTGGAATGCTTTACTATCATAATTCATTAAGCAGACATACTGTAAATGGCAGGAAGGCATTTGTACAATTTGTTAAAGTGAATTTTACTGTTAATAACATTTGCTGGGAGGCATTTGAAAGCTTTGTTCCACATTTGTGGTGAATGCTTCAGCAAACTATTTTGCTGGTGGAGCTCGGCTAGATAACGATTTTAAACAGAAGCTTTGTTCATATTCATTTCATTCTTTCTGGATATTACTGAGTTTTTAGCTTAGACCTCAAGTACATTTGGAGCATGAATTTAAAATAGGAGAGATCGAGGACAAAAGAACATTTGTCCTGTTCTAAGCTAAATCGTTCTTGTGTATTCACCATATTCCAAGGTTTTTCTTGTAGACCTTAAAGTTTTGTGTTGCCAATATTTGCAGTTTTTTAAACTGTAACTTTTAAAAACTATTTTTCGGCAAAAGCTTTCTGTTTGTAATGCATATTCAATATAAGTGTTATTTTTTAATCTTTGTATATATTGGACACTTTATTTGGTACATGTTGCTAGTATCATGTTGGACTCACTTTTGTCTTCAGAGCTACCTTCACAAAAGGCATAGATTCTTGAAAGTGCTGGAAACATTCCTTAGATCTTTTGAAAACATATTTCTCATTGAGGAAAAATCTTTGAATAATTTGACTTGCTGGCAACTAATGCATTTTTTTTTATATTACACACATTATTCTTTTTTTTCATATCATCCGGAAAATTCCTACTTTACAACATTTATTTTTATTTTAATAAAATATATGGTGAGAACCTCCAAAGCTGAAAAGCGAAGCCATGAAGTTAACACAGATGTGCCCAAAGATTTTGTCTCTGTAACCTGTGTTTTCTTTCTTTGTTAATTACCACTAATTTGCAGGCAGTTGTTTCAGATGCAGTCTATAGATGCAATTTTCTAATCAAGCTCCAAAAAAACCCCTAAGATGATAATCACAATGGAGCGAAAGCCAAGGTTTTAGAATTCAGCTGCTCGTTACATCCAGTGTCCATCTTTGATTTACAGTGTTTGATCCAAATGATTACACTCAGGCAATAAAACACACTTGATAAAAGGTGCCATAGAAGCCACAGGGGAAGCATCTCCAACCACTTGGCTGAATTCATCAGAAACACTGCGGCCAAAATCATGCACTACATCGCACAGCTCCAAACATCAAAAGAACAGAATGAAGGTAAGACAAGTTTTGATGGTTTTATATCATAAATAAGAATGTGTATCTTGAAAGAACACTGTATTAAATTTCTTTTGAATCATTGATATGAATTATATTCACACTTATTAAAAAATTCTTTGTTGCGGTATTGTGCTGTGTACACGTAGCAAATGGAACAAATTAATGGCAAATAAAATTGGAAAAAAACGAAACCTGCCATTGCATTATCTCAACTACATCGACGTTTGATCTAACTGAAGAGACACAGGAGTGTTGAATTAGTGGGGCAAGAGGAAGGTGACAGAATTTGGCACAGGCTCTATGTTTGCTTAGCGGTGTAGTCAAAGAGGCTGGAAATACAGCAGATGGCCAAACAATAACCAGAAGCAAAATGTGCAGTCCTAAGAGGAAAGGGATAAAAGTTGGTGGAGGAGTTGGCATTCAGTAGCTCCCCTACACCAGCGCCTGGCCTTTTTGATGTGTTCTTCCCTGTGGCTGTGGTCATTCTAAACCAATAAATCATGGTGACAATAAATGCTGTGACATCTGCCACACAGCATCTGATGGCTGACAAAAGTCATCTGTACCCTTGATCTGTGAAGGGAGAAGACAAAAATAATGTGCTGCAGAGAGCCAATGAAATGAGCCACCCCATGTGTGCCGCTGTTGACATTGGCAGATCAGTTAGTAAATTAGTGCAAATTGAATTGCAATTTTCTATTTTAAATTAGTGATGTCAGTACTGCTCAGTTCTGACCTTGACAGTTCCGCTGATGATCACAAAGACACACGTAATTTTAATGTTTCCCTAAAATTATTAGAGAAACCTGCCATCAAAGGCGTGTTTTTTGTTATTTCAGGCTTTGATTTCTTTATTATACATAAGTGCTTTCATCACACAGAATGTTATTTTAACACCAACCAATAAAACTGGTTAGTGAATGCAGTGCCACAGCCATTCAGTTAATGTAACTGAGAATAAAATCAGCAGGATGTGAGCTTGTTTTTCGTCCTCATTTCCAATTAATGTAAAAATAATTTTCACTTATAATGTTTACAAATATTGTCGAGGTTTCACATTGTCATAAACTGGAAATCGCTTGCTGTTTTGCCGTGCATTTGCCATACCGATACGTGCTGCGTAAGGGCAGCAGTTCCATGATGAGGCTTTCAAGCACAGAGGGAACAGATGGGGGTTTGAGGAAACACCTGGGCATAGGGTTAGACATTGGAAAGCCACCATGTGCAAAGGCAGACTGTTGCATAGAAATAAAGGGGGTTGGGGGGTAGGGGGAGTTGTCTACAAGGAATATAAAAAAGAACCATCACCTCGTATACTTCAATGTCTTTACCCGCAGTGTTAGAGAGTTCTGTTCTTGCAGTGAAGTTGGTTTGACATTGGCTAAGCTATAATAGCTTAGTTAAACTTGCAGTACAGTTTAAACAATTAAAGATGCCTGGAGGAGCTTAAATATTTAACATGTTGCTTCACAAAGTACACAAACTCAAATGCATTCATTTATGCATTATTATGGATGATTTTATGCAAAAAAAGCTACACGCACTCAGTATACTCTGCATATCTGGGTAGGAGTTATTATAATTTGTATTGTCTCTAACAAAAAACAACAACTGCTTGACTTCCCCTGTACGTGCTGATTTTGATCCATATCCACTAAAACTGCTCTTTCAGTTTAAAATTCTATTTAAGTGCATTTACTTATTTCAGGTCTATGAAGCAGACCGCTGTTGAAATATAACTTCGTCCTAATGAAAATCTCCATCATCAAGTACAACATCCAAGCTGATATTCCATTTTGAGCTTTGAGCACTCACCGGCCACTTTGTTATTAAAACCTGTTCAGTTGCTTCTAACCAGCCAATCAGAAGGCAGAAATGAGTGTGTTTAGTTATGTAGACCAGCTGAAGTTTAAATGGATCAAAATGGAGGCGAAAGGTGATTTAAGCAACTTTGAATGGTCTGGTCTGAGTATTTCCGAAACTGCTGATCTACTAGAATTTTCCCACACCACCATCTCTAGGGGTTTGCAGAGAATGGTCCAAGAGAGAAAATATATAGTGAGCAGCAGTTCTGTGGGTTGTTGATGTCTGAGGTCAGAGGAGAATGACCAGACTGCTTCAAGCTGATAGGAATGAAAGGTAACTCAAAAAGCCAGAAGAGAATCTCTGAATGCGCAACACACCAAACCTCGAAACAGATGGACTGTACCCATCAGTGTACCCATCTTTTGGACCCTCTTTCGTCTTCAGGAGATTCAAACAAGTTGAACTGTCTATTTAAGCATATTAAGATCGTTGGTTGCCTCATATTTTTAAATATTTATTTATTTAAACCTTACTTAAAAGGTTCTAAAAGCTGAGTAAAATTTTAAATAAATTAATACAACAATAGTTTATATGAATTACAATAAGATAAACCAAACAAAAACGTACACACCTCTAATGTCATTGTGGTCACCTCAGAGCTATCCATCAATAACGTCATGCAGTAGTGGACCAATTTATTGAAGGGATCTGTATTTAAAATAATTTTCAAACCGGGGTAAAATGTGTCACTTTTGTTAAGAAAAGTTATACATCATAAAATTTGTCTCAATACAGTTAATGTAAAAAAAAGACCTCTGCTGTACTTTGGGGACCTATTCATTAATGCTGCCTGGTCAAGTGTCAAACTTTAGCAATCTTGTTAAGTGATCTTTCTCTTAATTTTTGCCCCTTTTTTCTCCAGTGCAATATAAAGTACATATAAAAACAGTTGTCATGGCAGCAATTTTCCTGTAAAGGGATGTTGGCAATAGAACATCAGTAGCGGTGGAAATCCCATGTGATTGTGTGACAAAAGTGGGATAGGTCTGTACTGTCAAGGGACCCCTGGCATATGATATTTCTGTCTGCATCATGAGAGTTGAAATCAAATAGACTGTGTCCCACGACTTGGGAGAGTTCCCAGCTCAAATAAACAAAGCATTCATTTACATTTATTAATATTAAATAAACTGTTGGTTTTCTTAGCAAGGCTAGTGTGTGCTAGGTGTTCCTCGCAGAGTCGATGATACAAAAGTTCATTGTTAAGAGGTTACTTCTTGATCTTGCCACATGTCTTTTAAATGTATATTTATGAGGACCCCTGGCACTTGAAAGCAAGCCAACTCAAGCCCCAAGCACGTAATTCCCCCCTTAATTAATGTATTTATTCAACAGCTTGTTGGAGCTTTGCTGTGCCCTCTCTTTTCAGACTGCCCTTCTTGAAGATGTTTTTATGCACTTAATAGCAAAGATGTGCATTGTTTTTATTTCTGTCCCAGAGATAACAACAGTGCCTATTTCCATTCTGCAAGGACAGAGAAGAACATGTGATTTAAGATATACATAAATAGAGACTAAAATTAAGTGCCAGAAATAAATATGTGCAAAGGAGGAAAAAGAAACAGCTTTCTGGTGGGAATCAGAAATGGAGCGTGAAGCTTATGAAACAGCAATGCCACAGGCTCATACAATTATCTTTCAATTCCCATGGCAAAGCAGTGTTATTGTCTCAACAATATTTTTTTGCTGAAAAATTTCTGTGAAATTGTTACCAATTTACTGGAGGATGTATTGCATCAGGATAGAGCGTGTATTGTTAACAGCACAAAAACTGGTGAGATGGAGGCAGCCTCTCCATGACAAAAGGTTGGCTTGCTGAGGTATTGTGAACAATGCAGTTCACCTGTTGGAGATTTAGAACAACATAGACTATTCCCACTGTGTTTCTGATTTTTAAATGTTATAACACACAAAATTAAAATTTATTGTCCATTTTTTCCCCACTGCTTTATACCAGGTGTCAAACTTATTTTAGGTCATGGATCACACAAAGCACAATTTGGTCTCGACTGGGATAGACCAGCAAAATCATTGCACAATATCCCACAAAACACTCAGATGTCCCCTTGTTTATTTGGTGGAAAGACCTGCAATTGCACTCTGAACACCAGCACACATTATAAAAGATCTATTTAGAAGGTCATTCTGACATGTGGGTGTAGATATGTTTCTTTTTATTTGTTTATTATGTCTGTTTTGCAAACTGACTAACGCAAAAACCAGAGCGGCCTTTCCCCTTTACTTCATAGCCTTACTTCAGTCCAGGGGTATTTGATTGTTCATTCTCATAATGGGATGAATTCTTCATGACTTGCAACCACAGAATATATATATATATATATATATATATATATATATATATATATATATATATATATATATATATATATATATATATATATATAAAATGGCTTATCAACCACATCCTCCCGTTTTTGCTTGCTTTTTGCAGTTTTCTATTATTTAAAAATAACTATTTAGTTTCAAAATGTACTTTTCCTCTTATTCACTTGCAGAGTGACAATAAATTATGGAATTACAGAAATATTTTCTATAATCACTGACCTCAAACTGTATTAGTCTGGCATGTTTATACCTTGTGTAACTTTAGGGTTGGCTTCCTCAGTGTTGTGTGATGACAAAATTATTAAATTGCAGACTGAATGCCCTTAGCTGCAAGGAGACAACAATTTATCAAAAAAACACATATCTGAATGTCCTCAGCTGGACTGCCATTTGTTGTAACATCAACCATAGCTGTCCTGATCATTGATCATTCAGCACTTTATCTGCTAGCACTGGAGTCTAGTTTTTAAGCATACCATTTCCTATCATGGTTTTGAAAATTAAAGTTAGTTTTCACCAGTTTTGTTGTTTCAACTCACAATTTTTGTGACATCCTCAAAGTATTTTGTTCTTCTCTATCTTTAAGGTCTTTCTCAGCAGAGCACCTATGTGCCCTGGCTCGGACAGACAATTTTGACTTGCTTGACTGCGATTTCCAGGTTGTAATGTCGTGTTGGTCTCTTCACAGTGGCCTAGGAAATGCTTCTAGCTCTCCATGGGGGCGTTGTCTCTTATAGATGAAGATTGCCCCTGGTCACTGCGTAGAAACTGAGCCCATTACAGTTTGACCTTAAAGGGTCAAAAAGAGGGGGCAATCAGTCTCCAGATGAATATGTCTATGATATATCAAGGAGAGAAGCATAGGATATTTTCTAAGGTAATAATCAAGGGGTACCATATAAGGAAACCCTTTTTAACTGTGATTTAAAGTCAACGGAATAACACTTAAATAAAAGAAATATATTTTCCCAGTGATACATTTCATAGGGAAGCATGTGATTTAAATATAAATGACAAGTGTGTCTAAACCAAGAAAGACTACCAGATTTCAAGAGACTTCATTATAAACAATGAAATGTTTTACTCCAGACCAAAGTGTTTACAACCAACAAATTGACCGACCAATGCCGACATCCCTGAAGTGACACCATTACTATAACTAAAACTTTCCTATGATACTAAAGACTACCTTCTGATGACTGACAGAATTATCTGTGTCTGCATGTGTGCAATAATGTGTGGGGGCCAAACTGTAAGCGGGGTTGTCCCTTGGCGAGCGGTAGATTGATTAGCGATGAGGTCATAATTGCTGACTGAATCACCTCCATAGTTAATCAATCTTTGGCTGAAGGATAAATACGTTGGGTGAAAAAGGACAATACTTCATGAGGTGATGCACGGTTGATAAAGGACATTTTCATTCATCATGGGTGGTTTTACTTGATGGATATGCAGGCATCAGTGCTGGGGCTATCCATCAATCAGGAGAGAGAGGAGGTCAGCTTTGAAGATCAAAGTCAAGTAGCCAACTAGACCATGCAGGAGATCTACAAAGGTAAAGTAAAGATGTAATAGGTTTTCAAAGGGATGTAAGGATATAATTATCTGCCCTATTCCACTGAGAAGCACCCATTTTGCTCCATTGTCTTTACATGCAAATGGAATCAGTGTTATATTGTTATACTGAGGGGTGTCCATATGACTTAAACACACAGTTTTACTGATCTTGCACATAGTTTAAGTTATAAAGAACGAGGTACACTTGTAATCCATAATGCACAATTATTAATTTTTGCATTTTCTGTTAGGTTCACTCTAAGAAAAATACCTAAGAGTGGCATTGATATACAGCAGAAAACACCTGCTTTTCACTTGTGAAAATTCCTTTCATTTTAATGTTGTTTCTGACATTCCTTTTCTGGGTTCACAATAAAATGCACTGAACCTCTTGAATTATGAATCTCTGAGCAACGCTTTGATGTCAGCTCCTTTTGAACCAAATTCAATAACCATAATAAAGATGAAGGGAACAGAAGCAATTTTTCACTGTGCTTCCTGCTATCCAAGGCACTGTACTGCCTACCACACCGTATACTGCCCCACTCCCCCACAGAGACTTACTGAAATGCCCAAAAGCAAATATTATTTCTTACAGATGGCAAGCTATTTTCACACCCTCCACAACAGTACTAAGCTCACAAGGTATACATTAGCCTGACGTCAACATTTAAAGTGCCCTGTTTGTCTATTCCCCTCTGATACTTAACAGGCCTAATTCCTGCCTCTAGTTCCCACTTTTCTTTCTTTTCCTTTCCTTGGTGTTTTGATAAGGGTTCAAACAACATACTAGCATTTGCCAGTCACACATCACCTTCTGATTACATTAAAGAATTCCTTCAAGCAAATGTGCAAGTATTCAGTTGCATGAATCTGCTCGTGGGACTGAAGAGCAGAGAGGACATTCCTATTTACAATTTCGCCTGAAGCCAATTCAGTTTGACAAGAGTGCTACTTTGATGCCACAGCACTTTTTTCAATTATATCAAAGTCACACGAGGCGATTTAATTGCACAATTATTAACAAAATTATCTTTAATGTAGCCTTGCTTTTGGTGTAATGAATGAATTCACTGGAACCTAAATGCTTAACCTAAGATGGCGAACAGATACGGATCCCCGCTCTCCCTCTTGCCCATATAATCAAATTACTTTATAACCTGAGAATAAAATTAATTAAAGTCATATGCAGTTGAATATCTTGGTTTAATAAAAGTTAATGGAAACTTTGTGTTCATCACCACGAGCAATTCAAGGTGTCTTCCCTCCAAGTAAAGTGGGTGCAGCGAGGGGAAAGTCTCTACCAATCTGCCTTACTGTGTTACACAGTCATTTTCAGGTGTCTCAGTCTCGCAAGATAAAATAACAGCCCCTTTCTTCCAACCTGTAGAATATAATTTGCATTAGATTATATCGTATTTTTTTCTCTGCTTCTATTACTTTCATATAAGTGATGGAAGCACCACCCCATCCTATTTTCACTTGAAATAATACCTTGCAGTTCCTCCATGCTTAATCCAGCTGCATATTGAAAACAATTCCCCATCAAACCTGGAATTTGAATCACTCTCTCTTGTAATTTCAATTCATATGATTTCACGCTGTTACTGTCTGTGCTCTGACAAATGCCGGAGAGCAAACTGATTTACATGTTCTATATGATCGCCAGGAAGATATGAGTACCTGGTAAAAAAAACGCAGTAGCTGCAATGTTATTGTCAGTGATTGCTTACTTTTACCATTTTATTTTAGGAAGTTTGTTACATGTTACGTTGTTGGTTCTTTTCTAGATTGGGTGAATTGGTACAGTGTGAAATAAAGAGAGAGAGAAAGAAGGAAGACACTTGTGACTTGTCGTTGCAGGCTTGATTATGGATTTAGACGACTGTATTTAATGCAAATGTAACATTATATAACGTTATCAGCCCAAATTTAAACTGACATTGCATGCTTGAGTTCAGGACGCTTAAATAACTTGAATAAAAATTTGTATCAATGCTCAACAATAGAATCTGTCCATGTTGAATATCACCTGGAAAATTTTACTATTCTGTTTAAAAAATAAATGACATTTCATTCCTATTGCATTACATTACACTGGAATAACATAAAGTGAGTATAATTTCAAGACATCATAAACAGATCCAGTGTCGGATTTTGCTTTATGTTACTTTACGTAGCTTAAACGTATGTTCGGTTTAAGCTTTACGTTTCTGGTTTATCGCTTATTGAGCAATCTTTACTTTTGGCAGTAACCGTCTTTTTCATCTCTCTCCATATCTAAGAGTGAATTTACCACACAGTGACATTTTTTTTCCTCCCTGGGAAATACAGCCACTAAACCTTTAGCTTGCATTATGAAACTGCACACAAACAGTTTGTGTGTTTGATTATGTTTTTTGGGCTCCCTCACATTTTGCCTCACTAGATAGAAAGGTCTGTGCTGAGCTTCTGTGACCACAACTTCACTAACATTTGGGTGCATGAATGCATGACAGAGATGGGGGGCAAAAGCTTGTGTTGAGGGTTTAAGCACGATGGGGATATCATTGCTTTCTACCCCACTGAACGAGTATCTCTATACCATCACTTGATATTACTTTGCACATACTGCATATCACATGTAATTAATCAATAATTAGCTGGAACACCATTCCATGTTTTTGAAGCTCAATTAAATCACTTGATTGCATTTACATTACATTTTTTCTGTTGTGCAGCAATGGTACACAATAGTGTACAATTGTTGTTACACAAACATTTTTTGAGTAATGATAACAACTTTGATACCCACTCCTTTTTGATGTATAAACAGCAATGTCTGTGCCTTTTCAGTACTTTTTAAAAATCATTTGTATTTTTGTGTTTTATTTCCTCTTTACAAATTCAAGCATCAATGTTACAATATTAATAATAAGCTCCGTTGCAAATATTTGATGAGGAAAAGCCTGAGAATCTGACTAGGAAAGTTTTGATACTAAATGCATTTCACACTCTGTACTTGTGAAAATTGTGTTCCTTGCAAGTTTTTTTACAGATTACATTTTTATATACATTATATACAAGCGCTTTTATAGTACACTCTTTGTTATTTGCCATGTTGGTGACAAAAAAGTCATTAATGCTGTGGCTAAACAATGGCTAGATCTACAGGAGATCTCTTTTTAGAAACTAGTAAGCCTGCTCTCTGAGAGTGGCCTGCTATGTTAGAATAATATACTTCTATCAGATCCAATGAGGGCTGATTATTCAGGACTGTATGTGAGGAGAAGGATTTTAAAATCAATTCGTAATTTTACAGGGAGCTACTGAGGATGAGTTAATGTGCTAGAAATAGCAGCAAAGAGCTTTCATATGGTTTAGAAACATATGAATGAGAAAGTAAACTTAGAAATGATCTTGTTTTAATTACTAGGAAGCTATTTCCTATCCCATATTTCAGTAACTTTCTTAATATATGTTAAATGCATTGAAAAGGACGTTGGCATGTGAAAACATGAACAAACCCAACAGTCTCAGTTTTCTAGTTTTCTGCAGGTTCAAGTTCCAGCATGGCAAATAGCCCTAACCTTTCTATGCTTGCTTCTTTATGGGGATGTCACTCTGAGCAGAACCCATTTACCCTTGCAGGTTGTTTTGTATTCTACACATGGTAATGAATATATTGATTTACATTTAAGGCCACAGCCAGAAGTTGCAGAAGACGATGACAATATTTCTGCAGGCAGTAAGCTGAGGAGATTAAAAATGGAACCTAGAGAGTACAGATAAGCATGAGAGCTGGTTAAAAATGCCAGTGAGTCATACTTCGGTACACTTAGTTTATCCTGACCACACTACAAATATATCAATAATTTTTGATTTTTGAAGGGGGATAAAACAATTTTTTTTTAAGTAGGCGACCTCTTGCGGTTGTGTGAGTAATAAATGAATGTTGGTCATCTTTGGAAAGGGCATTGGGCCTATAACACAGATTTTTGGATTCATGTGGCTAAATAACCAAGTAGCCAACTGAAAAGAAACAGCTGCTGAAAACAAAAGTAGAAAGTAATCTGATTTTATTAAGTTCACATGTTCAAATGCTTATTTGTGCAAATATCTAATTAGAGAAACACATATTACCTTAATTCATTTAGGCATGTAGGTGAGGCTCAAACTGGGCATCAAAATATGGAACAAAGGGGTTAAAGTGACTTTGAACATGGCGTGGTTGTTGGTGCCAGATGCCAGAGGAGAATGGCCAGAGTGCTTAGAGCTGATAGGAAGGCAACATTAACACAGATAACCAGTCGTTATAACCAGAAATGGGCAGTAATGCGTTAAAAGTAATGTGTTACTGTAATCCAATTACTTTTTTTTTCAAGTAATGACTAAAGTAAGAGATTATTATTGCAAAAAAAGATTAATAAAGATAATTAGATTACTGTTACTTTCCCGTAAGCATGCTCTGTTACTGCGTTACTAAACCATGATTTTGTTTGTGAGAGTGTCTCATGACAATGACGTGCGAGCGTTCGAGGTCAGTGGCAGCAACAGGCGTGTGCAGATCAACAATGGATACTTTGAGCTGTACACTTTGCATGGTAAGAAAATGTCTTTCCACAGTGAAAAATTAAACTTCAAACTGGAGCAAGTACCCCCGGATCCCCCCACTGAGATGACCACTGCGGCACTGGGCAAACCTCCACCGGCCCCACACCTGCTAAACAGGGGAAAATAGACTGAAGAGCGACAGGACTTAGTGCCACTGAGTCTTGGATTTTATTTATTTTTTTGCTGTATTTTGCTTGCATCTATTTGAAAGAGCGAGTGTCAACACAAAAAAATATTTTATTTTATATGCTGGAATATGCAGAAAATAGGTTTAAATGTTAAACAAACTTATTCAAGTCAAAGAATGTTGTGTATAATAAAATTTTTGCTTGATGCATAAAGTTAGAAGATTAAAACTAATAAAACATTTTTTTAAAAGAGACTTTTTCATTTGATTCAATTTTATATGATGGGTTATGCAGAAAAAATAGAATTGGGCTGAAAGATCTATGCTTTATAATGTATTCAGGTTGTAGATCATGTCTTTAAAAAGTAACTAAGTAATAAAGTAACTAATTACTTTCTAAAATAAGTGATCAATAAAGTAACTGGATTATTTTCTTGGAGAAATAATTAGTAACTAATTACTATTTTCAAGTAAGTTGACCAACACTGGTTATAAGGTATGCAGAACAGCATCTCTGATATCACAGCACATTGAATCTCGGGCTAAAGGAGCAGAAGATCACACCTGGTGCACTCCTGTCAGCTAACAACAGGAGGCTACAGTCCACATCAGCTCACCAACACTGGAGACTAACAAGACTGGAAAAAGCCATTCTGTGGTTTGATGAGTTGCTGTTTCTGTAGAATCTAGGTTGTAGGTTCATAATTTGGCATCAGCAACAGGAAATCATGGGTCCATCCTCCCTTATGTCAAAAGTTCAGGTTGGTGGCAGTGGAGTAATGCAATACAATTTTGTTGCCACACTTTGGCCCCTTAGTACCAAAGCATCGTTTCAGTGCCACAGCCTACCTGACTATTGTTGCTGACCATGTCCATCCCTTTAATACCACACTGTATCCACCTTCTGATGGCTGATTTCAGCAGAAATGGCTTGTGATTTGGTGAAAAGGAAAATTCACATCATGGATGTGCAGCTGACAGATTTCCAGCAACTGTGTGATGCTATCATGTCAATATGGACATAAATCTCTGAGAAATGTTTCCAGCACCTGGATGAATCTATGAGATAAAGAATTCAGGCACTTTTGAAGGCAGGTCCAACCCAGTCCTATAAAAGTGTACCTAACAAAGTGGCTGGTGTCTGTATGTTGCTATTATAGAGCAGTATGAATTTTGAATTTGCTGATTAATCTACAGCCTGAAGCAAATCACATGCTATAAGAATAAAAATAAATTAATATGACAAACACCTAAGTGCTATTTTAAAATAGATTTTCAAAAAAAATTAAATTCATTGTGTTGAAAAAAAGGAAGGGTCCCAGGATCAAATTTGTTCTCAACAAAACAGTGCCAAAAGCTCATTTTAGGAGCTTTATGATGTGAATTTTTCAAGGTCACTGTAATAAAATTATGTAAATTCTGGTTTATGGTAAATTTGCTTTAATGCAGGCCAGCTTCACTGTGGTCAATATATGCTCAGGAAGGCAATAGCTCAATATAAATAATATAGCTATAGTGAATGCCATATTTAATGCATGATATGAATACATTTGAAAGTAGACTCATATGAGCTTATCACATGCTGACTGAAAATTGCAATATCTTTGACTCTCTCTCCACATTTCCACTATCATCCAGACTGAGTCTATGGGCTCAAAATGTGGTCATAAATATTTTGTACTTGTAAATCAGTTTTGTATGTGTAAAAAGAATTTGTGCGTGCGTAAAAAAGATTTGTATGTGTAAAAAAGATTTGTGTGTGTGTAAAAAAGATTTGTATGTGTAAAAAGAATTTGTGTGTGTAAAAAAAGATTTGTATATGTAAAAAGAATTTGTGCGTCGTAAAAAGATTTGTATGTGTAAAAAGAATTTGTGTGTGTGTAAAAAGATTTGTATGTGTAAAAAGAATTTGTGCGTGCGTAAAAAAAGATTTGTATGTGTAAAAAGATTTGTGTGTGGACTTAGCCAAAAACCCCCCTGCAAGTTACAAGTACGAATTTTGACCCTATTTTTCTTCCTGTCATCTGATTGGTCAATGTCATGTCAATCACAAATGTAACAATCCAATCAGAGAACAGATGGGTTTGGCTGTCGGAGGGGCACTTTTTGAACTGCAGGTCCTTGAAGGGTAATACAGTTTGAAGCTGGAGGATCTCTATATAAATATCCGATAGCAGCTAGGTCCGCTAACTTTCAGCAGCTGTTGAAAGGATAAAGTTGTGGTATGTCAGTGGTTAGAAATACCATTATTACTTTAGGATTAGTTTAACACAAAGTCAGGGCTGACCCGGGACCATTGCTGTGAGTCACAGTGCGCAGCATAAAGGTCCTTTCACATCGGACGCAGGATGTGCTGCTAATGCTAACTGCTAACTAAAAGCAAAGGATCCAGAATTTGTTGCGCTGGCTGCTGAGCTCTGTGGGTTTTTGCAGCAGCTCTACCTGTACTAGATGCACCTGCTCCTTGTCGTTTCTATCTCTGACTTTATGTCCTCTACAACAGTTTCTGGTTTTTTGCTAGTTCTTCAAATGTTCAATAAAAACATGTATGCTAATTCATAACGAAGAAAGCTTTGTAATGAAGACTGTCATTTCCAAAACACTGCCCCCGCGCTCCGCAGCGCTGTTGAAAAGGCTGTGGAAGTCCCTGTATAAAGCACATAGACCTGTGACACAAAAATCACCAAACTCGGACGACCACAGACTGTTTTCCTTCGTGGTGATGAAGGAAAACGCTGGGTTGGCATGTAAAGGGCATTTATTCCTTCAAGGACCTGCAGTTCAAAAAGTGCCCCTCCGACAGCCAAACCCATCTGTTCTCTGATTGGATTGTTACACTTGTGATTGACATGACATTGACCAATCAGATGACAGGAAGAAAAATAGGGTCAAAATTCGTACTTGTAACTTGGAGGGGGGTTTTTGGCTAAGTCCACACACAAATCTTTTTTTACACATACAAATCTTTTTACGCACGCACAAATTCTTTTTTTACACATACAAATCTTTTTTACGCACACACAAATTCTTTTTACACATACAAATCTTTTTTACGCACGCACAAATTCTTTTTACACATACAAATCTTTTTTACACACACACAAATTCTTTTTACACATACAAATCTTTTTTACGCACGCACAAATTCTTTTTACACATACAAATCTTTTTTACACACGCACAAATTCTTTTTACACATACAAAACTGATTTACAAGTACAAAATATTTATGACCGCATTTTGAGCCCATATGAGTCTTGCTAAAATGATTGTCCATGTCGTTTTTAAACTTATTTGACCAATTACTTCAAATTTCGCTCAGATACTGTGAAGTTTCACAGCATGGGGCATTTTTATTGTTGCTGTCTGATAAAATAAATGTCCATCTGTATTGCAATATGAGAACAAAGGGAAGAAAATGGGAAGTCTAGTTTCAAATTACATCTGAAAGAACTCTAAAAACTTATGTGCTACATATTTTGGGGACATGTTGCTTGTAGGTTCAGAATTGTTGAAGGCTAGCAGGAGTTTTTAGAGTGTGTGAGTTTCTTTCTTTTTTTCCAATTGCTGTCTTTTTTACTCTTTTATGTGCTGCTTTACTGTGTGATTAGGTTTTCAAAGTGGTTCTGAGTACATGTTACAAAGTCTATATTTAATGTGCAAGGAAAAGAATCATAAATCTAAAAAGCACTCATCAGTTTTCTCCAATGGCAGTCTAAATCACTCAGAGGATGAAAAAGCTGACACTTTCCCCTTCTCGGCTGCAGAATGGAAGCTATCTAGCTTTAGATTCTTCTGACTTTTGCCTCATTTATCAAGCTTTGAGTTCTGCTCTAAGACTGTGGGCAAAGGAGATATCCAGCTGTTCTCACCCACTGTACAATTTGTGCTTTTCTTCGGAAGCCATAGGTTTGGGTACGCATGCAATCCAATGTATATGTAGATGAGAAACAGATACATTGTTCTTAAGTGATGACTCACTCTTTTAATACAATTAAAATTAGTTTTCTAAAGTAATTAAAGAGTTAAGAACCGAGAGCATGTCATCCAAATAAAGTACTCCCTGAATGAGGTTATTACATGCTACTTACAAGCATAGCTGTTTTTTTTTTTTTGTTCTTTTTGTTTTATTTTTAAGTTATTTTAAGACTTATTGCATCATTTTCTGATATAGAGTGCAATGCAAAGCATATGAAATGATATTGTGGTTATACAATATCTACTGAAGCAAATAGGAATAAATGAGTACATTTCATAATGCGTAACTGTTTCCTAGTTCATGTAAGGCTTGCTCCTTAGATATCCATCCTTAATCCATATTCAGAGCTGCTCTCTATTGATTGAGTGTGTTGCAGATAAGAGGGGATGCTGAATTGCACAGAGATAATACTTTCTATGGATCACAGGAATGCAAATCAAAACAGATACCCATGCAAATATGCGCCAAAGTCATCTTAAAGCGAAAGTATTTTATTTATTCAAATTCATTATTTCTTATTTCAAGTGGGTATCCATGTGATTAGCATTTGGAGCTCATTTTTCTTCTGATATACAGAGCATATGAGCCCTTTTAGAAAATAATTAATGGCCTAATGTTTTTTTTTCAGGGTCCAATTACAGACTTTCTTTCTCCCCAAAATACATAATCACAGAGTGTGGTGCAAAGACCCAAAGTCCTTTATCACCCCTGTACTGTGTTACAATAAGGAAGCTGCTTGATTACTGCAAAAAACCTTGGCTTTTATTTCCTCTGGAAAGATCTTATTGACCAAAGACTGGTTGCTTGTTCTGGCCTGGGCTTTGAAATGAATCACATTAATTAATTTTATAAATACATCAAAAAGTCAAATTAGAAAAAAAACGTGAATTAGGCTGGATTACAATTAAAAGAAATACATGATCGTCATTCCAAAAATGAATCCAGTAAAGTAATTGTATCTTCTTTTTCTGGTTTTTATACTAAGCAGAAATTATTATTGAAAGTAAAATCTTAACAATTTGCTAACCATGCTGTGTACGTACTACTGTCTGCTTAGCGATGTTTCATTCCCACAGTTTTTTTGCCATTGCAGTCCCCAAAAACTCACTAAAAACTGTATAGAACCATATTAAACTACTGATGTAACATTTGTGAGTTTATATGACTAAATCTGTGCATATTACAATCTGCCAATATTATAGCGACATTGTAACCATACAGTGACACAAAACATTGTTGCTTCTTTATCTGCTGCCAAAATAGCTTTGACCCTGCCAACGTGTGGACTCTGCATGACCTCTGAAGGTCTGTGATATCTGGCATGTTAACAACAGATCCTGTAAATGGTAAATGGTATGCGCCCTTCTTAACCTCAGCAGTTGCCAAAGTGTTTCTTATTCACTGATTTAAACACACACACACAGAAATGGAAGCGCAATTGCCAACCAGTGCACCACTATTCAGTGCGCCTTGTGTCCGGCGTCTTACTAAAGGAAATTTTATCATGCTGGGGGCCAGTGAACAAATCTACAGCCATGTGATTATAGCAGAAGGTGAGCTTAGCACCTAAACCACAGCCATGCTGTACAGTAAGTTCCAAGTCAGAGCCTTCACAGATAAAAAAGGTTCCAGAACACCACCACAAATACTGACAATAAACATGGGAGACATTATAATAAACATTCACTTCTCCTAACTTTCAGTGTTGTTTATGAATATAAATAACTGGAGATCCACTTTAAACATTTAGATATATCTGTATCACAATTTTCAGAAGTGCCCTAAATGTGTTACCACATTCTTTTAATAGGGTATTTAAAGGCCTCAGGCTCTGACAATATCAGAGCTGGAGCCACAAGAAAAATATGCTGGTTCATGTATTAATGTTCTCTGAGTTAACAAAGAAGAAATCGCTCTTAGTCACACATTTTTGTCAACTTGTTCCATGACAAATATTAAAATGCACAGTACAATGAATAATAAATTGAGTAAAAAGACTCAGTGGTGGTTGCTCAATCAGAGTTGACTGGGCTAGTTACCATCTGTCAGTGGTGTTCTTGTACCCTTGGTGTTGAAATGAATGTTTAACAGTAATTAGTAATTTAATAGATTTACCACAGACTCACCTGCATATTATGACTTCATGGATGAGTATGATTTCAAGAGGAGGAGAAAAATAATACTATCATGTAATGCATAACTTTGCGCCCCCTCTGTCCTCTGTATCTAGAGACCTGAAAATGAGTAAGATGACAAACTGAAATCATTTCCTGATTTCTGGAGGACAGAGAAGGCGTGCCGGAGGAGTTGGTGTTTGCTTTTCTAAGTGGTTTTACCTGTACTGTGTAGTACAGGTAGTCACCCCCATCATCACTAAGTGCTTAGAGCAGCCGGTCCTAGCACACTTCAAATCCTGTCTCCCCCCCACCCTGGACCCCCACCAATTCGCATACCGCCAGAACAGGAGCACAGAGGATGCAGTCTCCATCGCACTGCACTCTGTCTTCTCACACCTGGACAACAACAACACCTACGCCAGAATGCTGTTTATAGACTTCAGTTCAGCATTCAATACAATCCACCCCTCACAACTCATCAGGAAACTGACAGACCTGGGCATCAGTTCCCTCATCTGCAAATGGTTACTGGACTTCCTGACCAACCGCCTCAACATGTCCGACTGGATAACCGCTGCTCATCAACAATCACAATGAACACCGGTGTACCACAAGGCTGTGTGATGAGCCCTTTCCTCTACTCCCTCTTCACCCATGACTGCAGACCTGCTGGTGGTTCCAACACCATCATTAAGTTTGCAGATGACACCACGGTGATTGGCCTCATCAGTGACTACGATGAGGCCGCCTACAGGGAGGAGGTGGATCGTCTGGCTGAGTGGTGCAACAGAAACAACTTGCTGCTTAACACTGAGAAGCTCATCGTGGACTACAGGAGGAATGCTGACCCACATCCACCCATACACATTAAAGGGATGGCTGTGGAGCGTGTGAGCAGCTTCAAGTTCCTGGGTGTCCACATCTCCGAGGATCTCATCTGGACGACCAACTGCTCCAAGCTGGTCAAGAAGGCTCACCAGCGCCTCTTCTTCTTGAGGACTCTGAGGAAGAACCACCTGTCCTCAGACATCCTGGTGAACTTCTATCGCTGCACCATCGAGAGCATCCTGACCAACTGTATAACAGTCTGGTACGGGAACTGCTCTGCCTCGGACCGGAAGGCGTTGCAGAGGGTCGTGAAAACTGCCCAGCGCATCGCCGGAGCACCACTTCCTGCCATAAAGGACATCTACAGGAAGCGGTGTCTGAAAAGGGCTGGGAAAATCATCAGAGACCCCAGTCACCCATCACATGGACTCTTCACCCTCCTGCCCTCTGGGAGGCGCTACAGGAGCCTCCGGACTAAGACCATCAGGTACAGGAACAGCTTCTTCCCCACAGCTGTCAGACTCCTGAACTCTGCCTCCTGACATCAGACCCACGTTAAACTCATGGACTGAACATACACACACCCACAACCACCTACACACACACACAATGGACAACTGTACCCTCAAACACACAATAATAACATGGACTGAACCACCACTCACAACCACTAGCACTTTATATAGCCTCTGTAGAAATTTTCCACATATCTCACTTATCTTAACTGCACTACTGTATAATTCTGTGTAAATAATCATTCTGTACATACAATAATTTTTAATCCTACAACTGTTTATAACTTGCATAGTTCACATTTCTGTATAACTGTATATCTCATATTTCTGTATAGTTTTTTTTATTTCATATTTATATCCTGTTCATAGCCTGTACATAGCTTGTACTCACTACAGCCTGTACATACTTATAGTTATAGAATATTCATAACATACTTCACACTGTGTACATTATAACATACCATAATAGACCCATTTCTGTAATATACTTACACATCTCTATTATTGCTAATTTATATTGTAATATATCTATATCATGACTAAAGCACTTTCTGGATGGATGCAAACTGCATTTCGTTGCCCTGTACCTGTGACATGTGCAATGACAATAAAGTTGAATTCTATTCTGAATTCTAATTCTAGTAGTCTGACACTATACAATCATGAGGACTCTGTTTCTTTGTATTCATGAGTTCAAGTTATTGAAGAAATGTGATCAAACTTTGTGCCTTTGCACATTTGTGGATGTGACAAAATGATCTGTACACACTGTGCAGATTCACAAGTTTAATGAAAAGGAAACATATTGTGTAATTTTCCGCTCATCTTTCAGCGATCGTAAAACAAAGGATTTCACTGTAACAAGACAAAGAACAGATGATACAGATGTGCCACATTTCTTATAACTGACATCACTTAAAAATTATACTCCAAATAAAATATATTTCATCACATCATGCTAACTGGAGTCCTCTCGCCTCCTCGCCCTTTCTGCTTGCAGATGGAGCGGATGGAGTAAGGCTCTCGTTGGAAAGGAGATGAGGAAAGGAAGTGAGGATGTACAAACTGAGAAATAATAAGAGGGTTGTATTCGTCCAACTCCCATTCCCCAACCCATTACAGCAAAAATAGACATAGCACACACTACCTCTGGTAAACTGTGACAGAGTAGCTCAGTTCTGTAACTGAACAAAATTCTACCTACTGTGTCGTCCTTCATCAGGTACAGCCACAGCACAGAATTTGTGAGAAATACTGTGAACCAAGCCCTAAATAATAATATAAGAAATAATATAAGAACTTATAGTATCTGAACATTTCTTAATATACATACTTATAATCTAAAAGTAAATATCAGTGACCTTTCAATCTAGTAATCAAAAGAAAGACAAACTGCAGTATACTTCCGAGAAAACATTAAAAGATATGCACAACCAAATAGCTGACAGACCAAGCATGATCAACAAGGGAGATCTGCAGAGCTATCGTAACTACAGATAGGTGATATGGGAAAGAGTTTGTTGAAGGTAGGTTAAAAAGAGAGGTGACGATCAGTGAGCAGCATTATGGCTTCATGCCGAGGAAGAATACAGATGCAATGTTTGATTTGAGAATGCTGACAGAAGTATAGAGAAGGTCAGAGCCAGCGCCACTGTGTCTTTGTAGATCTAGAAAAAGAATAATAGGATTCTATGGTACTGTATGAGGAAGTCAGGAGTGGCAGGAATGTATGTGAGGGTGATAGAAAGGATGTATGAGGACAACAAGCCAGCAGTGAAGTTTGCTGTAGGAGTTCCAGATGGGTTCAAGGTTGAGGTGTGGATTGTGATGTTTGCAGACAACACTGTTATCTGTAGTATAGAGAGCGCATGGAAGAGAGCCTGTAGAGGTGGAGGTATGCTCTGGAGAGAAGGGGACAGGAAGACAGAATTCAAAAGATGGAAAGACGACACTGCTGGCAATGTGCAGAGGGCGACTGTCAGAGGTTATTTTTGACAGAATGATAGTAGCAAGACTAAAAAAGGATGGTTTAGTGGTGGCACTTGCTATGATCGATGGTTTGGACATGGCACTGCAAAATGACAGGACGCTGAACAGGAATTGGCAAAGTTGTAACTGGGATGGATGCATCAGAGTTGCGACAAAGTTTGAGAGGCAAGGTTGAGATTATGTGGAAATGTGTAGAGAAGGGTAGTAGATCCAGTGTGTGTAACGAAAGTGACAAAATATAATTTATCTGTTTTGAAATACAGTCTGTTTTCATCTTTAGTAATACAACAATAAACAAGCCTGTTTAGCATTTAGAAAAAAGTGCTTATCAACATTAAGTTAGTTAGATAAATGCAAAGTTCTCTTTCTATTCAATTAAAATGAATGATGTAAAATCAATTACCCATTAGCAATCAGAGCAATGTGCTGCAAGAGGCAAACTTGCTACAGTTTACTTCTAGTGCAATAAACATGGATAAATCAGAATGATGTACATTAAGTGCAATGTATTCTTGCCCCTGAGCAACAGTGTTGTTTTTCAAAGGGAGGGCTCAGAGGTAAGACACAGTCCTCTTTTACTGCTAACACTGGGGCAAATTGAGTGAGAAGACACCGCTGGTATCTGATATCGCTCAGATATTCAAGTTAAAACGGGAACAGCAGCATATTGATCAGAGTATTTAGATAGATAGTTAGCTATCACAGTTACCCACAGCCAGAAAGCTTGTTTACTCTTGTGTTTGTTATTCCATTTAATAAGGAATGAGGGATTTCTAGTGTCTACATCTATTTACTCATTAATCACAGTGTTAATACATTAAAACAAAGCTTTGAAGGAAACTAACTGTGGCTCAGTGCACTTGGCAGTTGCAAATTGCAGACAGACGACTGCAGGGAGAGAACACTTGGTCTTCTGTTTTCTGGTTGGTTGACCTCTATTCCCAGCCCCACCACCCACTCTGCTCTCTTACATCTCAGCTACAAGTGTGAGTTTTGTAACACATTTACTGTAAGAAGTGTTGCAAAAAGTCAAAATATGTGACTTTGTGACTCTTTAAGGGATATTTGAGGAGTTTTGTTCACTTATTGGAGATGGTTTAATCACAGAGTTGTGATTGTAAGTAGTAGAAATAGATAAATGAGTAAAATTTAAGTGTTTCGGTTTCAGTATATTAAGTTTTTTTTTCCTGTAACTGAATTTACAATTAAAAACGTGTGTGAAACAAGCCAAAATGTCAAAATACAAGTTCTAACATCTACACACTCTTGTAATTGCCAACATATTTACTTAACAAAAATGTTAGCTCAAAAAATTATAAAAGTGCATTTTAAAATTTTCAGATGTATTGAACCCGTTTGCATAACTATTTGGTTGTGAGGTTATACACTGTAAAATGTAATATTGTGTTTAATTAAAAATATTAAATAGGCTGGACTCAATTTTTATCAATTTGTTATTAGAACTCAATTTAAATAAGTTACCAGTACTTTTAATGCAAAAACGCTGATAAACTCCATTTATTTGAGTTGTCTTAACTTAGAAAAACTAAGTAAGCTGGAAGTTTTGCTTCTCAGTGCGGAAGGATGAAAGATGTGTTTTGAAAATGCCACGTGACTACCGTCCTCCTCCCTCGCAGATCAGTCCGCATGTTCACGGTGCATTTTTTATGGAATATGTTGAGCAAACCTGGAGAAGCGTCAGCTCAAGATATTATTGTTGTCATTGCTGTGGATTTTTACCTGATACACTGACTTGGTGAGTAAATGTTTACTCTTATTCAAACTGATTTTGTGGCTTCTCTTAGTTTAGCACCAGGTTTAAAATCTTGCTAGCTAGTTAGTGTTAGCCTAGCGTTGCTGCTGCCGCTGGGCTCATGTTACTCAAAAATTAACACCACAGCCTTAAAAACCTTACATAAAACTATGTGGTGAAATTTTCTGTTGATTGTTTGAAATAAATAAGTGAGATAAGAGCCCAGACAAAATTCTTCGGGAGGTGCAGCCCTTAGGGGTGGGGTAGGTGTGGGATGTGGGGGGTGGATAACAGAGCTCTCCAAAAACGTGGAAGCACTTTTGCAAATATGTGATATTTTGATAAATTAAGTAGATATTTGAGCATTACATAGCTACATTGTCGCCTGAAAATATCTTAAAAGGTTATTTTGTGACCCAGAAAGGGTAATCTGGGGAAAAGGAGGATCGCATTTGTCGGCCACGGTTGTCGGAGCCTGTGCGTACTTGTAAGCGCGGCAATGGCAGAGGAGCGCCGCTGAAAAACGTATTACTTTTTCTGGGTCACAAAATAAACTTTTAAGATATTTTCAGGCGAGAATGTAGCTGTGTAAATTTCAAATATCTGCTCGATTTATCAAGACATCACATATTTGCAAAAATCTCGACGTTTTCGGAGACGTCTATTTTTTTTTTTTTCATGCTTTGTGGCAGGTTTAGAACATCTGTGGCATCTATTAATGTCAAATCTAGCCTTTATTTAACAACATAAGCAAACTCTATGTTACAATGATTGCACAGCCATTAAGGATCAAATCAGTTTCTGAAAAATGTTCTGTTTTTTCTCCCTCTGCTTGCTTCTTACTGTCTTTGAGGCTCGGGACCAGCACTCCTGCTGTTGGACAGAAAGACATCAACTCAGTGGTAAGTGTTTTGGTTTTCCAATATATTAGCAACTGTCGGTGACATTTATATTAATCAGGCTGAACTTTAATCATACTTTAGATCAGCCTGTTTTACTTATTGTTTTATTTGTGCTTTGATTTGGGGAAGTTGTTTCTTTACTGATCTTTTCCTGTCTTCTGTTATTAGACTTGAGATATGACTGCACGATGCTGTTGCTGGTGACTCCAGTTAATTCTACAAGACATGCTGTGTAAGTAAACAAACAACAATAGTTTGGTCTGCATTTCTTGAAAGATCACATCCCCCAAACTTAGTTTAGAGGGTCTACACTGTATATAGTGAAGTCTGCAAGTTTTCTAACAGCAAAATCTGTTTTGTGCCCAAAATCATTTTGCACATCATTAGAATGAAAGTTATTGGCCATGTTTGCATAGCCCTTTTTTAAAATGATACTTTCATGACATTATTGTGTGTTGGGTGGTGGTCACGGCTATCCAGACTGACAATTTGGGACATTGAATGTCACCTCTCCGGTGGGGAGGGAGCCTGAGATTGTCTAAATTGGAGTCTGTTTTATACCAAATGCAGAAAAAAATGTTTTAAGAAAGCAATTAAGTTCATGTTCCAAAAAATATGATTGTTTGCTTGCAGGACAACAGGAGAGATGAGTCCTCCGTCACAGATGGTGTGGTCAGTGAAGATGGTCGCCTGCAGGTTCAAGCTCATTGCATCTCCAACCCACATCCACTGCCACTGTACTTAAGGGAAGTTAAAGACTTTCTTCTGCACCTACATTTGGATCACCTCGATCCATGATAGTCATTCAGGCAGTAATGCCTGGACTGGAAACAAGCATCCTTAAAATAATACAACATTCCAGCTCATGTGTTGGAATGGAAAACAAATGTGTTGTTTAAATTAGAGACTGCACTTGTGACAGAACAATAAATATTTTATTTTGATTATATAAGTAATGTAAGTACAAAACAAACTGTGGTAGACCTAAACTTATTTTCAGAATAATTACATCTGAGACTTTGTTTCATTGTAAGATTATAACAGTGATGGCAATATAATTGTTTGTTGTTCAGCAGAACATGTCCAGTATGTTGGCTGTTATACTTTGTTGTGTTTGAAAATAAAAGTTGGGCTGATTTTAACATCATTACAAAAATTGTTGTTAATTATTTTTAATCATATTCAGGTTACCACAAATTGTTTTTTCATTTAGTTGAACTTAACATGTTTGTCAGTAGGTAAACAATTAGTATTGTACAGTCAGAAATATCAAGTTATTGTTAATACTGCAGACTTGCAATGTATAAGTTGTCCTAACAGTCATCTTAAGTAAGCTTTACTTAGTTTTTTTGAGGCAACGAGTTTCCATAATTTTTTTGAGTTCTGGGAACTAACAAGGCTGTACAGTGTACTCAAAATGAGTAAGTTGCCCTAACTTGGTCATCTTACATAAACTTGATCCAATTTTTTTGAGTTCTGGGAACAAATGAGCTTGTACAGAGTACTCAAACTAAATAAGTTGTCCTAACTTAGTCATTTTTAGCTAAGCTTTACTCAATTTTTTTGAGGCAACGAGTTTCCATAATTTTTTTGAGTTCTGGGAACTAATTAGATTTTACAGTGTATGTGCATGTGTCTCTGCTTAATATTAAAAGAGGTTAATGATCAGTGGTCTCTCCAGTTGAAAAAAAGGTAAATTAATGAATGAAACACATTTGTTCCATTAATATTATATTTTAGGTGTTTGTGTTTTCTGTTTGTTCGCTTGCTTGCTTTTTAAGTGTTTTGCGATATATTAGCCATGGGCTGCTATTACTAAATTATGAATTTGAATCCTGCACGATGCTGCTTCAAAGTAAACGTAGCCTCACTCTGGGAGCTCTACTACCAACTCATCAGTTTTAAGCATGATTTTTTTTTAACCTTAATTAAAATGTATATGGTTTTACCTGTCTAATATAAATTGGTGGAAAGATAAGCAAACCCACTAATGCAACACACTCATCACTCAAATCACCCACTGGGCTTCTGAGCTGTCAATTTACTCTACTCCAGCAAGCATGCTTTGAATACTCAAGCCAACAGTGGACGGAGCCAGTTCATTAATTGATCTTTAGTATTCCCTCATGAGTGCAAAGGCTCAATAAAAACGTCTTTTGTGCTGCCTCCGTTGAGAATTTTCTTACATATCCCATAATCTCTGCGTAGAATGCAATGCTTGTTCATCTCTGCTTAGTGGGTACAAAAACTGTGCTCAATGGGTGGTCCTAATGAGAGGGAAATTGGTCTGTGTATGTGAAAACAAATTGGTACCTTCTGCTGTTTCAATTGATCTAGACATTGCATTAACATACCTCAGGCCAAGTACTTGTTTTCTGTTCACAGCCAAATTGAACCTTCCATAATTATAGTTTACCCTTGAGTAAGAACATCACCTAAGAGGAGATTCTTGTTTTCAGGATGGCCTGGCTGCAGTTTTCATTATATTGCTAAGAATGTTAATACACAAGTTCTTCTTGGGCTGCGAAGTGTTATGTTTGTCAGGACACCCATGTGCCTTGATCTCCTCTGTCCATTTGAAAAAGAAATCTGGAAGCCTGCAGACCATGAAGTCAACTTCTTTTTACTAATTATTATTATTATTTTTTCTCTGCTATGCTTTGACAACAAACTCCCTGTCATTAATGAGTCCCTGTACTCTCCAGCACTGGATAAAGAAAAGAAAGAACAAAAACAAAGAACAAAACAAAAAATGAGGGAGATCTGTCTTTGTTGAAGACAACCCAGCACATTGCAAGGGTCTGCTGCAGTTTGAGTCATCCCTAGGGAAAGAGAGCAGGATGGATGTGAAAGACATTGATGACCACTGTTCCAACATGACAAGAAAGTGAGAAATTGAACATTCCCCTTCACATTAAGCTCATATATGTTTATATAGTATTAATATACTATTTGTGTAAAGTGTTACAGTTCCAGCATATAATAATAAAAGAAGTTTCACTTTTAAAGTGCAAGTTGTTTTTGTTTTTTTTAATTTAGACTAGCAGTATGAACATGAAATAAAAGTGTTGTATATCAATCAATACAAACACTTTCACTGGATTTACTATTAAGCAACCTGTAAGCACATTCTTGGAAAAAAAAACAATAATAATAAAACAAAAATCTTAGCATTTTAAACAATTCTAAACACAGGATTGAAATGTGTAATGACTGAAATGGAGTCTGAATTTTTTGCAGCCTCTGTAAAGTCTATATCATTTATGCAAAAAAATAAAAAATAAAAGAAAGAAAGAAAGAAAGAAAAATAAAGGTCCCAAAATCAAACCCTGGGGGACACCATTAATTATGTATATCTGATGTTGGACACATTAAGTTAAATCAGCCAAATATTTTTAGCTGATTTAATAGAAACGTAGTGGTCTACTCTATCAAATGCCATAAATAGCACCACAGAAAAACTGTGATCTCTCTCCAAGTAACCAATGAGAAATTTGTCACAACAGTTCGAAGTAACGGCACTTAGACAGTTCTAAAACCAGATTAAAATCATGGTAATCATGGCATCCTACTACTACTAGCAGCATTCCCATCACTACTGCTACTATTATTTATAATATTGATAATAATAATAAGAAGAAGAAGAAACACATGTAATAATAATAAAACAATACTAAAACAACAACAAAACATCATCTTCATACAAGTATCAATTGAGATTATGGTATTTCAGACTTTCTTGAGCTCTCCAAACCCATCCACATCACAGATTCAAATAGTTTATGGGGTTGTGCCCATTAATAGTGGCTTCTCTCAATCTGACTTCAATAAGGCATTTAAGGGAATTGAATGGCAGTGTTGTCCTTTTATTAAATATTTGGAACTTAGCGGTGCACTGTGCTTACTAAAAATAAGGACAGTGGGATAGATACAGTAATTGCTATTGACTGGTTAGAGTAAAATCAAACATATTTAACAATATAAACATTACTGTGGTTAAAAGAACTGTATAAAAGAACATCTCAGGTAATTGTGGTTGTCTTGAGTAACAAGCTGTCTTTGAAATTAATCATGGGCACACACTTTACATGATAGCATTAACTGTTGTGGAAATGTTCTTTTTTTCTATAAGAAATAGGTTTTAACAAACATCACACAAACCACATATGTTTTTTTAATTGTAGAAATGTAATTTATCTGCTACTGTATTCACTGCCAGCCTTTGACATGACTTTTTTTTCTAGCAAGGCTATTTGATGCAAGAAATGATTAACGGCAGTCTTAATTCATTGGTACATCAAACTGGGAGACAGAAAGATACTCATATCTCTCTATAAATGATTCTTATCTCAGCTGTAACACCACTTTTTTTCTTTTCTAAGCTGGACACAAGCACAATTGTACCGTACAACACTGATCAAAACAAGAACAAGCCTACAAAGCTGGTTCAGATGGGATGAGATTGTGTTCAACAGAATTACGTTTTTTTGAGAACTAGTTAAAAATGAAAAAAGCCAAGCTCAAAACTGGACTGAAGTGTCCGTGTGGCAAAAACAAATCGATAGACGGAGCAGATGAATCCAATACTGGCTCATCAGATGAATCCTCTGGGATAGCTGAGCGCTCCCCAACACTGCCCACCCATTACTACTCAATCCCTACAAAATCCCAACACCCAACACAAAGCTGCACGTCTTAAAGGGAACCAAGTCACACACAAAGGTTCACCACTCAAACACATCCTGCAATACAAGTATTGAAAACTAAATATTGAGGTTGTGTGTCATGTGCTTAATATCACGTTTGGGTGTCAAATATAAGCTTTATTGATAATAGAAGGAATTTTGGATTCAGTGATTTAGTTTATTTGTTGAGCACTTATTAAGCTTTAAACCCAGAGCACATGTTAAAAAAATAGCAACGATATAAGGGAATGACAAAAAACAGTACTCCTGTTGTGTTATATAGAGTCTGTTATCCTCTGCTGTTATGTTCCACCATGTGTAGCTCTCCTTTGTTCTATTGTGGTTTGGGGATTTTCTGACACTTTTCTTTGGACTCTGTTAGTTTTGAACTCTGTTTACAACCTAACTAAAAGCTTACTTATACAAGTCTACCTCCAGCATCTTGCATTAGATTTACTCGACTTTCTGTACTGATCTTCACTACATAAAGCAAAATTATAACCAAAAAGAGATGTGATGAGTAAAGTTTGGGGAACAGGCTCATAAAATAAGCGTATTTCCAAGTGCACAAAGAGATGATCTCTTTGTGCACCTTTGGGATGCTTTCAGCTCCGGTGCTATACATCTTGTTCTGTCCCGTTTCTTTCTAGCCTCTGCGATGTGTACTGGAGTTCCTCCGGTGTGTCAGGATAATGGTTCTTCACCTTTTGCTTTTTATTTTGGGAAAGTACATGAAGTTGTAGACAGATGAATGGGATGAGTATGGCAACTGCTGAGTGAAGATTGTTTTTGTGTGATCAAAAGAAGAAGAAAAAGTCTGCATTTAAAAAATGTGCTGTTGGCTAGCACGCAACACAGTTTTACGTCATTTCCACAGGCTGTTCTGTCTCTGACATCTTAGAACATTACAACAGAATGACACACTCTGCCTGGAGGAGTACAGGCAGAAGTACAACCTTGCAATAGTCAAAAAAAGAAGAATGCTGGCGATTCTACTCTCAATTGACGTGCTATCATTGGTTTTGAAGTCTGTGGACTGATAAATAAAAAACTTGATGGGTCTTAGTCAGCCATCCAACACTCATCACCAGCAATGATCCTACGTAGCAGATGTGAGTCAGTTGTTCATCTCTGTTCACATTTAAGAGCCATGGTGATACCAGAGAGTACATAGCACAAGTGGTTAGAATAAAGCTTTAAGGTGGTAATCTAAAAATTCCAGCCACAATACAAGAGTTACAGAGGTGCATGAGAAGAGTTACAGAGGTGCATGAGAAGATCAAAATACCTTGAAGATAAGAATTGGCCAAATTTTCATGGGCTAATTAATAGAGCCCTGTACCTCCTACCTGGATAGCCACCAATCAATTATCCAGTGGTTGGTGACGCCCCACTTTGAAGCTGTAAGCTTAGCTTTTTGGTTGTCACCATCATGGTTTTCTGAAACTGGGCTTGATGAGCTAAGGTAGAAGCTGAGGACTCTTCAAGCTTAAATGACAGGCAATGCCCAATTCTATCATTTATTATACTGACTGATTTAAAACTGACATTCATACTGTGTGAAATTAGTGGCTGACACTAGGCTTAAGCAACCTGTGCTGTCCAAATGTCCTATTGTCTCTGTGAAGGCTTCTGGAGGAAATGTTACACATTTACATATAACAATGAATGATTTAGCTAGTAATATAGTAAATAGTTAACATTAGTATATAAGTATCTTAGACTTATAGTTCTATGAACTCATTCAGCTTGTTTTCATCGGTGTTAAAAACGTCTCACCTGCCTCTCCCAAACAGAGTTTTCTAGTTCTAGGATTTAGACTTTACACTGACAAAAAAAAATGAAACTAATAATAAGAGATTATAATGAGGCAAATTCAATTCATTATGAATCTCATAATAATGATAAATTCAATGCATCAGTATAGAAATCAGTTAAAGGCTGCCGTGATTGGTGACCCATTGCCAAGCCCTGTTATCGTTACAATAGTTGCAACTACAAACTTAGTAGTTGGGACAGTGTTTGGTCATTTTCAGATAGATTCCTATACAGTACTTGTTTTTGCAGCTCGAGGAGTCCCATCCTGTTGGCCATTAGAAAAGATTAAGTTTAAGGTGCACCCGCATTGGCTTTAATTTTCAAAGCCTGGGGATATGTCCGTATTTCCATGGTCGTACCCACACTGAATAAATAAATAAAAGCAACTTAATCTTGTGTTTGCATGTGTGGGAAAATAAATTGCACCATTCACTGATACTGAGCATGTTTATAATTTATTTGTTATGTTTTTTTAGTTCACTATGAGTGAACAGGGATGGAATAGCATGACAAAATGCATTAGCTGTTTGTATTATTAGTACAGAAGGCTGTTCTGCTTCAGCAAAGCTTGTTTGCTTGGTCATTTTTGATTTGCTTTCTTGGCTATGCTAAATGAATTACAGAGGATGTTTGTGGGCACATCTTTCATTGTAACATGCAGTTATAGACCAGCGTACACAGGAAATCTAATTTTTACATGATTTTCCTGTATTTAAATGGCCATGATTATTTTCAGTTTTCTGGGTATTGACTCTTTAGGAATGTAGGAGAGTAGAGAACTGCAAACAGTAACGTTACAGAAAGCAGATTAAAGGTAAATGTTAAACTATCCAGGGTACCAGAATGCAACTGCATATTTTTATGCCCTTGGCATCATACATTTTTGCTTATGAAAATGTTAAAATTGATTTAGTGCTTTTAGACCTAGAGTGACAAACTTTATGACTTAATATCAACATTTCCACACTCATGTTTCATTTACTTGCAATTATATGATAAATGCATTTAATTAAACACTGCTGTAGCATTTAAGCTGTAAAATACAGCTAGAAAGCAGACAGACACTGACACGGGGGCATTCTCATAACAGAATAATCAAGGGAATAACTTTTAGCTGCCATGGCACTAAAAGCCATTATGTAGTTCTATGAGAAGCAGGGGCATTGATTCAAATTGTTTTGCTTGGTGCTAATAAATGGGCTGTCATATGTAATGATGCAGAATAAAACATGGTCTCATTCACACCATAGCCAGGGACATAGACGGGCCCACGGAGTGGATGTTGCTCAGCTCAAACCAAGGCCAAGCCCTCCATCCAACCTTGTACTTCCCACTGTATTGTTAAACTAACACCTCCTACTTTCATCTGACACTCTTACCGAAATCAACTTACACAGTAGTGCAGGTAGGGAATGGTTATTTCCTAAAGGACGCTATGACATTGCAAGTTGGCTGTTTCAAAGATTGAACCTGTGACCATCTGGTTACAGGACGATCTCAGGAAACACAAGGCCAACACGCCTGCTGTTAGGTAATGAAGGATTAGACAGATTCAGCCGTGAACATGACCAATAGTTCCGTTTGATCAGTTGTGCAGAGTGGCTCTCTGTCATAAGGGGCGAAAAAAAACACCCTTATCTAGAAGAACTGTACAAAATAGTACAAGGACATTAACTGCATTGCAAAGAACACTGGTATATGACATGTAGTGCAGTCTCAACGGGTTGCAAATATCACCTAAAAGTGGATTCACGTCCGTAATAAAAATTAAAGAAACAAAAAAACCCACCACAACAAACAAACATGAGCTTCACATATGAATCAATGTAAAAATACAGACCTAATTTTCTTCCATATATTTGCTTCCCAACCTTTGTCTAAAAGTAAATAATTAAATAAAGTAAGACAGCTTATTTTACTGTGTCAGTTTATACAACCACTGTGGTTTAAGTCAGATAGCTCATGTAGCTTTTACATTATTTTCATTAGATTATTTTGATGTTTAGTGGACATGATGCACAAAGCTCACTTGCTTGAACAGATATGTTCTTATGTTGCAACACAGTCATGTTGTGCATAGTTCAATTAAAATGTTGTTCATCGTAGACCTCGAAAAATCATTTGTGTTTTTTTTTCAATAGTGTTGTGTCCACACATACCACATAAAAAACAAGTAATTGATTTCCAGAGAGTTATTAGTTGAAAACTTGTTATATCTCAGCATGGTATGCAGTGTATCCTTTAAAAAAATTGAGGAAACTGAACAAGCAAAGGATGAAAGAAAAACTGTCGGGCCTAAAAAAAATAGATATCTACAGACAATTAACAGTATCTAAATGTTATCTCTTCAACAAATAAGAAAAATCGGCAAAGATCTTACAAAGGACCCATCAACCATCTACACCCTGCCAAGCTTCAATAGAAATGCTCTCAATGGAAGAGTGGCTGTCAAGGCACATGTCAAGGAAGATAAGACTGAGGTATGCAAAATTAGACAAGAACCGGACTAAAAATCAATGGCAACAAATTAATTTCCCAATTTAAAAATTTTGGTTCAAATTGTCGTCAGACAAGGTCAGCAGAGAGGTACAACAGTGAGTTTCTATAGTCATCTGTAAAAACAAGTTGGTGGCTCTGTCTTGTTTTTTGTGGCTGCAATTCACCAATTATGAACACAGAAACGGGCTGAGAAACTGTGATCTATCATGAAATCCTATCTAGAAAGAGTCTCTTTTGCAAAACCTGAATGTTTCAGTGTGGAAGTGATCCCAAACATGGTGCCCATGGAATAAAAGTACACCTGGACACACATTAGCCTTGGATTGGCCTCCCCACAGCTCAGAGCAAAAAATGGTGTCCCTCAAGAAGCCTGGAAAACTATTCCTAGAGACTTCTTAAAACTTTACAAGAAGGCCTGGATAAGAGAGTTCAAACTGTGTTGAAGAAAACAGGTGGTCATACCACATAGTGCCTTTCAAGCTTGTTAAAATTTTATGAGATCTGCGTTTCTGCATCTACTGTATTTCAATGTTTGCATATTTTAGTAAGTCTCTAGATCCATACCCCATGTTCCTAGCAAAATATAAAGAAATGAGGGGCAGCTTGAGACTTTTGGACAGTGCTGTTTCTCTTCAAACAAACAGCAAAAATTACAGGTGTGTATAAACAGCTTTCTTTGGATTGTTTTCATCTGTAACGATTTCATTTGTAGGAAGCTAATGAAAGTATCCAGTTAAAAAGCATTTTCGCTCACATTAAAGGTTTATTCAGACCCCATAAGAAATTACACTGCATGAGTTGACTTTGAAAGCCCTGTGGACAAAACAGAAAAACTGAAAGGGCCCTTATAGCAATTTAGGTCCAACTGTTTCAGTATTAGTGCTTATTAAACAATACTCGTTAAATTTTCTGAACAATTTCCAGTGTTCCTTGTGTTTCCTGGTTAGTGCTTAGTAGCAGTGGACTCCACATTTGTCATATAAGCAGCAACAGGGCCAATGCAGGATGAGCCTTTGGGTGATAACAATGACGAATGCAGTGACTGAGCAAGAAAATCCACACAACACGGTTTAATGTATGGCTTTCTCACAAAGCTCTGCTTACCTGCACACATTTTTGGATAAGATCAGCACTCCTTCTCTGCACAAGTCCCCAGACCTAAAGTGTGGGAGGTTATGTGAGAAACTGCCACGTTTGTTTGTCGCCGTGAGAATGGCATTCGTGGTTATTTCCCGTGCAGCATCAGTTTATAAATCGCACACCTTTGGACACAGATTAAGTGCCTTGTTATTGCAATCATGCTTTATTATTTTGGTTTTGTTAGTCTAATTTATTGATTGGACGAAAGTGTGCGTATTGAGGTGGGAAAGATGATCATTTCCTTTTAGGCTGGAAGAGGGGTGATTTTTCTGTTAGATGTATGTCATGTTGATAAGAGTGTGGCAGGTGTGGAGTGCATGAATAATCCATGAAGCAAAGATGTATATTCTGCTGCTTGAAGTTGAGATGCCATTATTCAACTTCAGTTATTTTGTCACAGAGTTGCAGATTTTTTTTTAAAGGAATACAGTAGATGTTGTCTAGAAATGCATTTTTCTTTGAGTCATAATTCAGTATGCATCATACTTATCTAGATGTCATCGAGTAGCTATAAATCAAACAAGCTGCTTTTTGGCTTCGGTTTATATACAAAATAAGCATTACGATGATGTGGATCTCGTAATGAAGGGCCGCACGGAGATTAATCCTAAATCCAGCCCAGTTAGAACATCACATCTGTCGTCCTGAACGATGGACCCCTTTTTTTAACTTTCACTCCCACCTATAAATTCTAGTTTATATTTATTGTTTTCTTCATTCTGTGCACTATCAGGCCATTAAAATTTTACCATGATGCTGACCTTTTTTATGTTGCCTTGTAAGTTTATCATTAGTATTTGTACTGTGGACTACAGTTAGATAAACTGAAGATTTATGAGTGGAGTACATGCGGCTGTACCCCCTTTGCCAGAGAAAAATGTGCGAGGCTGAAAACAGCAGAGAGCTAGCGGGACTGGGATACGTTAAATGCTCCTCTCCCCGATTTAATTGAAGCCAAGCAAATTCACTGGGGACACAGACAGTGTGGTTGTTTTTCTGACAAAGCTTTGCCCACAAATGATGACTCTATATTTGGCTCACTGCTATAAAGGATACAGTCCTCTGTCCTGCTCCGCATCACTATGGTTAAAAAGCGTGTAAACATAAATGCGTGTGATCTAATGCAGCAATAAAAGAAGAGGCCTGGACTCGTGTGATTAGAGACCTGACAGTGATTTACCAGTTGCTGTTGTTGTTGTTGTGCACAGCTAGCTAATGAGTCGTATGTAGTGATAACAGACACCTCGTCAGTGGGTGAGAACAGTCACATCTGATTTCAATGTTGTTACACCAAATGAATCACATGCCAGCTTATTATGTCTGACCTGCACAATCATGGATGTGCTTTCTTCTGTTTTTTAAAACACGTGTTTCATCCCGGCTCTCTTTAGGTTTGAAATCTACACAAATGAGCCTGGAAAACAAATAGCCAGATAATAGCAGTTAGCAAAACTTTTCATCACTGTATTGACTTTACAGCAGGTGGTCGAAACACTAAGCAGCAGGTTCTAGGATTTAGCGAGCGCTAACAACGAGAATGGAATCAACAAATTAAGATGAAAAGACTGAAGCTGTGTGTCGTTACTAATAAATATGGAGAATAATTGGACTTGGTTGTAACAGATTTGCAGAGGTATTGTTATTCCGCAAGCATAAATCTGGCATCTCCAGGCTGAGGCAACATATGTAGAGTAAGGTTTTCATCCATTCTTTGTATTATTGTTAATGTTTAGCATATCTCTTGGCTTTTGTGTAAAATCTTCTTCCTTATCTCTTCATGCTGAGATGTGAAGCACCTAAAAAATCCACAAAGACTGTGGCTGTTCTCTGTAGTCTTTAAGTGGGAAGTGGGGTTTTCAGAATACTAGAATTTCAAACTTGATAACAATTCCCGGGAAATGACAAAAGAAAAAAGAAGAAATGACAAAAAAAATTAAGAGGCTTTTTTCGTTAGAAACAGCAATAAAATTCAAACATCAATAACAACATTGTTTTTCAGATTTTAGTAACATTACTATAAGTCTAATGTTTTACACTAAAGTTTTTAGTTGGTTTTCGGAAGTGCTGAGCTTCAGTGACTTGGCGTCATATCTGGCTGCTGATCAAAGAGAGTTGGTTGTGAGGTAGGCTGTCACCGTTTCTGTTTAGTTGCTGGCAACTGTTTTTCTTTTTCCTTAAATCTTCAATTAAGGAAAAAACATAACACTTTCTGGATACAAATAGCTGTGTTATCCTGTTAAATTAACACTTCTGTTAAGGTTACAGAGGGCCAGGACTGATAGTGTTTGCTGCCTAGGTCGAACACTAACCTTACCTTTTTTAATTATTAGCCGTAGTTGCTTCCTTAATGACAACAGACGGTTTATGTGACTGTTGGGTGTCTGCTAATAGTTAAGCAGCTAACGTTAACGCACAATGTTATTCAAACAGGAGCTTTATTGACCTCTCGAAATGCCTCATAAAATGTTATTCAGTGTTGTGAACGTCAGCTACTTGAGCTGATAGTGAGGAACACTGTGTGAAGTTGTGTGTCAGTGGTAGAAGGTGAAGACAGCACTCTTGGTATTGATACTGTTCCAAATGAGTACTCCAATAGTAATTTCAATATAAAATAGTATCCAAGTATTGGGGGGGAATTCATCCAAAATTTTCTTTTAATTAGTGCATCGGATTTGAACTTTTTTTGTTGGCCTTTAAAGATATTTCACTAAAAAACTGGCAAACCTAGAGCCTACTTTAGATTCTTGCACCTTGGTAAGGAGAATTGAGTCTAAAGGTGCTTCACTGGATGGAGATCTTATGACTGTGGAGGCCACTCATTGTCACGTTTCAGATGATTTGAACTTTTCAATATGGTGTTAGTGTTATCCTGCTCGAAGCACCCATGAGAAGATGGATACACTGTGGTCATAAAGGGATGGACATGGTCAGCAACATTACTCAGGTAGCTTGTAGCAACAATGTTCAGTCAGTACTAAGGGCTTAAAGTATGCCAAAATATATCTTCAGCATCGTTACACCACCACCACCCTTACACCGCCTAAACCACTGATATAAGACATAATGAATCCAGGCTTTCATGTTGTTCATGCCAAATTTTGACCATCTTATTTTTGCAGGAGAGATGTGGACTCATCAGATCAAGCTGTTCCTGCTTTTACCTGAGAGAAGTGGCATCTGGTGTGGTCTTTTGCTGCAATGCTACCACAGGTATGGTTGCAACAAGTGATTACTATGTAGTTTCTTTGTTGGTAAAGCCCAATAGATACACATCTGGCACCAGCAACCAAGTGATGTTCAAAGTTGCTTAAATCACCTTTAGCTGGCGAGTATGCATTTCTTTATATTATAAATGCATGTAGGAGGTTGTAAGTGCATTAGTTGAAACATTATAACCATAATAATTTCTTTGATTTTCTTTTACTTTAAGATACCAACGCTTATCCTATTATTCTAAGTCGTAGCACGTCAGTTTTTTAAACCAAAATCTGGAGAACACGTCATACACTTAGTAGTCCTAATACCTCGGACCATCCAGTTTTTATTTAATTTTATATTGTCACGAGTATGTTTACATCCACAGGTCTTCAGATTTTATACCCCTTGTATCTGACAGTTATGCATTTTCTTCAGTCAAGTGATTTCCAGACCTTTGTTTTTATTTTCTGGTTAGGATCTTTCTCCTCTATGTTATTTGTTTTTGTTCCCTCTGTTTGTCACCAAAATCTGTCCTAGCATCACTGTGTAGGAATACAACAAACAAAAAAACCCTGTAATTTAACTGTAATTTCCATACAGGAAGCCTGGTAGAAAAGAGATGCTGTATAATGTGGCATGGTTGTCAGAAGTATCTATCACTGGCAAGACTATTAAAGGAAGAATATTTGTCAAACATAAACCAAAATCCAGAGCTGAGATTACTGATAAACAGTGCAGTGGATGGCGTTTTAGGGTTAGCGCCAGAGGATAATACTATTAAACTATTAAACTGGGTTTTATCAATAGTTTTGCCCTTCTCTGACTGTGCTGATTTTAAGTGAGATCTTCAAAAAGATTTGCTGATAGCTGTAAAACTGATATCATATCAAATACTAAGGAAAAGAAAATTAAGGGAAAGAAAACGCTTTGATGATTTTATTAAACATTTGTTTGTCCTCATGGGACATATGCAAATGCAAATTAAAGAAAGAGTATCAAATGTGCTACTCTGTGTAGATACATAAGATTAAAAATTCAATTTTATAATTTTTTTCCTCCTTTTTTCCTTTATAATCTTAACTACGATTCTGCTATTTCAGTGAGCGTGGGCTTCAATTGTGTTATCTGCAGTGTTGTAAAACACTTCAGTGTGAGCTCACAAGACTCTAAGAACAGTAGGAGATGGTCTTTTTGCCTGTAGTTCCTTTTTTAAGTCATTTCATAGCTGAGTCTCATGGTGAACATGTGTCTCAGTAGAACAGGAACACCAGACGTACATACAGTGTAACTAAACATACAAATGTGCTGTTCTATTAGACATAAAGATCTCAAAGCACAGTCCTCTCTTGAGTGCAAATGCTTTTGATGTCTGACATCATAAACAGAGTTACCATCATACCATTTAACAGCGAGTCTGGATATATATTGCTGATAACAATAATTCAATGCTTTCTAGTGAAAAATAACATTTCCGAACCACAATGGGATTATCTCTGTCCACAACTGGCATGCCAGATAGATTGATTGATTGATTGATTGATTGATTGATTGATTGATTGATTGATTTCTGGGACATATGACATCAGGTTTCTGCAGATATGTGGCTATCTGCAACTGAATTATGACTAATTCCAGGTCCAAACTGATACCTAAAGTGTATTTCTAGTGTAGTCAAAAGTAGTTTGCAGTTTTTATGAGTAAAAATGACATTGCAGATATCTGTAGTAATTTCAGAGGCTACTGTAAGATTATGTCAGTTCCTTTTAACATTTTTACAGTTTTATTGTTTTAATGCTGAATGTTACACCATGTTTTATAAAGCAAAACAAACTCAGTGATGAGTTTTAGCCCTTTCGGAGCCCAGTAAGATTATTTCAGAGCTAGAGGTGTTGTAACATCATCTAGAGTGACTTTTTCATAAGTCCTTGAGTGCATCTAGGGTCAAACCAAACTTGCAATAGAGAGTCAATTTCTACAATTATGAATATTAGGTCTTTCTCAATGTCCTTGATCATAAGCTTTCTACTTTCTGGGATTTTATGACTGTCTAATCCACAACTGCAATGAAATGAACAATTTGACTTAATAGGTATGGGTATTATTAGGATTTCATTATTAGCAATACTGCTGGTATAGCATAGATACTATTCTAATACCCTTGGGAATACAAAATACGAGATGCACCATGACCACTTGAACCATGAACACAGAAGCAAACACAAAACAATGTCAAGATGCAAGTGTTGCTTGAATCTGCAGCAGATTCATTATTAGGAGAATCTAAAAATGTCAGCTATGTTAGAATAAATGTTTAGCATTGTTTTGGTACTGCCTAATATCCATCTTTAGCTACGATTGTTCAAATGCTTTCCTGAGCCCATATTCAATGGGACTTATTGCAACATCATAATTTGGGCTAATCAAAGTGTCTCAACATAACATATGTATAACCTGTGAGTGTGAGTATCAGAACATCTATATTAACAAATATATTTCATTTCACTGGGCTGACCTACATCCACAAAATGCAGCTAAACAGAGGGCCACTGACACTGGACTGCAGTGTGCCAACATGGGGGTGTTAATTTAATTCAAGCATTCAACTGTAATCTCCCATGACTCTGATATAACCATACCATATGTGCTGCACCAGAGAGTCTATTATTTCCTTGTGTTCTATTGTAAATACTATGAGGCGTGCAATTTTGTAGTGTTGCAGCTCAATCATCATCACAGAGGAATACATAGTGAAGTTGTTGTCCTTTCGTTTCTTTATGGCTCCCATTTGAAAGTATTATGCTTTTCAATCAAAAAATGGGAACTATGTTGCGAGTGTATTTTCCCTTTTACCACTTCTCTCTGGACATTGTCCATTATTCAACATTGTAATGCACAGCTTTACAACAAGCTATATCCCCAGTGACCTTCAGCATTGGAGTCCAGAGCATCTCATTCCCTTTGACCCTGTTTGCCATTCAGGCTGTAATTGTCACTTGCTCAAGGCTTTTAAAACCATCAAAAGCTTCTCAGTGCTGGGTGCATGACAGTATATCTCGGCTCTCATCAGAACACAGGGCTGCCAGAGAAACTGCCCTCCAAGAGCTAATCCAGCCCCTGAGGTGCTGTTCCAACCAAACTAATTATTCTGTGTAACCACACCAGCTGGAATGCAGCCACTACAGCTGGAAAATAAAGGTTTGGAGTGAGACATTACAGTGTGATCCCTATCTCTGACCTTCTTCCTCTTATTACAAGTGATGTAGATGACGTCCAGTATTTTTCTCTCTTTTTTGTCATCATAACCTTTCTCCGGAGCTTCAGCCATCATTTATATATCAGATTGAGTTTTCTGTTTGTGAACTTGGGTGGGTTATAATTGTAATGGAGACCTACCAGCAGCGGGGTGATGTCACGGAGCATCGTTCAGCCCTGAAGTCTTGACCATCCCTGGGCCAGCAAATATATCAAGAAGCTTTCCAGTCTCTGTTCTGCTCTCAGAGGAAATAGGCTCCCTGGGGCTTGGAGGCCTTTTCTTGATCCTGTGGTGATACTAAGGATTTACTGGGACTCTAGTGATTAGCCAGAGGGGAAATGGGAAAACAGGGCAATCGCTGCCAGCAGTCTCACATCAGAAAAATATGGACAAACACACATACTCGCAAAGTGCATGTGTGCTTTCATGCACACATGCACAAGCAAGTGCATATGCATGCAAACAAAATGCAATAACAATTGTATTGCAAAATATCCCACTTTTGATGAGGAATTCTAAAGGTTATATAAACTGCTGTTTTGCCACTTTGTTTTTGTGAACTCAGCGTATGAATATGCATCCTTTCTCCAACCTTGGAAATCAGCATATCCTCACAAATCATACCTCCTTGATACTGAATATGGCTGTAGCAATCCCATAAGTCCCGTCTAGCCTTGAAGATGAAACACTTAAGATACATGAATCCAAAACACAAGCTCGCCTTACTTCTTACGTGCCACAATGTAAGTATATTCTGTATTTGGAGATTTTAACCGTTGTACTGTAGCAAACTGGCATTTGCTTGATCTTATCCCCTCAGCAAAAGAGATAGGATAAGGCCAGGATCAGATTGCTTTTTCCCCTCAAAGCAAAGTGCAACTGTTAGCTCCAGCAGAATCAGAGAGACCACAACCTGAAAAGGAGGTAAGCGTGTTGCATCATTTTCAACAGAAGGTTTGACATTGACTTGAAAGCAATAAACGTTATCTAACTAGCTAACTGAGCTAACAAATGTAACACGAGGGATTACACTGATAAGAACAAAAGGATAGGAGATATTCAGCATCCTACTATCCTCTCCATAGTTTCATCACTTCCTACCATGTCTCTGAGAAATGGATGAAAGCCATCGGAAAAGGAATTTTACCTTTTAAAATGTATGACAGTAGTCATTTCCCCAAGTTATACTTGAGTGAGGTAACAGCTGATTCTGAAGATTCAGAATTATTAATATATTAATAATTAATTTTAAAAATCCTACTTAAATCATGTCTGAATTAATGTAAATTATTACTATGACAATGAAACAAAAATGATACAGGGATTACACAGATGTTTAGGTAGGTTTAGCAAGTGTAAAGTCCATCATAACTGTATTGATTAGCCAGATTCAAACTGACCTCGGAAGCAAGCTAGTACCTTTTTTTTTCTTATTTAGAAAGAACTACTTTATACATGTGTATACGAACTCTTTTACTAATTCTTCACTTTACTATTACATTTTACTAAAACCAATTACAAAGACTTTGGTGAATGTCTCATCCCCCAGAGGGCCACCCACAGCTCTGCTCCCTCTCACGTTATGCTTCTGGGGTTGCAAAAAGCAATTAAAGGCGCCACCTGTTTCTCCATTCCTTCTGCCTTTTCTGTTGGGTAATTGGAAACCTCTGTCTATTGGTGCCGGTGCCCGACCTCATCTGCAGCTGATATTTCACACAGCTGCCTTAAAGCTGTAAAATAAGACAGAATGGTGAACTGTGAAACTGCACTTAAACTTCTAATGTTATTTTGTTAGTCTGCCTAAGTGGAGGGGTTTGGTTTACCCAGAGAGTTTTACTTACAGAGCTGTAACATTCTACATGCAACAATGTTTCTGAAGTAATGTGTGTGTTGACAAAAACAATGCCAAAAATCACAACCATATTTCTAAAAAAAAAAACCCAAAACTGTTAAAATTGAAATGAAAAAAGAAAAACAAATGCCACTATTTAAAGATTGATGCACCATCAGTGTGAACCACTGATATAAGGCAGGATCCATGCTTTCATATTTATGACATATTCTAACCCTGCCATCCAAAAATCACAGCCACAATAGAGACTCATCAGATGAGGCAACATTTTTCAAGTCTTCAGTTCTCCTCACTTTCATGTTCTTTTTACACCAAATTCTGAACCTACTCTCCACTGTTACAGCAGAAACCAAGAGTTATCAGACTAGGCAACATTTTTACAATCTTTCATTGCCCACCTTTGGTGAGCCCAAGTAAACAGTGGACTCTGTATTCTTTTGTTATCAGACAGGAGTGGTAACTGGTGTGGTCCTTACTGCTGCTAGGCTTCCACATATATGCTGTTCTCCGTAGCTTGGTTGTAATGACTAGTTGAGTAACTGTTGCCTTCTTATCAGCTCAAAGAAGTCTGGCCATTCTCCTAAGACCTCTGGCATCAACAAGGCATTTTCCGCCCCAGAGAACTACCAAACTAACAAGCAGTTGAAGGCATCTAATACTGTGGCTGGTTAATTATTAGTTACATCTTCTTTTTATTTGAAGCATTTAATGTTTTCTATATTATTTAAATTTACACAAGATTTTTACTTATATTTCCCACAGTGTCACAACTTTTTTTGTAATTGTACCTTTAAGTTCACCTCATGCACAATTAAACATAATTTTAGATTTTCTGCTGAAAAGTCTGGCATTCATTTATTTTTATTTTTGTCTTGAAAACAAAAACCAAAAAACTTCATCTATCTAAACGTGCAGCACATTACAAGGCTCAAGTGACATCTTCTAATATGCCTGAATGAATAATCCACAGGATCCTCCTTTAGATACCATACACACAGCATCAAGAGGCAGCTTTTCTAGTATCACTTGTCCTCTAAATAAAATTATCTGCATCCCCGGAAGCAGCTACACAGCGGTGCCCTACCAATGATTTAGCACAAAGGATATTGCTCGAATTATATATGCCTCAGAAATGCCTGCCTTTTGTATTTCAGTAATCATGCTACATTATGTGCATTATAGCAACATTTAAAGTCTAACTTCTGACACGTAAAGAAATAGTAAGTGGCAAAAGTACCATTTTGGATCATTTTAAAGCCTACTAATCTAAATTTGAGCTTCACAGCCAATAATGATAATATTGACTGTTACTTCTAATTGTCTGAGTTAAGCTGTCTGGAGTCACAGCACATTCTGAAGTTTTACTCTCTCTTGATAAATTGGACACATGCAAAAATTAAACAACCTAACAATCTGCTGAACACTGCAGTCGTGTCTTAGATGTTAATGATGTACAGGTCAGCATTTTTTTTAATAGTGAGTCAGGCGCCCATATTACCAAAATGTCACCCCTGAAGAGTTCACACTGCCATTAACCTTTTCAATGGACACACTTTAGGCCTCATTAACATTTCCAGCCTCCTCCTCCTCCTTCTCCTCAAAAAAAGAAGCTAAATTTTCTTCTTTCACACTCACCAGCATCAGGTTTAGACAAGTGCAATACCCTATCAACCATGAAATTGAGCACTTAGTAGTTTTCACTGGTGACAGAGCAAAATCAAGTTAGAACGTATGCAGCTGTTGCATCCAGAGAGCTGTATTGTCTGGACTTCGGATTGAAATAAAATATTCATTGCTCAAACGGACCGGCTGCTTTAAGAGAAATTGTCCAAGTAAGGTGTTTTGTGTTTCCACCGTAGTTATCTATCACTCAAAACATAATCAGTTGCATGCCCTTACCAAGGAGGACTTTCCAGTTGGCGAATGGAAAGCAGCAGTCAACCATGATGCTGGTTTTCCTGATATAATAAATATATTTGAGGATTTTTCTTGTGTATTTTTCTTTTGGTTACACCAGAATGAATAGAATGACCCTGCAGAGGAACACCAACACTGTCTGCGGTTCTTTTTTCCTATTCTAACCAGTTTTGACCGATAGACTTGAATTGACCCCTTTCTTACACTTTTGACTGAAAATTACTATCTCAGTGGGGCGCTCACTCAAACTTTGGCACCATTTCATTTTTCCTTCAAACAATCCTCAGCAGGCCTCTGATATAAATATAATAAAGGCCTTTAACTGTAGGCTTGTAAGAGTGTCTCCATTTGGTGGTTCCACTTTATAATATGCAATACTGCTTGTTGGCCAATAACCCTTTGGAATACTGCTATCTACTCTCCAGGCTGATGAATTCCCTTAGTTTGGCAAACCACAGAAAAATCAGACTAAACTACCTGGTCCCTTAGCACCCACCTCATAAATGCTTACAGTGTCTCTGTGCAGGATAGCCTGAAGTGGAACCAGGCAATGGGATGACAGGAACAAAAGACTATTCATGAAAGCTGTAACTGCAGTGACATAATAAAGATATCCTGCATCCATTAGCACAGTGAAAAGTTCTAGGCTCTCCAAGGAAATATAGCAAATCCTCTCTCTGACTTCATGTTGAACCCTATCCTGCCTATAATGCTATTTGCTCCTCCAGCTACTACCACAGATGTCCAAATGTGTAGTACTGATTACCAAAATGTTTGCAGTAACAGCACAGCTTGGGATTGTGCCGTGTATATTTGCAGTAATTATACTTCATAGTTATAATTTGGAAATCTCTTCCTAGCTTCCCTGGGATTCCACCATTGGGTGAATTTGTGGTGATATATGCATTTATATTTAAACCATATAACAAGAATAACCACATCCCAGCACCCTTGAAATAAGGCAAAAATATTCCAGAAATGGGCAGCGCCATCTTGATAGTGGTAAGATGTTGATTCTGCATCTCTGCAACTACATTCTAGCCTGAAGGTGCATAAGATAAAATTGTCTCTTGTGCAGAGGGGAGGAGTGGTCATTATTACTTTAAATACAGTCAGTATAGGGCAAGTCAGAAACAGCGTCATATTTGGGGCAGGTCAGCTGAAGATGCACATTTTAAATATGCAGATCATGGCAGATGAGCAAATAAACCCATCAAAGCCTTTGAAAACTCCAGCAGTGTTTATGAAATTATTACTCATTATGCTGACACTGCATTTCAACATTGCATCACCACTGCTGCCTGGCTGAGCAGGGCTCCGGTAATCACTGAGGTAAGGTTGTACCCTTTCACCATAAGGTTACTGACTTATTTAACTGTAGACCAGGCATGATAGAAAACATCAGCTGAGTTGTGAAGTTTAGATCTGGACTGGTGTGGTCATGACTGTACAGTCATCACTATGGCAACCTTTTCTTCCAACATCACTGCCTCTAATTAGCACTTTTTAAATATTATATTGTCTCCCAGCCATTGTTTATGACCACCTTTCAATATTTACCATTAAGCTTATCTGTATGAACTGAAACTGTGTGTATGTGTGTGTGGGAGGGGCGGATTCTTTTTTTCTCTCTTTACAGACTGAAAATAGATACCAGCCAGTTTGAAATGTAGGGTTCTATTTGATCCACACTGGAGTCAATGCTGGTATGAATTCATTATAAATGACATAAGAGTCTAAAACATATAGCTAGTTAACACAAAATGTCACTGTGTGCATTGCTTTGTCATTATTAAATCATTTTCTGACAAAATAATTAATGTAAAGGCATATGTTTTATCAGAAAGTCATAGGAGAATATATATAAAAGTATTACATTTACGTAAGCTGCAATATTGATTACCAACAGCATTATATATTTACTTATTTATATCTATAATATTTATTCTGAAGCTGAAGTAGGCTGGAAAAAAATCTTTTTGCCCTATTGGAGGTTTACATCCAATAGGTTTATATATATATATATATATTATGTAAATGCTTTTCAGTGTTAATGTGCTGTGCCTCGGTGTGTTGAGCATTTGTCTGTCTTCTGCTCCCTATGAGCCTGTGTATGTACTTTGCCTAGTTCCTCACACTGCATCTAATTATGCACAGAGCAAAGAGACTATGAGACAATTCAATCTTTTGTAGTAATTGATCCTTCCACCTGAGGGCAGTACTTTCTAATCTAATATCAGATAAATCTGTTTCACATCTTCAATTAAACCAAAATATTGAATTGGCTTTCAGGTTGAGCTCACTTGTTTTAGTAAGTTCACTCATAGTGTTTGAAAACGAATCAATATAATGGCTTGTAGTTCCATCTCTTCCCTGCAGGATAGAGAAAAATATGAAGTCAGCTCTAGGATAGATTGCTGGAGATATTTTTTCTGTAGTGCTGAATGCAATTGTGTTTGGTTCGTGGATGGGTTTATTGGCCGTAGAGCTGTTCACAGAAAGGCCTCTTTAAAGTTGCACATATCCACTATTGTGTGCTATTATTGTATTACATACAGTGCAGTTTCAGAGTATACTTAAGTAATAATTTCTAAATCTGGTGAATCTTTATTAAGCTGCTTTGTGGGCAGCTTGCTCACAGTAATATTTTTTGTATTATTATTTTTTCTCAAAGCCTTCTGGCAATTTGTCTTTTCTTTACTTTACTTTTCATTTTTTTCAGGGTGTTTTAGTTGTGTTTGTCTCTCTCTCACACAAAGCTATGATGCATATAACACTGTCCTACCTTTGCTTTGCTGTTCCTTTTTGTTCTCTTCAGAAACAATTACAATCTCTTTTCCAGAATTCAATTATTTTCACTGTTCAAAAACACGTGCCCGAGGCCCCGCTTGTTCCCTCTTCTTCATACAGAGACAATCTTTTAGCTGATGACATACATATCCACCTATTGCCACAGAGGATAAGGAAATAGTTTTCTTTGTAAATGAAAAACAATAATTTGAATGACTTATGTAGGAGTGACATTTTAATTTAGTTTGTGATGTGGAATGAGCGCCCACCGGTGATATACCGTAAAGCCAAGCTTGCCTTTTTGTCTTTGAGGCTTGGAAAGAAGGAACGAAAAGAATCAGTGTAATTCTATAAATTAATCTGCCACCGTCAGTCACTGTGGACAGATCAGAAATTGTTACTAAAACAGTCATTTCAAGCAGTACATAAACCTTCCAGTGTAACACTAATGAAAGGTAATATATATATATAATAAAAACAGATGTTTGAAGTTGTAGCAGTCTTCTGTTAACCCTAGAAAATAATGGATTAGGGAAAACAGTGATGGGAGACTGATCCATGGCCAAAATTCCTGTGACCTGAAACAAATGAATTCAAAATTTTGTATCTGTATTATGTATTTTAGCATCAAAACAGCGATAAAACAGCAATAACATGGAGTCTGTTATCAATATATGATTGAATGCTTCAAGTTGGCAGTTACTTCCAATACAGTGGTTAACTGAAACTGTTGTCATTGATATGCCGTACAAAGAACATTCACATTAATTACTTACATTCTGAGTAAAGCCAGAATCTTATGGACGTGAAGCAGAAATTCATACAAAAAAGTGACATAGTTGCTCCGAGTAGTAGTGCTAGGAAGACATATCAGAATAGAACTAGTTGGGTCAAGTCCCCTATTGCAAATGTTGCAGGTGAGTTGCACTCATTGCCACAGAAAGATTGCCAATGTCTTGCATGTACTAGAGCCATAACCCGGCTGAACAAATGAACAACTCATTATGTGAAAGTAAAATGTTTTCATTATGATTTTGTTCATTATTCTGACCTATCTTGATCCATCTCCATTATTTTGCATGGCGTTGTAAAGAAAAATTGCGACAGTTTAAACTTGCGAGGTGCAAAAGAATGTTTCTGTTTACGTGTAACACAGTTGGTATTTTTAGGTTTTATCCAATAAACCCTGACGTGTGATAAATATTGCCGTGACTTAGCTAATTAGCAGTTCCTTTCAAACAGTAATTGTTGGTGGAGTGACTTGCTATTTGTCATTATTTTCATAAAGTTACTCTGAGACTACAGTTTTATTATTTTTTTATTTATTATACTGTATAATTAATTTTGGCATGTATGAGACATGTCTCGTGTTAATCTGTAGTCTTCCAATCAGGTGGTTATGTCATTGTTTTCCTTTTTTCTGAGAACGTTAATGAAGCAAAGGCAATGTGACTCTGTTTAATCATCTAATAGAGGGATTATTTTTTTAACAGAATTAACCTTTTAATTGGTTTTAAGATAAGAGCAGCAGATATAAAGCAGTGGGGGGTTTTTTCTCTAAGAAAGACATAATCGACTCAACCTCTCATGTAGGCTCACAGTTATGTGACCGTTTCTTGAAAATATTAAAAACTCATATTATACACGTTAGTAGTCACTATTCTCCTCCATAGTTTTTACCCCTCAGCCATAAAAGTCATAAAAGGGAGTAAAGTCGCAAGTTTGCAAATGCGATAACTCACAAATGAGGTGACATAGGATTTTGAAATTGATACCATAGGTGCATCTACTAAACATCTTGGATGAGTTTGAATCTCAGTGACCTCAACCTCAAGGTCAGATGTCAAGTTTTCTGAAAATCTTATGAATGCAATAACTAAAGAAGGAAGTCACCTAGGATTTTCAAATTGATAGTATAGGATAGGGGTGGTGAACTCCAGGCCTCAAGGGCCAGTGTCCTGCAGGTTTTAGATATCACCCTGGGTCAACACACTTGAATCAAATGATTAGTTCATCAACAGGCCTCTGGAGAACTTCAAGACATGTTGAGGAGGTCATTTAGCCATTTAAATCAGCTGTGTTGGATCAAGGACACATCTAAAACCTGCAGGACACCGGCCCTCGAGGCCTGGAGTTCCCCCACCCCTGCCATAGGTGCATCTAATAAAAATTCTGGACAAGTTTGAGTCTTGGTGACCTTGACTTATTGTTAGATACTTACAGTTTAACACAACTAAAAAACTTTCACTACTTTTTCCATCTCATCCCATTTAAAATAATTAATTATACACAAAAACAAAATACCATCTCTTTTCTCAATGACTTTTTGGTTATGGCATGTTTAATTTTTTGAGGAATGTTCAGGTGAATTGTCAGCCTGAACAGAATTTAATTAGTAGGATTTTTTTATACATACAAATACACAGACATGACCAGATGTCATACAATCCCATGCTACTCAGCAAGGTGTGCAGCATCAGATGTCCCTGTCGCTGAATCTACCATCATAGCATCAAAGAGAAAAAACCTCACTTAATTAATTTCTGTATTCCCATGCAGAGAAAGCTTTAAAAAAGCATTGAGATTGTAAAAACATTCACCTGCAACTAACTTATATTCCAGTCATAATCTAATTGTTGATAAACCAATGAATGGTGAATTTAACCCTTATTTGTGTTGCACCTCTTTAATGTCAAACTGGGTTTCTGCAGTAGGAACACCTTCTAATGGGTTTATAAGATCTGTTTGATTAAGTTTGGCATAATCCAGGAATGCTAAAATGACAGATTTTGTGTATTAAATAGACAGTAAAACATGGAAGTACCAGGTTGAAGATTCCACTTGCATTTTACTACAACACACTGAATCTCTGTCTGTGTATCGAACTCCTACATGATCAGGGGTTAAGCAACCAAACTTGGCAAACAGGTACATCTTAGGCCCCAGAAGTTTCTTATCTGTCAGATAGTATGATCTTATCATGTTGCCTAGCAACCACCTACCAAAGAGCTAAAATAACCCATTTTCAGTTTATGCACCTGTAACACCTGATAAAATCAGTGTATAATTTTTAATTTCAGACACTAAAACCTGGAAATTTTTGAATATGCTAATGTTTTAAACCTATAAATTGCTCCATCATACCCACTATATTATTACACATATGTAATTTTCTACTAACGAGTGAAAATGAAATCCCTGGTTTGAGTCCAGGAAGAGCCAAATCCCTTTAGGACTGCATTAGGAAGGCCATTTGATGTAAATAAAAAAAATAAAAAATAAAAAACCCTGCCAAATCAAGCATGCAAAGGTAGCTCACAGTACCAAGATTACATGATTTTACACAGAAAGTTAAAGTCTACTGAATTTAGGGACTGTGACAAAACTATAATGTCTTAGCAATGAATCCATTTTTAAAAATATCTTGAATACAGGAATTTACAAGCAGCCCGTCACTAAAACACATATTTTATTACCGTTTTTGAGTTATACCTGTGTAAAACCCAAGGAAATATAGTTTGAGATGGAGTGAAATGGTATTTTTGAAACAACAAGATGATTCTTGAGGAGGCATTAGGTGAAAACTTGGTAAATATTGGAATAGTGTTCAGTCTGTCCTAAAAAAACAAACAAAAAACTGATGGAGGACAAAAGAAGCGACAGTGAGAGAAGAAGTGTCTAAAATACCTTCCACACATGAACAGTATCTAAAAGCCATGTCCTCATGAAGTAGGACCAAAAAAGACATGACACAGGACCTGAGAGATGCAGCTTGCCCTTCAGTTGATCCATCTACTGTTCACTGAAGCTTCATCACAAATATCCCAGTGGAAGGGATGGCTGTCAAAACCCCATTTTTTAGGAAAGAAACAGGGAGAAAAAGCTTAGACGTGCCAAATGACACAACAGCTACACTGGAAATTAGACATTTGCAGTGATGAATCCAAAAGTGAAATTTTTGGTTCAAATTATTGTCAATATGTACTCAAGAAGTCAGGACATGGGTGCAACAGTGAGTGTCTACAGAACCAGTAGAATGTATTTGAGTGAATGTAGAATAGTACTGTCGGATTTTGATCCACCTGGCAACACGTCTGATTGGCACCAGCTTCATTTTGCAGTATTACAATGATCCCAAATACACTGCCAATGCAATAAAAGCATACCTGGACAGAAAACACACACAGTGGAACACTATCAGCCATGGTTTAGCCTTCCAAGAGCCTGACCATCAAATTCATTGAAACCGTTTGGGATCATCATGACAGAGAATGGAACAAAAGGCAGCCATTGTATAAGGAAGAGCTTTAGAATGTCCTCCAAGAAGCCTAGAGGACTATTACTTAAAGAAACTTTAAGAAAGCTTGCCTAAGAGAGTTCAGGCTGTGTTGAAGAATAAAGGTGATCATCAGTTGTACAAAGTATGTCAGTGCGGTTAAATTCCTCAGTTTGCCATTAACACAGACAGACCAAACAATTCTGTGGCAAGAGCATGTACTAATGTATGTAATTCAAGAGACATTGGCTGGATATCAGACAATTCAGAATATCTAGATAGGAAATCTCTTCTTTCAGAAATATGCATCTTTTTATATCACTTTAATGTCCCAAAAGTTTTGAGGCATTTCTTTTTGGAGGTATTTTGGTCTGTAAACCTAAAAAAAACAAGGTTGTACAGTAGTTTCTCTACAGCTTTAATGAACAAATTAAGCCGCAGCTGAAAATGATGAGTTTCCCACATCAAAGCATTTGATAGATCAGATCGCCCTCTGCCATATCGAGGAAGCCCATTCAATTAATTTTTTAAACTTTTTTTCTCAGTTGAAGCTGTACATTTTTAAATCAAGATTCACTATTTCTGTGTTAATTACAGACCTCCTAAAAATGTTGAAATTCAGGTGAATTTTTTTTTAATCTTAATTTGTTTTAATATTACCATCATTGTAATCATTTTATTACGGACATGCATCACACAAAGAGTGGCTCATGAGGACTTGTTGATATATCACACTTAAATAAAGAGGAAGAAGTCAGCTGTGATGAAATAATGCGGATTATCCATCTTATTTCTGAACATACTCTGGATGAACAGCCTCATTTCTATTCGGTGTCCTTGCTCTCATAAAATTCTAATTGAAAATTGTCATCTCTAATTGATATCACAATTAAGGCCTGGGCAAGAGAAGAGAAAAGACAATGAGCTGATAGGAATAATAATCTTAAAGGCAATATCATTACTTTCATTGTCAGTATAATAACAATTTGAAGAATGCTGCTTATGATTTAGTGAATGAGCTAAGTACTATTGGTGCAGATGGTTTTTAAAGATATTTGGAGGACATCCATGCCATACACAGTTGTAACATTTAGTTAAAAGCCCAGTCGATAAGCAATTTGGGCTACGCCTCCAGTTTTTGACATCAACTAATGAAGCCAATGAGTGCAAAGACAAGACAGAGTGATCTCAATTGGGGCACTTGCACAGCACTGCTGTTATATGTGATTAAGAAGACGCACCGACTCAATTACAAACATCCTTTAGTGTTTTTCGTTTTTTTTCCTCTTTCTCAGTGGGGATCCTTCAAAAATATTTTTAACTGCTGAAATTCTTAGGAAAATCTGTTAATATTATATATATGTTTTTCTTTTGGTAAATGATGAATTAAATTGAACCTTTTATAATTTATAATGATTTAGGCAAATGGCCTGTGTGGAAGTCCTTTTTGTCGCTAAAAGGTTTAAATGTTACAGAGCAGCACATACATAATTCAAATATAGCTGCAAGAAAGCACTTGCAAATCCATCACATTATACATTTGTGCAAAAATACGGCATAAAATAGCCTCAAAGCACATAAAGAGAACTCAATAAAATAATAAGATAGAAATATCAGACTTGTTTATTATTTATTTTATTGAGAAAAGTAATGCATGACGATGATCTGAGAATCTGTGTTTTCTTGTGTGACCCACCCAGTGCAACGATAATCCTTTACTACACTCGTATTGTACAGATGTTTAGCAACATTTTAGCCAACTGGTTCAGATAAAAGTTATGTGTGTTTATTCTTATTTCACTACTCTTGTCAAAGAATTTTCACTACTTTCACCTGAGATTTTAATATCTTTATCTGATTCTATGGAACTAATTGTTCCATCAGCCATCACAAGCTGTCTTTACTCTTATGTTGGAATGTTGGGTTTTCCTTTGTTCACAGATATCTCTTCTTATTATATATTTCTATTTTGGCCTCTTCCATCCATAAAACATTGCTCAGAGTATTGTTCTCCTGATTGTAAAGTCAAAGCAACAGCATTACCCAATGTGACAGTTTCAGGTGTTGTTTATGTTATACATCTTTCTTTTGGATTTATCTTGTAGGTAACAATAGTATTGAAATTCCTTCAGAAAAATACAAAAAGAAAAATAATAAAATACAAACCTTATAGATTGGTTTTCCAACCAGATTTTCATACATAAACACTTATGCCATATGTATGCATAAATACAAAATATTCACATATTTATTAAACCCATATATAATGTATAAATTAAAAAAGATACAACACAAATGGTGTTGCTTTAAAATGTAATCTTTTTGCTTTAAACATTTTTATAAAATTAATATTTTACTGAGACAGAATGGTATCTGTTGGATCAATTTTAGGCAAGTTGTGAGACAGAAAAAGATCTGTTAGCCAATGGCTGACAGAAAAACAATAAAATAAATTATATGTAATAATGCATTAAGTACAAAAAAGCAACACAATGGGTAAAACGCATGCCTGGACCAGATGTTAACGAATGAAAACCAAGCAAACATTTCAGACGAGCAATTCACCACATTGAGGAAATACCATTACCAAGGGAGTCCCACACACAGCTCTTGTGGATAAGCGATGCGCTGTGAATTATTATCATAACAAATATGCCTTTCCACCCACAGAGACTAGAGTTATTTTGCCCCCTCTCATCTTCTGTTCACACATAGACAAACACTTCTCTGTAGCTGTGATATGGGGTTAAGTGCTTTATGTGCTCCATGGTTGGGCCATGTACCAATTTATTTTACTTTTTTTATTTTATTTTTTGAAGTAGATATGGCAGGAGTGCAAACCAAATAGATTAAATTGCAACTGCAGAATTGGGAAATATGACTGTGTTTTTATAGAGGTATCACAGGCTTTTTAATCTGGAAATGTACAATCCTTCTAAATGTGTATTAGAGCTAGACGCTTGAATTAAAAATGTTTTTTAACAAAATAAAATAAGTTGGTGGTTGGTGCATTATTTTCCTGGTGGATATATATATATATATATATATGTGTGTGTGTGTGTGTGTGTGTGTGTGTGTATATATATATATATATATATATATATATATATATGTATATATATATATATATATATATATATATATATATATATATATATATATATCACCCATTAGATAGTTGGGTGAACATTAAAGAAAATAGCAGCTACTTTGGAGTACCTTGAACACTATTCTTATAGGAGTTTGAAGTGACACTTGTGACAGCTTACTCTATATCTTTATGAGATAATAGAAGAGGACCACAGAGTAACCTTGAACTACAGTTACCTTGATTTTTGTTATACACCACGTTATTCTGTTCATTTCTTTGATTTGCAGGACAATGCTCTTTAAAACAGCTGTCTGGGTGATTCGGACTCATAGAAAAGTTTTCTTTCCTTTGATTTTTCAATTTATCCTCACTTTTAATCCTTTACTGCCATATATGAAGCCTTGGACAAGTCCAACAATTGGCAAATTTCTTATAACATGTTGATGAAAAAAAAAAAATAGCAACAGACGGCTAGCTTATTTGGCATGCTCTGAGATAACCTGCTAACTTGAAAAGCTAAGAGCCACGAGAAGGGAGATTTCCCTTGCTGGTGTTTTTTTTCTATATTATCCTGACATGTGCAGCCAAGGGCCCAAATATAGACTTCTTAAATTGATGTGAAGGAAGCGATTCCAAAGGCAGCAAACACAAAATTATGAAATCCAACCAAAGCAGGTACTACAAAGGCATCCAAACCTTACCTATAATGATTATGCACAGAAGAGGAGAAACAGATATCACAGTTAAAAAGTAAGGCAAACTGAGTTTTTAAATAGACACATCAGGTAATCAAGGGAAGTGACACACAGACACAGCTGAAACTAGTTAAAACAACAAGACAATGAAGTAAAATTAAATACAAGGCAGAAGTGATGAATGACTGTCAAAACAGGATGTGAAACAGGAGTGAAAGCACTGAAAAAAAAAGCACCTCCTGTGTCAAGCACTGAACTTGACACAGGAGGCTAGAACCAGAGCTCACAGAAAACAAACTGTAACCAAGGCTCATAAAAGGAACATAGAATGCAAGAAAATACTAAAACACCTGGAACCAAAAGATCATAGAGACAAATGAATAAAAGGAAATTCTGCTGTGAAGGACAATTAAGCACTAGGGCTAACTACTAAGGAAAAATGCAAAAAAATAAATTATGAACAGTAAGCATAGAAGGAATTGAACAGAATTTAATAAGTCCAAGAACAACAAAAACCCTGGATCTAAGACCATGACATGGTCCATGGTCTCTCCCATGGACCATGGTGTCTATGGCACTAAAGGCGCTAGTTACCTCTTTCTGGCCCTGTTTGGTAGTTAGCAGCTTATTAATTTCCTGTCCGTACTTTATTATAGTACTGGAGCATATTAATGCAGTATAAACCATATTTTCTTAACCTTTTCATTCTTTCTTGCTACTTATACCAAATTCGTCATTCTTAATTCAGTTTCTAAACTATGATTTATCTTTAAATTCTGATTACGCCTTTGTCCTTAGCTCTGTCATCTGTAATGATGACAGTTGATTATGAAAATGTCTACTTAGTATCCCTGTATTTCAGAAAAATTTGATATTTTCAAGATATCTTACTCAAAAGTAACATGTCACAGGATTGATTTTTACACAGCTTACCCATGTCTCAACAAAACTGGCAAAACTGAACAGTAGCGTACAAAAAAGCAACACACTGCTGTTTGTTGCCAGTATATTACATTTATTTCAAATCAACCACTAGACCCTTAAGGCAACAGTGTAAATAGAACCTTTGAGTTAGTTCTTAAAGTACACCAACTGATAAAATAAACTCTGTTGATGCTATATAAAGAAAGATGCAAGACTTGATCTATGGGATTTCAGGAAGTAGTGGTCAGTATTTCCTAAGGAAAAACATGCACCCATACCACCTGGCAACACACACTGCAATTTCTCATTTAAATGACTCTAGGTCCTTGCTAGTTTAATTGGTTCACGAACTCTTATGTTATGAATGTTACACAACATTTTTGGCCTTTTGGGCAAAATGGGTACAAAGAGCAGTATTAAAAATGCAAAGGAGCTGAACCCAACAAGGCATGATTATTTTTTCCTCTGAGATCATGTTGAACTTAACTAAAGCACATGTTAGCACGCTTGAATCCTTTTGCGCAGCCAAACCACTAAGTTAAAACTCTGACCCAGTGCCTGCAGAGTTAGAGGTGCAGGAACGCTACTATATTGAAGAAGTCCCAGGTGGGAATACTGTACAGACAGTAAGTCTTTCTGTATACTTGTATCAGCAGGGATTTTGTGTAGGACTGTGGCTATTATATAAAGAATATCCTATTGTTCTTTTTCAAGCAACTTCAAAAAAAAATAAATGTATATGCATATATAGATATATATATATATATATTTTTTTTTTTTTTTTCCAATTTCCTCCTACTTGGGAATTCGATTCAGGAAGAAATGTGGCCATCTGAAAAGAGCATCACTTTAAAGGTATACTACTCTGATGTAGGCACAAGAAGGAAAACATAAAGTGAATCAGCTGTCTTGATATGTATGAGTTTTGACATTGAATGAATATTACGATGGGAAAGATTTTAGTTTTCATATTTATCTATACTTTCATCCTTAGCTAGAACCTTGCTACACGTGTGGTTTGGGTGTTAGATAATGAAAATCCCACAAGCATCAGTCAGATTAATAATTACTGGCTTCATACTGATCCATTTGCCAAGGTCATATGTTCTGTTTGACAGGGAGTAGTGGGTCAGTAATGCACAATTACTAAATAAAAACATGTGTAGAAAAATATTAACCAAGCAACTGAACAAAACTGGATGAATAACACGAAGAAATTTTATCTTCAAATAGCAATTCAACTTTCTGAAGAAATTAAACACCAAATTATTATCATGCAGTGTTAAATTGAAAAAAAAATTATTAGTTTTTTTTAGTCTTTTTTTTTTACTTTTTTGTAGCGTTAGAACAGTAACAACAATCTTAGTTTTGCACTGCTGTCAAACAAAAGATAGCAAGAATGAATATTTCATCTTTTAAAGTTGTAATCAGGACAATGTAAAATGTAAAATCCACATTCAATGGTGTTGAAATTTCTTATGTAAACAGTATTTGTGAAATGTTTCACTGACTTTAAGTGATATTTAGTATTTAAGATTTTCCACACTGATTACTGATTAAAGTATGTGGACATTTAGCAGTTCAGAGGTGCATGGACTTATCTGTAATATATTGGTGTTGTCTGATATTTACCATGTCGTCATTGGCCTGAGTTTGTAGTCTTTATATCTAGGATTACTTACAGATATTAACACAATTGGAACAATATTATTAAAAAGTGTTTCTCACAGACAGGAGATCACAAAGCACTGTGCAACAATGAAAAAATAGGAAAAGTCACAGTAAAAATATAATAGAAAAATTAAAATGCAGTTAACACAGTTAGCAATACAAATCACATTACGTAATAAAAAAAAGCAATAACAAAAGTAAATGTAAAATCGCACACACATTATTTGTACTACTTTCCAATAATGTTCATAAACTAAATATAGGTGGAGACATCACATGACTCCACCATTATCAGTTGCAAAACATGCTCTGATGTTAACAGTACTGTTTAATAGGTGGACAGCTGGATGTATTTTGCTGAACTATGTAATTACAGCTTAATCTTTTTCTGTAATATATATTCTGTAAAGTAAAATAAACAAATTTTGTAATGGACAATATTAACAGAAGCATATAAATATATAACAGCCTTATGTAAACTTACGAGTATTTCAGAAATACTGTTAATTGTATGAATTGTTAATTCAAACATTGGTGTTGTTCCAGAATTTGAGTGTCAGTGTATCTAATGATCATACCTGGGGGAAAATAATCTCGGAGGGTTCTTATTTTATTTTATTTCTTTTAATTACAAGCAGTACCTATTTATGGATTTACATAGGCTCAGAACTAGCACACTGACTGTACACATTGTTCACATAATACTACACCATAACCATAGGCATCTCTATAATGGAGTCGAGTATACAGGCATGTGCTGTGTTAAAAAAGTTGAAATTAGCCAAAGTAGTACACACAATGTTAAAAATACAGAGGAATTGGGTGGGCAGGGTTTCAGTGAGACTGCCGTTCCCCACTAAATCTCATTCCTTCTAGACATGGATGCTGTTAACCAAAACAAACCTGGATACCTCATGTTCTGTGGCTCTCACTGTAATTGGAACAGATCAATTGCACCTTTATTACACGAATAAGATGGATAACCTTGTCTTCCTTCCCTGCTATTTTAATGGGCTACTCACAGTCCCTGCTCCTTGCCTCTCACTAATCCCTGTGGAGCCCATACACTTTTAATCCTCCTGGCTGGACCAGTAACACAATATGGGCTCATCATCCATCCAACCATAGAACTTCCTGAACACTGCAGAAATTAACGGTTCCTGAGGGTTCATCATAAAGCCTTGGAGTGCCTTAAAGATTAAAGTTTCTTGTAAGAGAGTGGGTTTCTAAAAAAGTTGAAAACTGTAGGAAATATTTTTTGCTTTTATTCTATTTTAATGCTTCAATGATAACTTTTAAAAATGGATAGGATTTCACATGGTATTCAGATGACAACTGCTTCCATTTATATACAGTATGTTATATAATTAAAACCTTTGTAAGGATTTAAAAACTATTATTAATAGGTTGCCAGAGGATGTTGTGAGGTTGTTCAGTTTAGAGACTAAAGCAACCATATTTTAATAAGCTGAATTGACTAGATTGTCAAGAACTGAGAAAAAAAATCCCTTCACAACATGTTCAGGGACCATACGGCAGGGATGTCAAACATATGACCCGTGAACCAGAGCTGGGGCACCAAGGGATATAAGAGGCATTTTTCTGGGACTCTTTCCACTGTAATTTGCATCAGGAGGCATTACAAGCTCTTAAGAATATCTCATGGCATGACACTGGCTATCTAAACTTCATTCAAACCAGACATCTAAAGCAGCACCAGTTTTATGCACCTACTACTGACAAAGACATCACCCTTATTGCACTGATGGTGCTATTTATTTAATTTGATTTATGACAGTGGTGTTTATCTGTAATTACAGCAAACTGTCAAATATGGAAAAAGTGAGCTATATTATTGAAATTAAATTTATTTCTCTCTTTTCATCTGAGCCTGTTTAACATCTGTTTTGTTAATGGGCATTAATCTTGACACTTTCAGAATGTATTTCTTTGCTGTCGTGCAGTGATTAGTACTGTCAACTCACAGCAATAGGATTCTGGAATCCAGTTGGAGCCTTTCAGTGTGGAGTTTGCATGTTTTCACTGTGCTGGTGTGTATTTTTGATTTTTTTGAGTACTTCGGCACAGAGGTCACAGACTTTCTGCAGAGTCAATCGCCACAGTCTCAAACATCATGCGGCCTTCAGATTAACTCAAGAACAGTCATAGCTGAGCAACTGCATCCAAACCTTACATCACCAAGCATAATGTAAGGCATCAGATACAGCGGTGTAAAGCGTGTCACCACAAGGCTCAGCAGTGGAGACATATTCACGTTTGGTGTGGAAGAACTTGAGTGCCCTGCACAGAATCCCAGCCTCAATCCAATAGAAATCCTTTGGAATGAATTAGAGTGGAGAAGCCAGGCCTTCTTGTCCAGCATCAGTGTTTGACCTCAAAAATGCACCTCTGGAAGAATGATCATAAGTTCAAATAAACACACTCCTAAAACTTATGGAAAACCTTCTCAGAAGAATTGAACTTGTTATAGCTTCAAAGGGAGGGCGAATGTCATATTAAAGAAGAAGGGAATGTCACTCAAGCTCATATGCATGTCAAGTCAGACAAGCAAATATTTTTCAGTGATATAGTGTATGTTTCTTGTGACCCATAAACTACAATACATTTGAAACCCCTGGTGTCTACCAGTAAATCTTAAATAACTATAACGTGGAGTAAGGATGTACATAAACAGTGAAAACCACCACAAATGAAGGAAAGAAGACAAAGGAGCCACTTATATAAGCTGAAACTTACTCTTACTGTCACTGAAACGCAAATCATCAGAACAGTTGTTCTCTGGCACCAAGAGCCAGACAGACAGACCACTGTTGTTATGCGTTGCATCCTTCTCCCACATGCTCTTCCAGTACTGCTCCCGCTCCCATTTGGAGCTGTTCTCATATTGTTCCCCTGCCACAGACTACACCTCGGATGGTTCAGTGGAGAACATCTGGTTTACTCTCCTGGCTTCTATCTTTCTGGTATATCTCTTTAAGCAGCTGGCAAAGCCTGTGAGTCTTTGCTTGGCAGTTTCCAAGGCCTCAGGTATGGACAGCTTACTGTACTTCTTAGGCATGCATCCCTTTCTTCATCACACCCTTCTACAGCTCTGACAGCTGGCTAACTTCCCTCAATGGTGCTTTGATCTCAGCCTCTAGTCTCCTTCTCCATGGAGAGTACTGCTCCTTGTGGCTACAGCCAAGCATCTTAAGGATCACTGCTGCAGTAGGTATTGTCTATAATGCTGCATTCACATCTTAGAGGAGACCTTCATGTAACCCTTTCCACTGAGATTAATTGTGTAGTAGCATTCCAACAGTGCCCTATTCTCATCCCTTGTCCACTTATATGTTAGTAATAATTAAACCAAACTAGATAGTTAAGGACAAATGAAGAAATGCAATACATGTCACTCAGCTGATAATATTGTTATCCATCTGTAAGCTGATCCTGCTTCAGAATGAAAGACAACACCTGCAAAAAAAGTTTTCGAGAGGATGTGTTTCTTTGAGCTTTCCAACAAGCTTGATGTTGCTGAGCAGAGAATATTCTCAGGGTGCATTGCTGATACTGTTTGTTCTCCTCTGCATGGACTCTACAACATCCTGTATTGCTGCTGTATCTTTTTGCTTTTAGCTGACTGATCAGAGGAGACAGACTGGCAGTGCATATAACCCTGTATATTCAAAGAATCAACAGAGCAGTTATTGAGCTATGTAAAGTCTTTTATCTGATGTGGTGCATGAGGTGTGATTAGAAAGGCTGCACTGCACACAGTTAGTTGAAATTTATTGGGTTTGGTGTTTCATAAACAAGAGCTAAAATACTGAAAAAGACAAAAGATTTTTCTTAATTTTTAAATTTTTTTTACAACTTTTCTCTTTACACAAAAACAAACCTTATTTTTTAGTTTCTAACTAAAACATTTGGATTGGATTGGATTTGGATCTCGCAATTGGGAAATAATTGTCTTTTAATTTAAATGATTTAGAAAGAAAGGAGGGAAGGCATCAATATTTCTTTTCTAAATAAATTGCTAAACTAATGAAATAATTAGTTAAGAAATGATGTATAGATGACTGTTTTTAAACCAGTCTCATTTTTTTAAGATCACTGCTATGATCTATTTGTTGACCTAACAGTCTCCAAACCAAGTAAGTGGGACCAGGCTTTAATCTAATAAGTATCTATCCTTTCCATCAGCATTACTAACTCTGCATTTGTGTCAAACTGTGTAGTACAAACAGACAAGAGATCAATAAATTGCCATGGTTCAATAAGTGTGTAACCCCAGGCCTTGGTTTATTACCAGCCTCAGTGTCATAAACCCCAATCTTCTGTACCTTGGTTTCTCTTATCAGATACACTGTTATATCTCATTTCACAAACTGTGGCAATCACCACACTCACTTCCTTTTTGTCCTTACACTTTGTGTTTTCTTGCACTGTGGATTTAAGCTTTTCTTTTTCAGATTTCTTTTTTATGATTTCCAGGGTTTCACAGTTTTGACACAAATTTACAAATACCTAACAGCGGTGCGGTGTGCGTCTGTTAAAAAGGCTGCTGTGTATTTAGTGGCTAATTACATAATATAGCAACATGAGAAGAACCTAAAAAGGGTTAATTGTAGTAAAGGAGCAGGTCAGTTCTATAAAAATGGAAAAGCAGGTTACTAACTACAAATCTGGTGTTTTACAGATTACTTCTTTTGTAAGAAATATAGTTGTTCACTACATTTTTTTTTTTACTGCTCCAGCATTTATCAAGTCAACATTCAACCATATCAAAAACACATCCATCCATCTTCTTCCATTTATCCGTGGCCGGGTCATTGGGGCAGCGACCTACGCAGAGAAGCCCAGACCTCCCTCTCCCCAGCCACCTCCTCCAGCTTGTCCGAGGGGACACCAAGGTGTTCCCAGGCCACCCGAGAGATATAATCTCTCCAGCGTGTCCTGGGTCTGGGGCTTCCTCCTGGTGGGACATGCCCGGAACACCTCACCCAGGAGGCGCCCAGGAGCAGAGATGGGCAGTAACGCGTTACTTGTAACGCGTTACTTGTAACGCGTTACTGTAATCCGATTACTTTTTTCAAGTAACGAGTAATGTAAGGGGATTACCATTGCAAAAACGGTAATTAGATTACCGTTACTTTCCCGTAGGAGCGCTGCGTTACTGCGTTACTAAAACCGTGAGTTTTTTGCGAGAATGTCTCATGACAGTGACGTAAGTGAGTGCGACGTTCGTGACAACAGCTGTCTGCAGATCAACAATGGATAATATATCGGTGCGGGAGAGAGTATGAGCGTGCAGCGTTCAAAGCGTGGAAGTACTGACCTTATTTTGAGTTTGATTCCATAAAAAGTGACAAAAACATTAGTGTCCGTTGTGCGTGGGAAGAAAACTTCTTTTTACAGCGAAAAAACCCCCCTAAACTTCCAAGCAAGCACCGAGTGTACTACGACTGTAATGGGAAATTCACAGAGAAACTCGCGGAGTCTTCAACTGACCGCTGCGGCACACCTGCACCAGGGTAAACCTCCGCCTACCCCAGTCCTGCTTTACAGGTGAAAATAGAGCAACTAGTCTTTGACTTTATTTATTTTCTGCTGTTTTACTTGCATCTATTTGAAAGAGTGAGTGTAAACACAAAAAAATATTTTATTTTATGTGCTGGAATGTGCAGAAAATAGGTTTAAATGTTAAACAAATTTCTTCCAGTCAGAGAATGTTGCATATAATTAAGTTTTTGCTTGATGCATAAAGTTAAAAGATTAAAACTAATAAAACAAGTTTTAAAAAGAGACTTTTCCATTTGATTACATTTTGTATGATGGATTATGCAGAAAAAGTAGAATTGGGCTGAAAGATCTATCGCTTTATCACCTATTCAGGTTGTAAATTGTGTTTTTAAAAAGTAACTAAGTAACTAAGTAATTAATTACTTTTGAAAATAAGTAATCAGTAAAGTAACGGGATTACTTTTTTGGGGAAGTAATCAGTAATTAGTTACTGATTACTTTTTTCAAGTAACTTGACCAACACTGCCCAGGAGGCATCCTTGTCAGATGCCAAAACCACCTCAACTGACTCCTTTCGATGTGTAGGGGCAGCTGCTCTACTCTGGGCCCCTCCCGGATGGCTGAACTTCTCACCCTATCTCTAAGCGAGAGGTCAGCCATCCTTCGGAGGAAGCTCATTTCTGCCGCTTGTAAATGCGATCTCGTTCTTTCGGTCACTACCCACAGCTCGTGAGGTGAGGTTAGGGATGTAGATCGACCATTTTAAGCAAAAACTGACATCACTATATTAAAAACACAGGACTCCACAGAGTCGTTTGGAAAAATAAGTGCACCTAAACATTCAGTAGCTTATAGAACAACCTTTAGTAGTGATAATTTGAAATAATCATCTTGTGTATGACTTTATCAGTCTCTCACATCATAGCGCAGGAGTTTTGGCCCACTGTTTCCTCAGTGTTGCTACACCATAGCATTTTCATCAGGCCAAGGTCTGGATTGTGACGGGGCCATTGCAACACTTTCATTCTTTTCTTTTCAGCCATTCTGTCTTTGATTTGCTGCCGTGCTTGGGATCATTATTCTGTTGTATAACCTAATATTGACCAATCTTTAACTGTAGGACAGATGGCTTCATATCTGACTCCTGTATACTTTGGTATACAGAGGAGTTCATGGTTGGCTCAATGATTGCACTCATTTAAAAGTTTTTAATCAGATATTGGATGAAACCCTACATGCATTGTAAAAGTTTAATAGGTTATTATTATTTAAGGTAATTATTATTTAGAGCAGACATGAATTTACACTTTAGCTAATGAAGCCGATTGAGTTTCCCTCACCAAATTCTACCTTTTGTATTAGTTTCATAGTGTTTTGTAAATCAAGAAAAGTCTTCTGAGGCTCATAAAACAAATTGTCGTGTGACTTTTTTTCTAATTGCAACACCCTATCTTATAGACCTCCACCTGCAACATCTCACTTTAACTCATATTAGAAGATTTCTTTTTTTCTCCAGTGCAGTTTGTTCACAGATTTCAATTTGCCCTTAAAACATAGTTGCTCTTTGCAAAATTACGTATAACTATGACATATTCAGGGCATACTTGCAAATACAAAGTTGTACTTAAATAATTTACCTTGTAAACTTATAATTAAAGTTAAAAAATAAATTAGTAGTTACATTAATGAGAAACTCTTGATATTGTTTCTTCTAATTAAATAAGCAGGGGACTTTTTTGAAATCATGAAATCTTTAGCAGGCTGTAAGATCATACTTTGGGACTAAAAATTATAGCAGCAATCACATTTAATTACACCACAAAATAATGTCTAACCTTCATTATCTCATACACCTTTTATTATCTCTGAACACATATCTGAACTCAATTAAACCAAAAATGTACAACACCACTACCACTGCCATTAATGCACCGGAGAATTAAAATTCAAAACCTGAAAGACTCTATAATTTAAAAGGAGATAGTCATATACTGATACGAAAATTTAATGCCAGCTTATTAAATATGTTTTATAACCTGTGTTTGCATGTTTATAACCCACTTTTCAACCCTTGAGCCATGCCTGAGTGCCATGTTCAAATGACCAACTTAATCAGCCACATCGATTTCAGTGACAGGCTAATAATGCCTCTTAGTGTTGTTCTTGCCAAATGCTGCAATAAATGGAGAGAACGTGAGCGTGTGAGAGAGGCAGAGACATAAGGCTAATGTACACTCAATGGTGTAATGCAAGAAAGGACACAACCCCGAGAAAATATTTCAAAATAATGCTGAGGAAACAGGAAATGCATGATTTCCTGCCACCTGGTTTGGATAGTTTCATTGGCTTTTGCTGTTGTCATTTAAAATTGTTACTCCGTACCTCAAACAGACCATTGTGAAGAAGAGTAACAAGCAATGTATGTCCATCACGAGGATTTTATAGTTGACCCCAGCCTGCAGCTGCAAACAAACACAAACATAAATATGCATATTTAGATAAAAATATGTAGGATTAATCCACGATGATAGTATTTGTTTGCCAAGAGATCATCAAATATATTTACGATCTACTGATAACAACCTCAGTGCTGTTTCAGTAAAACCAAAATGTGATGGTCTTTGGCAGACAAAAAAAAAAAAAATTAAATGCCAAGAAAGACCGATTCAATGCAGACTCACAGACACACACATCAACATTCGTATGTGTTGAAAACAGACATTGGTATTCAACCTGCATTTACTTCAGAATAAGAAAAAATGCAGTTATCCTGGAAAATATATATTATATGACAGGCATGCCATATTACCAAGTAAATACTGACTGATTATATTTAACACGCACCACTAGCAAAACACAAATCACCCAATGCTAAATTGCTCCCTGTGGAATTTGCCACACAGTCACCTTATAAATGTACATGTTTGTACAGCTAGAATTATAGTTTTGTTTAGTGCACATTAAGGTGCACTCCTTCCCCTGCTCTTTATTTGTTTACAGATTTGCTTTTGTTGGTTCCAAACATATATTTTTACTCATGTACTATTAATTCTTTTTTTTGTTGTTCTTGGTGTTGCTGGTCAGTAAATCTTATTGAAAATGTTTTAAGTCATGGCAATAGTTTCAATAAATAGAGATGCACATGAATATACAGAATGCTTTGTTCAAGGGAAAAGATTTTTATTATGTGAGCAGTATTAACCATAGTAAACGTATGTAAAAAAAAAAATGTCAACTATTCTTATACAGTCTTCTTTCTACCTTTAATATTATTTTATCTTTTATCTCTGTTTTATTGGTGTATTTTTAATGTGTTAGAACTTATTTCTTTCTATTTGTGTGTAGGTTTTATGCTGCTATTCTCCTCTTTGCCCCGTAAACCTAGAAGTTTCCCTGCTGTTAAACTAATAAAGAATTATCTGATTTTATATTTTCTTTTTTGGTTTAACCCTATTATAGAATTTATATTTGATGCATAATTCACCCATAATAAGTGCCTATACCAAATTCTGATCTACAGCAATATATCTATTGGTACAGACAGCATATCTGACATTATTAGATAGATAGCTAATCTTTAATTGGGGTTTACAATGGCAGATAGAGTGTATGTTTTTGTTGTGTTTAGAACACTTTAGGGGGAAAAAGAGACCTGTACACCTGTACAACAGTATACATTTAATATTATTAATGTTATTATTATTATTATTATTACATATCCCTTCAATTTGGGAAAGTCTTGCCAGGCTAAATTAATCATATTTAAAATCATTTTATTGCTGTTGAATGTGAAAAAAGGTCATATTTGACCCAAACAGTCTATAACAGTTAAGCAGGTTTTGGAGACACACCCAGAGCTTAAAAACATTAACCGTTTTCTCCAGAGGCTTATCCATCAGGTAACAGTCAGTGGGTTGCCAGGTTGTGTTCATAGGTTTGTAGCTCCCAAAGTCTCCCTTTCCTAAATTAGTTAACAACTCAATTACAGGTATACAATTTTCATACAGCCAAAGAACTAATGAACACATGGTATTTGTCATCCATCCACAATTTCCAAGAATCACTGCACTCCTACAGATTTGATCAGATTGCCATGAAAACCTGCACACAAGCTTGATTTAGGCTTCTGCGGGAAATATATATCCTTTTCCTAGACCGCAACCTTCCACGCCGTTTAAGTTAATGTTGTAAGCTTCGACCCAACATGCAGATACATTTCTTGGTGCACAGCAGGTTAAGTAGCAGGTTGTGGCATTGGGTTAAAATGGAGTTCAAGTTATGGTGTAGATCTGAAGTAGAAGTATAATTCACGTGACCAAATTTGGTAAAATTTACATTTGTTGCTTTAAGGGCCCTTTTTTTTCTTCTCAGTCCAATCTTTATGAATATTACTTAGAAATTTCATCAAATTCTTGCTAAACACAAAGCAATATTTGATCAAAATGATTTACTAAAGCTGTTAACATCAGATTCTTACCGCTGATAAATTCAGGAAGCAAAAATATGAAGAAAGAACTTCATCAAAAACGAAATCAGAATAATAAGAATACAGTGGTCCCTCGCTATATTGCGGTTCAGTTTTTCGCGGGCTCGCTGTTTCGCGGATTTTTTGGGGGGGTGCAATTTTGCAAGGGTTTTTTTTTTTTACAGCACATTGTGTTCTGCATCCTGATTGGCTGTAGACTATTTTCAATCAATCTTGTGCCGTGTCTCCTGTACAGTACAGAATGCGTCCAGCTTGTCAAATTTACATAAGTCTTCGCTAGCAGAAGAAAACAAACACAACAGTGTCAACGTCAAAGGACTATTCCCATGTTTTGGATCTGAAAACAGAGTTTGATCTTTGGTTTCATTCCATAATACTGGACTTATTTCTCTAGGTTTGAACTTTGAGAGTGTTTAAACAAGAGAGAAAGGTGTGAAAATGTCGATGCCTGTCTGAGAAAGTGTATAAAGCGTGTAGTGAGGGGTTTTACACCCTTAAAACATCTGTAATAATTGTAAAAAATAAAGTTCGCTACTTCGCGGATTTCACCTATCGCAGGTTATTTTTAGAACGTAACACCTGCGATAAACAAGGGAACACTGTACTTTAATAACCCATAAAATAATATGTGGGTTGATGATATGATAGCTTGAAACATCCTTTGCCACACATGTCGCATAACACTTGAATTCTGTTAGATGGTGATGATATGAGCTTATCTCTAAACATTGCCAAACACCCAGACCAAACATACTGTTTCCATCCACTATTTATATACAAAATGGTTTTATATTAAATTTAAAAGGCCATGGAATTGATTAGGTAGCTAAAAAAAATATGAAAAAAATGCCAGCAATGTTTTGTTTTTCCTTTGCTACAATTAAAATGTCTCTTGCTGTAAAAAAAACCCTCTAAATCCTAAATCAAACACCTGCAGATGTCACTTGTATAGTCTAACACTGAAGAAAATCTCCCTCAAAATATCCTTACACTAGACTGATGCTTACTTAAGGCACATCTTGGGAATACTACTCACTATGGGTAAAGAAAATCTTATGAGCACATTTATATCAGACAGACTGATTGACACCCCGTCAAGCCATGTCCTCACACCATATGCCAACTCATGTTGATAAGCTGCAGGCAATTCATCATAGTCAGAAAGAACACATCCCTAGTCTCCATGCTTTAATGGCTTGTAAACCGCAATGCAGCTGAAATATGAGAAAAAACAGTTGTCTTTTTTTCCAGAATTCACCAAAATCTCATCACAAAACAATGAAACTGTTCTTGATTTTTAGCTGCATTTCTGTTGTTGAGCCAGTCTGTTAAATCAAATGCAATTATGGCCTCTGAACTTAACATCTGACTGGCCAGTCAGTGAGCACTAGTAGTCTTTAGTAATTTTATTACACCACCAAAAAAGCAGACACCTGTGATTCCAGGCTGGAGTGGATGGTGAGTACTGTCTTTTAGATATGGTATGTTCAGTAAAGTAAGCCAAAATGAAGAGGACTAACTACTGAACAGATTTCATGTTATCTTGTTTTAAAAATATTAATGAACAATATAAAGAAAAATGAAAGGTATAGTTGGTGATATATACATAATAATATACAAAAAAATCATTGCAGATGATAGATTGTAGGAGTTCAAAATCATTCCTTTCACGGCAAATTTCTGTGTCAGAAAATCCCTTCAACTTGTGGTCCAGTGATAATGTCATATCAAAAGAACTTAGTCTTCTCCAAAAGAGAGTAAAAGAAGAGTTTCTAAGTTTCTGGACATTATGGTGTTTTTTGGTTTTCTTTTAAATAATGTATTTGATTCATACATAGGTTCATGGTTATTTTTTACGTTATGTATTCAGTATGTTTAGCCTTCAGTACTTTTGTTTTTGGAGTTTTTTCCTCCCTCAGTGTTTAGTCTCCTCTGTGTTTAGTCAGTCTTACTTTCTCTAGTTTCCTGGTTTTATGGTTTCCTGGTTTCCTCCTGGTCGTTTTGTATCTTATTATAGCAAATAAAGCTGCCTCCTTTATTACCCTAGCTCTGAGTCCTGTGTTTGAGTCCTGCCTTGCCTGTTACATAGGCATATATGACATATGTAGGTTGTTATGGTTAGAAAAAGTTACAGTTGTTACATTAAAATAAATGTCAGATATTACCTTTATATCAAATATTCCACTCAGATTCCTGTTTTGAATCTTTGAATCTAAAGTCATGACTATTTCCATTGAGTTTTTTTTTAGTGTTTTTATTTATTAATTTGTGTATTTGTGCTTCAAATGACTATTTTTTAATGAACTTGCAACCATTAAGTGTGTAGACTTTATTTAGTTGAAACAAAAACTAGAATTTCACTGAACAAAACTGGCTCTTACTTCTCAAAAAATCACAAGGCATGTTATTTGTCCATCGGTTTCATTACAGATGGACTCCAAACACTACACAGTGTCCAGTCCAGTGACTACAGTGAGTTTACAGCATCCCTTAATGGGATACTCAAAGCAGCTTTAAGCCTTGACGCAGTTTTAACAGCTCTTATGGGAAAAACAACAGTTTTTTCCCATAAGACATGTTGTCATGAGATCAGAACATTTTGTTGTTGTTGTTTTTTATTTTGAAAGCACTCTGTAATAGCCATTTGATGAACTGGAGAAGATGCTTGACTTCCTGCCGTTCAAAACCAGTTAACACTGACTTCTCTTAGCCAGGAATCAAATACTTGACTCTTTATGCCATAACAGTGTTGGACAGCCAGCAAGTTTCTATGCCTGTGTATGAAATCATTTTTTGTATTCACCATATTTTAATATATTTGAATAACACCATTTGACAACAAATTTGGATGTTATAAATGTAAATGTGTCAGTTAAATATTTTGCAATGGTTTACATTTTTGTCCCTGAATCACCTCAAATGCTCTGACCAGTGTTCATCAGTCAATTGTGAAGTGTTGATGTACTCTTGAAGAAACTGTAAAACTGTTAAAGCAGTGTGATATACGTCGATGACTCAGTGAAGCTCACTTCTGACTTCTCATAAGCGATACTGTGGCGAGTTGTTCGAGGATATTCTCAACTTCTGTCAGTAAGAGCTGCTGTTTATCCCAGTGTTACTCGTTGTTTGTCATTTTTATTAAAGCTTTCTTTGAAGTGGATTTAACTTTGAGAGTTTATTCGCTAATTAAAGTCTGACAAAGGTGTGTAAATTGCTAATCACAGGAAAGTGTGATTTTTAGGACACTCAAGCCTAATCTTGGCTTATAACCAGTCGTTGTTGTTATCAGCTGTCTGGAGATAGAAAGGTCGTATATCTAATCTGCTGACAATAAGTAATTGTGACAATGTCGGGAATAAAGAAGCGTGCTTATGCATATGTTCTTATGTCAGAGCCCTGAATTCAGTTCAAGCGATGTGGCTTCAGGTAAAGAGGGACAGGCTGAGTTAGAGATGAGAACAATTCTGAATGTTCAAATCCTAACTGATTATTTATAGTTTGAAAGAGCTCTTTGTGATGTGTCAACTAAAACTAACTTACAACAGACACTTTTTATCCAAATCCGACTGCCTGCTACATGGCTGGGTCCTGATCTTTTCCCTCCTTTGTTTGCTTTAGACGGGGCTCCAACCTCTTTCTTGTTTCTGTTTTATTGTAATTTTAAGTCTTAACTAAAAGGTTGATGACCGGCAGCTGCAGTGTGGAATCTCATATATTCCTGTGATCTATAGATTTAGGGACCGTAACAAGCATTTTGCTTAATTTTAAATCTGCAGAATTCATCATATTCCCCCTTTTCTATTAGAATTGTCTGGAATGTGGAACATGTTTCTTCATGTTTGTATGTATGCGTGTGTGTGCGTTAACCATATGTAACTCCTGTACACATTATACAGATCTACTGTTTTGATGTTTACTAACAATTTACAAGAAAATTGAGCTTGTCTGCCATTTCCACTCCTCCCCTTTCTCTTTCAAGTAATGTCAAGGCCAATACATGTTTGCAGCTCTGCAAGGCCGTCAGTGTTATGCTATGTTATTCTTGCTTGAAATTGTAAACTATGTATGTTGTCATTTCAGATGTTAGACACTAGGATAGCCGATAATTATCTGGATCAGGACGAAACAAGTTTCTTAACTACAGCCTCCACTGTGTTCCTATTTTGTCTTTTGTCCGATCCCCGTAGGGGTAGCTACAGCAAATCATCTCCTTAAATCTGAGCTTATTCCTTGCATCCTCTTGTGTCACAGCACAACTTTGCACGCCTTACTTAAGTGTATCTTTGACTCTTTCCTGAGGTCTTCCTTTTTTCCTGATACCTAATTGCATATGTGTATTTTTGGGGGTTTGTTTGTTTTTAAAATGTGATTTAATGCAGCTCTTTCTTCACTTTCTTTTCCCCCTTGATCAAACTTGCAAAATAGGAGATAGAGTCTTTTTTGCTTATCTCTCAAAAAAAGGACATTTCTCCTGCCAGAGAACATGCAGGTGGATTTATTGCTATCCTTTTCAGGCATTTCACTGGGGGTACATTGTTATGACCTTATAGGCCATTCCAGATGATAGATTTTGGTGGTAATAGCCATTTTAATATTACTGTTTGTTACTAAGAGCATCTGAGTCAGCAGGGCATAGCTTCAAAGGCTTAATGGGGCAAAATAAATTGCCACACCAAGGGAAAGATACAGCACTAATCACACCATTAACGTTGAACATCAGCCCAAAGTGGCCATGTTTGTTTGAAGTGTCGAGAAATGAACTTGGGTCAAATCAAATTAAGGGCATTGGGACCACATAAATAGAGGGGAATATGCAGCCCGCTCATTTTTGTAAATCGTATTTTTTCGTCCTCTACCTCTCCTGCATTAGATTTAAAAAATTGGATTTGTGAATGTCCTTAAACAAATCTCATTGTGTTCAACTGTTTCTCTGTTCATTTAATATCACCAGAACTGAGCTGCAAACCATTAAGTATAGTTGTAATTACTTAGAGTCTTTGTTTTATGACTTTCTGGCCAAGTAGTCATCCTTGTCATAGAGGAATCTATTGCAGATTCACTAAGGCTTATAGTGCCATTAGGTTTTATGTGAAGACGTTTTCAAGCCCCATTTAGGACTTTTGTCTATATCAATTATGTTTATATGCAGGCAAATCCTACAGAGCTATAATATTACATTCAACAAGTCCAAGTTTCTACTGTGTGATATGAATTAATTTCCAAATAAATTTCAAGTGTGAGAGATTTAGGTTATTCCCTTTTTGCCTGCCTGTCACAAAAGGGTGTATCTTTAGAGTTAGCTCACTATTTTAGGAACTTTGGGAGTTACAGAAACAAGATCGATATCTTCATAGTGAAAAATCTTTATAAATGGATATCAGCATGTAAATTTACAGGGAAGATTCATGTAGTCCGAGTTCTTTTGACTGTCTCAGGACGCTTTAGTTGCAGCATGCAGTTACATGTTTCCTGTGTAAAGAAAAAGAGAGATTGAGTATTCTTGGATAATATTTTAAACTATTTTATTTTTACCTACTCTTGTGAACAAGCGGCAGTAAATAGATGAAGGTAGTCCTTGTCTAGAGATCTGATGGCCTCAAAATGGTCCCCAAAGAGGTCAAGTAAACATACTGCTTCACTAATTTTGTTACAATAGAATTTGGGCATGCAACAGATGGTATATTATCTCATGTCGCTTTATTAATCTTCACATAGCTCTATATCATGACAGCCCTTATCTTGATGAACATAATATACATTTAACCTTAAGCTATTAAGTTATTATTATTACAACTGCAAAGAAACAACTGTATCTGCTAAATGATTTGAGACCATATACACGCCAAGAAACTTGTACCAGGTAGCAACTTGACAGCTTGCTTCTCAGGGAGAAGCCTTGCCAATGTCTTCAAGGCTCAAATCTCCTAAATATAATAGGTACAAGCTCCTCTTACTGATTTGTTAAAGCATGTGGGACCATTAAAATTTTCAGAGGTGCAATGTGTTGTCTGTTGACCTTGGGCTTGAGGTTGAATGACATCGCAAGTGGGGAAAAAGTACTTCAGAAGTTTTCCAGGTAAACTAGAAGTTAAACTCCAGGGCAATGGATGAAGTGAAATACAGAAACTTATATGCCTTAAGTACCTTTTCAGTTGAAATTATGCTCATTGAGTCATGCTCAATGTGAAACTGTTCAACATATATTGCCTATGCTTAAAAATTTGTATAGAGTCTAAAATTAGTACCATTAAACATGAACATTATTCTTATTCGTATTATAAACCACCATCACACTTGGAAAAAAAGGCTGAAAAATCACCCAACCATTGATGTAATTGTGAAAGAAGCAACAAGGCACTTCAGGATCTTTCAATAGCCAGCTGACCATAAAGATCACTGGTATCTAATGGGATTTTCTTCAGACTTTACCCCGTGCATCAGATTTGCCCAGTTCTCCTTTTTCTGTTGCTGTGATGAACAAGCATCTGTGATCATCCTTGATTGACTGACGGTGGAAGAACAACTCCTTCATGGTCGTGAAAGTAAGGGCAACATGAATGTATAATGCATTTTCACTGTGTTGTTGCCTTGGGTATTCAAATTGTGTTTGCAGGGAAGAGGAAACCAAACCACGGCTGTGCATAAACTCCCTTTGATTGACTGTTGATGAATACTTCAGAGATCACTGGAGGTAAACTACTGTATAATGGAAAGGTTTGATATTGACAGCTATCCAATAAAATTCATTCCTGGGTCCGGAATTCCCTCCAGGTGGATAAACAAGGATTTCCACAGAGTGCTGTGCTAATTAAATAAATAAAAACCTTAACAACATTAGCTTTCTTTTTGTATGAATACACTTGCCTTACTGCCACACTCTGTCTGTTCAGGCTCTTCTCTTCCTCTAAATGCGGCTTGATCTGTGCTTTACAATGAAATATTCATTACTCTGTGGTATTTCCACATCTGATTTACCCTGCATTTTCTGTGAAATCTGAATTTTAAAACCTGTGTCAGGAATTTATTGGTTTTACATTTAAAACACACGGTGGGGCGTATTCCCCTGAGTGAAATTCTATTTTGTGATTTATAAAGATAAGAAGTGAACACAAAGGAACTAATTTCCAGCATCTGGAACTCTGGGGAGTGACATTTCATTTGGGACTGAAACAGACTAAAAGCATGCTTCTGTTTTGACTGTTTTGCTTGAATGATGATAGAAGAAGAAATCTTGCAGTGCAGCAGGCAACTGATATTTCATTGAATTGATATTCTCAGAACACGGAGGAGTGAAATTACTAAACAATGTCAAAAACAAATGCAAAACAAACCTGTGTATGTGCACTTGGGGTTATCTTTTTTTTAACTTCTGAAGCACAACGTTCACTCGTTTGCTAAGCAACAATATCGGCTTGGACTGCATGAATGAAGTGAATGACTCACTGGCATTTTTGCTGTATGCTATTAAAAGATTTTGTTACACACCAGTCCCAAAAACACATTGCATAACATGACAGCCATTGTTATTTCATCAAGTGTTGGTGCAGCCTGGGCTAAACTTGTTTAATGCCACTATAAACATGAAAGAAATGGTGCCATGCTGTTGTGAAATCTGTTGAATACCCAGAGCAATTGTTACTTATTGCAGCATTAGGCCTTAATTGTCTGGACTTGTTGTTTGAGGCTTAGCCAACGATAAATTAAGATAGCCTTTCAATTTCTAGTCGTTAATAAGATGTTTATCATCTAGTCAAATTATTAACAAAAAATAATGATTTTGTATAAAATAGGAAAAATCTTTACAAACTGATTGCTTGATAAAATAAGTACATTAACTCGCATATAGAAAGAACTGAAGGTCATCAGTGTCTTCATGCTTAAAATAATATGTTATGTTTCTTTAATGTAGCCAAGTTTCAGTGGAATCCAGTGTATTACATGGAAACAAGCCTTTAAAAGTCATTCATTTTTTAATGATAAGCAGTTTGTTAGGAAGTAGCTTTCAAATGCTGTCATATGAAAAAAGGCAGTTTTGACAGGACTATGCATAGTCATGTGAAAAAACCAAGTATACACTTATGCTTCTATTAAGTGTGCTCCTAATCAAGAGGCACCTGATTACTTCATCATCAGCAAGTGTGAGCACCTCTGTAAATCAGTTTTCTGGTTTGGAGTATTCAGGTCCCAGCAAATGCTGTTCAAATCCTGAGAGAAAAAAAAGCAAAACAAAAGCTATATCTCACAGTCTACAGGCCTCAGTTAGCAGGTTTAATTCACTTCAATTCACATTCGAGTACCTAAGGTAATGAAAATTATGCTAGCACAATTAAGGACAGAAAAAGTATCACTTGTTTAGAAGGGTTGCCAGGAGAAAGCCTCTTCTGTCTAAAAAGACCCTGGCATTTTGCAAAGTTACATGTGAACAAACCACAAGATTTCTGGAGCAATGTCCTTGACAGACGGGCCCAAAGTGGATATGTTTGGCCATAATGCATAGCACCACGTTTGGCAAAAATCAAACAAAGCATTTCAGCACAAACACCTCATACCAACTGTCAGCACAGTGGTGTAGGAGTGATGATTTGGGCTTGTTTAGCAGCCACAGGACCTGGGCAACTTGCAGTTATTGAGTCAACCATGAACTCCTCTGTATATCAAAGTATTCTAGAGTCAAATGTGAGGCCATCTGTCCAACAGCTAAAGCTTGGCCAAAATTGGATCATGCAAAAGGACAGTGATCCCAGGCACACCAACCAATTTACAACAGAATGGCTGAAAAAGAAAAGAATCAATGTTTTGCAGTCGCCCAGTCAAAATCCAGACCTTAGCCTGACTGAAATACTGTCGTGGGACCTTAAAAAAACTGTGGATAAACTGAATGAAGTAAAGCAACGCCATAAAAAAAGAGTGGTCCAAAATTCCTCCACAGCAATGTGGGTGACTGGCAGTCATAAAGAAAACAATTACTCCAAGTTATTGCTGCTAAAATTGGTTCTACAAGCTACTGTGTCATGATGATCATGATGTATAACTACAGAATTCCGTGAACACTTTTACTTTTAACATAACTCGCTGTTAGATTATCCAAGATCAGTTACTGCAGGTTTATTTCCCCATACTGTATATGGACTAATGCTAAAATGCTCCTCACATAAAGGCCATGACATAATAAGGTAACGTGACATCATCAAACACCTTAAGTCCTCGTCAGTTTAAGAAAAACTGCACTCACCCGCCCTTTTAAAAAATAAATAATCAATCAATGTCCCACTCCAGGAGGAGAACTTGTTCGACTTGGGGATCAAGACGTCACCCAGACAGCTCAGGGCCTCAGAGGTAAGAAATGACACCATCGTCATTTCTTTACACGTGAATTAGTGCATGAAATTTCACATACCACAATAACCAGAAGCCATGCAAGTGCTAGATTGCTTTGTTGTTGCATCAGTATGATGCAGGGGTTGCTCTGTATCTCTCTGTGCATGGTGTTTATTCATTAATTTATGTAGTAGTTTCTCTGATCCGACATCAGAGAGAATACAAAGGCTTTGTCCTTATCTGTGCACGCTGATCGGAGTTACAGTTAAAACACAGGTGTCTTAGTGATACGGTCATTTTAATACTTGTCTCTCCCTACATATTATCTGCTGAGTTTAAAAGACCAAGTTTGCAGTGACTTAATATCCAAGTAGCACTATGATTTTTAATAATTGCAGACTTAGTGATTTTAATCCTGTGTGAAAAGTGCAGAGTGTGTAATTTATAAAGTACACTTTCCAAGATGAGTCACTGAATACAGAATTCTCTGTAATGCTCAACCTATGAATATTACACCGACTTCTTTTTTATTGATTTGTCCGATGTCTACCTGCTTCTATGTCACACAGAAACAAGCCAAATTAATATTTGGCACATGCATAAAATCTTTCTGAATTATAACTATTCTCACAAATATACTGACATTTGGTGTTGAATGGGTGGTATGGGTTGCATGAGCTTAATTCTTGATTACAAAATCACAGAACTAAATATAATATGTTGTTATCTCATCAAAATACTGCTTTTTTGTCAGATGTCGTCGTCTTCTTTGGTGTCTCTGCCTTGATGCAAAGGCTGTGACAATACTGGGCATCCAACAGTCCTCACACAAACATCTCGAGAGTTTACAGAGAATGTCCACCGAGTATCAGTTCCTTGGAACTTTGATACCAGAGATCTGAGGAGAATGGCCACTATTTGTTACAACCAGGATATGTAGAAATGCATTTCTGAACACAAAATATGTCCAAGCTTGAAGCTGATGGGCTACAGCGGCAGAAGACCACACCACGTGACACTCGTGTCAGCTAAGAACAGCAAACTAAGGTTACAGTTCACACAGACTCACTCTTTGAACATTTTGGCTCCCGTAAAACCAACACAGCATTGTTTAAACACCACAGCATACCTCAGTGTTGTTGTTAACCGTGTCCATCCCTTTATGATAACATCAAGGGTGCCGTCTTTTGATGGGTGCTTCCAGTAGGGTGCTGCACCGTGTCATAAAGCTCTAATCATCTAAAACTGGTTTCTTTACATTAAGTTCACTAAACTCAAATGGCCTTTACAGTCACCAGATGTCATTCCAACACAGCACCTTTAATGGAAAGAAATTCACACCATGGATCTGCAGCCAACAAATTTCCAGTAACTGCATATTACTATCATGTCAATATGAACAAAATTATCTGAGGAATGTGTCCAACACCTTGTTAAACCTACAACATAAAGAATTACGGAAGGAAAAACTCCCTTTTAACAGGAAGAAACCTCCAGCAGAACCAGGCTCAGGGAGGGGAGGGGCCATCTGCTGCGACCGGTTGAGGTGAGAGAAGGAGGACAGGAATAGACAGGATATTTTATAAGACAGGATACTAGCAAGGTATACCTGATGAAGGGTGTCCTGTGTGTGTGACCTATCATGGCTCTGATGTCAAATGACACTTCGCTGATAATTTTGAGATACCACCTGCATTATTTAACATTCTAGGAAAGACAGAAGTTTCATATCTCGGGACTAAGACAAAGTTATATTTTACAATTAAAGGGGAATAAAAATGATATAATGAGGCTGACTGTGGCTGGGAATTGTTCACACAAAACCATTCACATAAAAATGCAGAGTGAGCCCACATGACTTCTGACTTGGGCAAGCAGCGGGAAAAATGCATTACATTGTGTAAATGTGAGACGAGCTCAATTTTAGGGTTGTTGGGGAAAATGTAAATAAGCAAAGTATAAAAGCTATCAGCTATCAGACAAGGATGCATGGTGACCTTTTTATGGGAGGATCTGAAGGCTAAAGAGACTCAATCAAATGGAACCTTTCCTGCCACAGCATGGTTTGACAGGTGCTGTGCATGAGCACTGAAGCAAACTATGAAACCCACTAAATGATTAATAATAGCCTGTAGCTTCAAGTGTGATGACACTAGGGGGAATGTTTACTGGCAGCTTTTTTCCTGGGTTTTTGTGTTGTTTTTTGTTTTTTTTTTCCTTCTCACACACACCAAAATAAAGACCTTTGGACTCCCACGACTTGCACCTCCTGCAGTGTGTGAGCTTGTATTAGTTGCCAGTAGCCAAGCCAGACCTCCCTTCTGCAATTCGAACTCAAAGTGCTTCTGGCCACACAGCACATCTGCTCATCCTGCCCCTGAGAACCATCTATTGCTCATGTGCAGTTAGGGATCAGAGATCTGAGATCAGGATGTCACATGAATATATCCCTGTGTTTTGATCAGCAGAGATAGAAAAAAATGCTAGAGGTCTGGGCAGGTGGGGTGCGGTGAGGTGGGGTGTACTGAAGCCAAGCAGGGATTCTAGCTGTTAAAAATATAACTCTCAATAAACATGGATTGGTGATGATGCCCTCTTGTAATTTTTCAGCCTTGCACTGAAATGTGAGTACTACTGTGTCAAGCATAAAGTTGCTTGCTTGTGGAACACAATCCATCCTCTTGTCATGCTGTTCTACATCCCCGCATCCATCATAATCTATAAGGTACACAAGGTCATTTGGGAATCTTTTAACTGTTAAAATTTGTTGACTGCAGGAGCACAGACTGATAAAAAGTGCCCGTATGTGTGTGCACATATGATGATTGTTTGCTGGGTAGTACCTTTTATGCTCCCAGAGAAGGCACATTTTCATTCCGCTCAGAGAGCAAAAAGCCTCGGGGAAATCAAAGTAAGCATTTCCCCATTCCAAAGCACCACCTTTAATAGGTACAGCGCCACCCAAGCATTCAGCAATGTCCTTTGGGCTGTGAACACGCATCATGGCCAAAACTGCCAATCGTTTCAAAAAAGTTATTTCATAACATTTGCTTTATTTGTCCCTCGTATTTCTCATTTAGGTAATATTAGAAAGATACACAGGACTGCCATCTAAATTTTATAAGCAAAATGCCTTTGTATTGCTTTAGTAGCCTCTGTCAGAGGCCGGTGGTTCATGAATCACTACATATAATAGGTGCTAAGTGAGTAAGGCCTACCCGAGCAGTTACAGTAAGTAGCATCTTGATTTACTACAGTACCTTTAAGGACAGGTTACCCAACTTTAAAAAATGAACAGACCCACTCGCTGAACTCATTGCACTTCCTTGTCCTGGGGGAACAGGGCATGGTGTGTTGCTTTGTAAAAGAGCACATTAATAAGGGAAGAGCTTGTTCCTTCATGTCGTTTAAGTGTTTCTGGAGGGCATCCACCATGTCCTCCATGCTCTTTGGGGTTGGTGGTAGGGATATGTCCCATTTCTTAATGGATACTCCACACATCAGGATTCCCTTGAAAGGCAGTCAGTTTTTTTTTACTTCTCAATCTCCATGTTTTTGCAAAAGCCTCTAAAGGTTTTCCTCTTTCAATCATGCTAAAGTACTTCCTCATATATTGCCTCTGCATTTTCTGCAAATTTTCCCAGCGTTGATGTTAAAAAAGTACTATTTGGTAAAGAAAAAAAATATTCCCATGCAGAGGTTCAGTGCACTAGTATGGATCTTTTTTTCTGCAGTTCAAAACAGATGCCTTGTGTTTGGCACAAGTGAAAGCAATTCCACCCTCTGGTTTCATTAGGGGTTAATAGTGTCCAGACACACCAGCCATTAAATTAATTAAAACAAAAATAGAGTACCCACATAACAGAGATGGATGGGGCTCTAACGAAGATATTTACAGGTAACTTAATTACATTCACCAAATAAAACACATCTAGGTCACAAAGAGGAGAATTCTAAATAGGCAATTAAGCCAGTGGTAAGAGCCTTAATAAGGCAAGCAAAGTACATAAAATGAGGGGAAGTAAGTGAGTGTCAGTGCAAACGACTTTGCCTAACACTATTCATCATGGGACTAAGTGGTAAGATGGTGTCGGGCTTCTAAATTCTAACAGCATTAATCCCAGATAGCAGGGCTCATACCAGCCAGTATCAATAATGGCAATAATAACTCATCCATCTGGAAGTCATCCAAACCCTGACTGGTTAATTATGCTTCCCTCATGAATATGCCTTCCGGTTTTTAACAGTGGGAGAAGAAGAACATGGCAGGGAGATAGAGCGAGGGAACAATGGAGCAGTCTCACATCTAAATAGCTTTTGTTAGCCAGTTCAGAGGCATCTGACTATAATGTGCTCTCGATCATAGTGACATCAGCTTCAGGGACCATCCCCTTATCCCATCTGGTGGACGTCAAGGGACCTTGAGCTTCTGCAAACATGACAAGAAGTCATTTATTAGACAGCAACCTTGACCAGCTTATTGTCCCCAAACTTTAAATTGTCATTTCTGATGGGGAAAAAAAGCTTGATCCTTTTGGTATGATATGAATAAATTTCTGTGTAGTGGGTGAAGGACAGAGGAGGCCTGATGTGCTCCATTACTGCATATGTTCAAGCTGCTCTTTCAGACCTATTTCAACACACTAATACATTTTTGACTAGATGGAATCATTTTATTGGTAATTATTTTATATGAGACCTGAGAACCCATGTATATATGTATGTATATACTATCCACCACTAACATCATATTATAACTGCGTATTAATAATAATAGAAAAAATATATAAAAAGTATGACAGCTGCTTTTACCTTGAACCTTGACCTGTTTTTTGCTGCTAATGTGTTAATGCATCTCCAATGATTTTCCGTTATTTTACCAGATGTTTTTCCCATAAAAGATGCTTTCAATTGAGGACTTTGACTTGAAGCATTCACATAAAAAGAGCCATAAATTTGAAGCAGTTTACTTGAAAGTGTTACTGAAGTAAAAGTCCCCTTCCACCAGTACTCTATGTAAACACTGACCCTCATAGACTGAAATACAGCATCAGTAATGAACAAAATCACACTACAACTTGTGTTCGCAGCAGACTCTTATCACCTGTGCACTTCTTCTTTTTACTACTGGCAGAGCCTGGCTAACCTTCACAAGAAGTTTTCCTTGAGAGAACTCACTACCCTAACCTGATTCTATCTTTTAAGATGAGTATTCCCTTACCTTAATCCCCTGCTAGAACAGCAAAAGGTTTCTGTTCCGAAAGTTTGATCCCTCAGGATTGGATCCCCAAAATTTGTCTGGAGTACAGCTCAAACGAGGAGACACGCTTCACCTTCACATTCTTAACAGAACAAAAAAACAAATCACGACCACATGAACTGAAGTCTAAGGTGAATGAAAGCAGGTTAATGCTTAAGTTGTACTTATGTGCTGTAATTAAATAATGCTCATTAGGTTAAAATCTTGTACTCTAAGTTTTCATGACACTGTGAAAACAATGAACATGGCACCTTTTCTTCTTGACTCACAACTTGACTTGCCCTTTAGTACCTTGCTTATGATATATTAGTTTAACTATGACTGATACATCCATTGTTTCGGTTGGAAGAACAATGATAACTGCAGAGCTATAGTACAACTAACCTTTCTAAAGGTCAGATGGAATAATGAAAAAGGTCCAACCATGACTTAATGGAAATAGCTATAAGGATCATGTTGGCAAGGTGTAAGAATGGCATCATTAACCCCTCCTGCTCTCTGATGTAGCCTCCCTTATAGAGTCCTTTCAGTTTGGGCATCTACACTGATGTCTATAAAGAAGGAGTGTAACTGAACACCTAAATAACACCCCTCCCCCCATGCAAAATGCAAAATACTCTGCAAGTTTTGCGGGATCAACATCATTAGAGCACACACTGACATATCTTGTAATTATTGGCCTTGGCCATTATCGTCGTCCTTCGCTAATTCAATTATGTTGACACATTTGGATGACACTTCTATATGACTGTGAGACTTTGAAGGAGACTGTGATTTTAACACTTGTTGGAAGCTATAATTGAACTGGCACACCACAGAATGAAAGGTCATTCAGAGCAGAGATCAAATATTTGACAATTATGGTTCAAAGCTATTTCATTTGATATAAGCCAACTCAGCGAGGGTCAGGGGAAATACTTTCATTTGTTTTGCCACTGACTGTAGAAGGAAATTAACATGGGACCATAACATTTTAATTAGGGATTGTTCTATTTTAGCGCACAAGCTGTATATTTTTTGCCTTCATCACTGCAGTAATGTTATAAGGGCATCTCTTACTGTTGGTAGATACTGATCTTTGAAAAACTGTCAAATCTGTAAGGGATGGTAAATCCCTTAAAAGTGCACTTAAATAAGTTATCTCTCCTTTAAGATTACTGAAATAGTGAGCAGACTTGCTAAAACTAAGATAAAGACTTGAATTTTTAGTATTTTACGTATACTGTTAAACACTAAAAGGGTCACTAATTAATATTTGCCTTTATTCTGAAGTCAGCTCAGTGTAGCCAGATATTTAACACTGGTGTTAATGTTTTGACATTTGCGTTAACACTAGTTGAAGGCCATGAGTATGTGCATGTACACTATTTACAGACATATGTTGAAACATTCATGTAAATTAACACAGAGATGCATGTTTTAATAACTGTGGTTTTTAACTGATATTCTGGAAAATATCATTTTTCAGTAAATCAGTATTTTTTGGGTGTATGTCTACAATAAAGGTGGGGTATGCTGCATGATCTCGGCATTATTTGACACAAATAAAACCTCAACATAACTTTTTAGCACATTAAAGGAATTAAAACTAATGCACCTCTACTTGGCTGTGCTTTAATCCCCAAATGATTTACCTCTCCACATTAGAAAGGCCCAGACCGTTAGTCTTTTCAAATCCCATCTTAAAACAGATTTTTAATCATTGGCTTTCAACACCGCATGAGAGTTACCTATCTATCCACTTAGTCATCTGTTACCAGGTATTTGTTATTGATGTTATTTGTTCCTGTGTAATTTTTGTTTTTTTATCTTTGTACAGCACTTTGGCCAAAATTTTGTTGTTATTAAATGTGCTATATAAATAAAGTTAAGTAAAGTAAAATCATCATCACCATCATCATTACATCATCACTGTGGTTTAATCATCAACATCATTTATGTTTGGATGACGGAATGACCCACAAAGTCCACACCTGTTATTGGTTCTGCAAATATCTACGTATGAAAATGCCAATGAAACAGCGAGAGACCGTTTTGAGATCATTAGCTTTTGTTGTTTGTGTTCTTCCTGTTTTCTGCTTAGTTCAAGAAACAATTAATCAAATACAATTAATTATCAAGTTCCACAAGTCTATCCATAAATGTAAAAGATTTAAATTAGCCAAACTCATTGAGGTCATCTTCTTGTAAACCCCTGGACCACATTCTGTGTGGGTGCTAATTTTAGGATGCTATTTGAGATCTCACCACTTCAAATAGCATGCCTTTAATTCACCATCAACCTGGAAATGACTCTGCGTACCAGTACCAAAACAGCATTTTCAAACTTACACAGTTAAGAAAAGTTAGTTTTGTGAAGATTTTTATTTAAAACTGTTATTGAAACACAACTTCAAGGGGAACTTGTGCATTTTTTAATTTTTCTAGCTCAAAGTAAAGGTAGTTGTCCATAGTCTTAGATGCAGTAATTATTATATATATATGTAAAATTATACAGAGTGACCATTACCAATACATCTACTTCACTACAACATTTTTGAAATGAATTACATGCATCAGCCTAAGAAATAGCTTTAAATTCTACAGTTAGCATGGTACATTTTCTGATCAGAACTGAATCATGATGTGCAATTTGCAAGATATGCTGATTTCCTGTTTACAATTGCACTTGTTGACGAATAATTTAGCGAGCTAAAAAAAAGTTGCAAAAACAAGAATAATAAATCCGAGTAACAGAAATATTATCAGATGAAAATAAATCAGAGTCTTAGAAATATTATCATAGCACTGAGATTCTAACTCCTTTCTTAATGGAATGTTAATTCCATTTGACCTAGAATATTTTTTTCATTTTATATATGCATTTTTCAGAGGGACTTCTAAGTCCCTCTGAATAAAAGTCTGATTCATATGCTAGAAATGTGGTGTAATGTAATGCTAATGACTTTTATGTTGCCTTGGTGGAATGTTTTACTTCTCAAACATGCACCAAAATATTTTTGCAACTATACACACACACATGCAGGGGCACACAGAAAACGCACAATAAAACACTCTACTTCAATACTTCAAAAGACTCATCTGATACAATAAAGAAGAAGACGGCTGAGAAAATGTAATCGGCAGCACCAGATTGGTTCCAAAGAATTCCTGATCTGTTTTTTGTCCTCCACTGCATTACATTTTGTCAGGTGGACAAAGTTGTCAATCAAGCTAGCAAACCTATTTTACGTTGTCAATAGGACAGAGGAGAGAGTGTTCATTCCTTCAATAGAGGGCTAGAGATTAAAGTAGGCCAAGCAGAGAAGAGGTAATTTTCTGGGGTGATGTATTGACACTAAGACTCGATCATCTCCCACATTGTATTTCAGATGTGCTCGTAGACAGCCAGACCACGGAGAGAAATACTGGTCCCACCTGGCATATGGTCCTGCTAGTTTTTATATGAAAAATTTCTCTTTTACTTTACCTGTTAAACTTTTCATGACAAGTAGTGTGCTTGTGTGGCTTTGGTTTAGTCGAATGACGCAAAAAACCCAACAATGCATATTTTTCATCTACATTTAAATGAGTTGCTTTGTTGTACCTTTGAGCTTTGGACTGTAAGTCTGATTAACTTGGGCTCATTTTGTAGATCACTGATTGATTGAAATAAACAATGCCACTGGCCAGTATAGCAGCACGAGAGCCACACTCATTTAACTGGATGTGACACTCAGTTAGAGAAACAGGAGAAAAGATGTGATGTGTGATGTTTGCAGACTAACATTGCAAAGCACTCCAGGAAGTTGTTAATGAGACAACAAGGAATTAGCAAATAACCTCTGATTAAGTGCAAGCATCTCAACACATTTTTGTAAATTGCCTTGAGATTAAGGTCTATATTGCATCGATTTGAGAGTCATGAAAAACTTGTCCCATGGCTGCTTTTCTTAAATCTACATTTACTCATTCCTTAGTAAGCAGAGGCAGCCTATGGACAGCCAAAGAGAAATCGGATATTCTAAGTGGAAAAGTGCCAGATTGCATAAAACCTTCTTAGTGTGGTTAAAGACATTTGCTGCATAAGGGGTTAACATGATAAGTATTCATTGCATGAATATTCTATCAAAACTATCCAGAGAACATACTGATCACAAGCTTTTAAATAACAAAAATGCAAGCTGAGCATGTTGAGTCAGAACTGTCTTCTAATCTATTATGCTACCAATAGGTGAACAAAAGTATCAGTACTGTACTACATTACTGTCTCTATGCACTACAATTTAATGATCGTGTCAGCATTTCTGTTCAAAGGCCTCACTTCTGATCAGATAAGCCTCTCGTTTCCTCCCCTTATTTGAATTCCCTTGAACTAGAAAATGGATCTTTCCCCTGTCTATAGAGGAGCTGAAACAGGATCCAGGAAGGGCTTTCGGAAAAGAATTCTGATTAACAACATAAAAGAATATTCAATTCCACGGAAAATTACTGGGCTAAGAAACTTTTGGAGTACAATTGGAGCTTAGTGAGGAAAGTGAAAGTCATTTTATGTTATATTTCTAAGACCGCAGTGGTTGCTTTGTGAAAGTTGATGTAAAAGTGTGTAACGATGATGTAAAAGTGTGATCAATTTAATAGACTAGTAAACAAGATGATCAAATAAAGTTCAAGGAATCTGTATTGAAGTAAAACGTTTAAATTATTAATAATAAATACAAACCATAAAATTTGTCTCCATTAGGTTGTTAACTTGATCTGCTAAAAACAAAATAAATAGCCACACACTTTCTCTCTCCTTGTCTTATTTTGCTGGCTTTGACCTTGAATGTTTGCCCATTACACTACCAATGCTCTGACAAGTATCCATCGCAGCCTCAGGGAGCTGATGCACAAAGATAATGAATCAATTGTTGCCTTTATCCATGATCCAAAGGTATGATAACTCAAGTCTGAGCCTGTTCGCCTGAGAAACTGTTAATCCTCAAGGGAGTGACTGGAGGCTATAGAAGAAGGGTAAACTGATTCAGAAAGGGGTCACTGTCTGCTTCTCATGCATCCTCTTTACACCAGATAGTACTGAACGAATGTCCGGCCTGAACATGTATGTAAGAATAGTCTTGTATTTCACATAGATTCCAATAATATCCTACTTTAAAAAAAATAAAACATTAGACATGTGAATAAAATTGTACTTCTTCTTTTTTGTTAACATGAAAATCTCCCCAAATCCCCACCCCTCACCCCAAAAAATAAGTTCATACCAGTTTTGCCCTTACAGTATTCACTTTACTTCACGGTTCAAAATAATTATTTATTAGCACCAGCCTTGTGAATGTTGGTTCACAAGTTTTTCTCTAGTGGCATGAATGAGTCAGAGTTGATGATTAACAACATCACATCATTTTGGATGTTATCATGGGGCCCAAAATAATATATTTTTTGTGATTTTCTGACTTGCCCCAGTGCCGTCATTGGAGTTTTTTAATATCTAGTGAAACCTTTTAACATTTATTACATGGATTTCCATAAAATTAGCTCGAAGAGGATGTGAAAACATGCATCAATAATTTCAGAACACTAAATAAAAAAAATTAGGGATTAAGGGTTATTATTGAAGGATATGTGATTATTATTACATTTACTGAACAGTTTATTAGGTACACCTGTTTAACAGCTGCTGGTAGTGGTGGTGTAATGATGTGGGGGGTGTTTCCTTGACACACGTCCATCACTGTGGCTCAGTGCAGCTTCTGATGGCTGCTTACAGCTGGAGATAACCATGTCACAAAGCTCAAATCACCTTAAACTGGCTTCAACAATCACCACATCTGGATCGAGTAGAGTACCTTTGAAATGTGGTGGAAATGTGGTGGCTGCACATTATGGATGTTTAGCCAATAATAATTGTGTGATGTTTCCTTCTTGACTATATGTTATGAAAAACTGAGGCGATTTTGAAGGCAAAACAGGGGTTCTATTTGTTACTAATGAAGTATTATTTACCTTATTTTGAGTCATTACAGCTTTATTACTTCCTTAAAGCAGGTCTTTAAAGCTAAATATAATGTATTTTTACCTATTTTCCAAATGTGCACTTTCTTTCAGTGTTATACTACAAAGACCCATTGTTTTAACCATTTCTAGATCAGCACCTGTAGTTTTACCCAGTTAATCATTTCAGGCACTGCAAAATTATTTTCTTTCTTAATCGACACAGTGACATACATGTCATTTTGTTAAAAATGCATCTGTGCCTGCTCCCACACATTATTTACACATCCAGTCTTAGTGGTGCGAGGCTTCATCATTAAATTAAGGTGACTTCTGATTCACCTATCTTTTAGTACACAATTGACATTGGTATACATTTCCATTTACAGTCATATTTATAAATTTTTATGTTCATGTAATCCTTTCGCTCATCATGTAAGAGTTATTAGCGTCTATTTCACTGATGCCCATAAAAACTGACATTATGAGATACAGCGCCTGTGAGAAGAATACCAATAGAGACCCCCTCTTTAACTCAGTTGCTGCAAATAAGCACATAGTTTCTTGTTGGAAATTGTCTGAAACAGAAGCATTTGCAGTAGAAGTCAATCAGCTTCAGTCAATCAATTACGAGCAGCACTGATGATTACGCTGGAGTGTGCGTTTCATGCAGAGCATACCTAAATGAGTTACTCCTTATCTACAGTGCAAGCTTTGCTTGTTTGGCTGGTATGTAGGAAAGTTTTTGGGGGGTTTTCATAAAGTGTACTCACGATTACTTATTAATGTGTACACTCATGAACACTTACCACTGATTAGACAAATATCCAATAGGATTGTTTTTGCATTTTTATGATATAAGATGTGCTAGTTATTAATCAGTGGTTATAATCAATGCCTGTGTGAATTTAGATTTAGTACTGTGATTCCTGTCGAGGGACAAACTGCAACTCCCACTGCAACCTTGCAAAATTCACACTTCCTGACTATCATTTGAATTCTCCCAAAGATATCAGAGTTATACTCTTCCATTTTCTCAATTTTGCAACATAATAACAGTTATGTTATTGTAATATCTATCTATCTGTAATAATTTAATAACTGATAGGTCTTCTGTTTCCAAAAACAGATGACCTGTCAAAGAGATGCACTCACATTCTGTATCAAGTAAGAACTCGAAAGCTACTTTCAAAGCTACAGCAGATTATCTACTTATGTGGAACTTCACAGTACTGAGGAAAATGTTTTATTCCCAGTCCAGTTGGTGAGTAGTTGCACAATGTTGCTGTTAGTTATTAGGCAAAATTGGTTGCAACAATGTATATTGTGCTATACTGAAAACTTTATTTGTTATGAAGAGTAGCAGCGTGCTACCATAGCCTGTAGTTTGCACAGATGATGCCGACTTGTCTGCAAACACTTGCCAACTAATCGCTGAGCAGCAGCGAATCTCTGAAAAGTGCAGTACAAACCGGAAACATAGACCGTTCACCTTCAAAATAAAAGTTGCCCATTTTGAAATGTGTTGGTTGCAGCGGTATCTTCATACTATATTTTTGTTGTGCATACAGTAAATACGTATTATCCTCTCTTGGAGCATTTAAAGTAAGAGCCACAAAGCTTGGAAATCATGCAATGCATCGGTTTGTATACAACAACATTTTAAACTGTTCACAGTGAGGTTTTTACTACTCGTTGAAATGCTGAAAATATCATTTTAAAACAGCCACTTAAATAACCTCAGGAAAAAAAAGTCAGTGCTAATGTGACTAAAGATACAAACATTTAAATTATGCTAGTGTGTGCCACAGTCCACATCCATCAGGCTTAATACTTTTGACAGTTCTGAGCAACAGCCCCACAGACATATCAGCTCTATGAGAGGACAAACAACACTTCAATCAACACCTGTCAACCCTGAATAATTGTCACAGAAAAATCCACACTCATACATTGGCAAATATTCTAGTTTTTAGAGAAGACTATAGTTTTGAATCACCTTGATGAGTACCATAGCCATCTGTCACATTGGCAGGCACTTGTGATTTCCAGGTGATGAAAAAACTATGTGACATTGAATTCTTGCATGGCATATGATTGTGCCTTCTGACTCAGACTGTCCTGCTGGGCTAGCTACTGATTTGTGTGGCATGTCGCTTGGGTGGAACAAAGCTCCGGAAGCTGATTAAACAAAGTCATCTAACTGATATACCAATACTTGCTGGTTAATTCAGAAATGGCTGTTTGGGTTAAGTACGGCATGCGTTTAAATCTAACATGGTTCACAGATGTTGCCTGCAAGACTTCTTAGCTTAAACTGGTGATATATAGTCCAAAATTATGACATAAATTTATATGAGGAATTATTCTTAATAAACAGTAAAGTGGTTTAAGTCTACTGGTATTGGGGTCTGGTATTCTAAGTTCTTTTATAAACGAAACATGAATAGAAAAATAAGCTTCTAATATAAGACATCAATCAGTAATATATACTGGAACCTTAATCAAATGCAGTAATTAACATATTATGTTCTTAGGCTAAATGAATAGAAGATTCTATTGAATGTTAAGCTTCTATTTAACCATATTCAATTGGCTGTCAATTTCCACCTGTGGTTCCTTATGCATACCTTAAAAGCAGTGATGAGAGTATTATATTATTCAAATAAAAGTCGAAATATTTGTTTTTTCTATTGCAAATCTGACAAAGAACTAGTGCAAATAGATTGCTAATACCAGTTGTAAAACAAAGGTAAAAATAGATGTCTGGCAATTATGGCTCCTGGGTTCAGCTGCCTCAGGGTACTTCGTGTGGGTGTGAACATAACTCGATGAAGGCAGGTTTATTTGGCTCGCATGACCTGGTCTTAGTGAAGGAAAGATGCCAAAGCTTAACCAGTTATTTGAACTTTTACATGCATTGAACTTTTACTGAAAAACATAATAAAATAAATAAATGAATAAATAAATAACCAGAAGGCTCAGGAGGTTTCCTACATTTCTTTTCAACTAAAGAAAATAAATCAGATTTACCACAGTAAATGACCGTGGGACGAATTACTTGAATGCAAAACATATATTGTATTGCTTTCCTGAACTTTTCTTGCCTCTGTAATACCAAACTATGCATATAAAAATATAGGAAAATTGCACAAGTATACTCTAGGGAATTTACAGAAAATGAGTGGGCGTCATGTGTCCTGCCCCCTGCATGCTCTATCCAGCTTCCTAGCCAACACCAATTCTTGTATTTCCAGGATTGAGAGAGAATCTGATGCAGTCTGATCTGATCACCTGCTGTCTGTTACATTTGAGAAAAGGCAACTTCAGATATTAGGCAGATTTGATTCTCCCAAACTTGTCTGGACTTCATATGTGAAACCTGCTACAGACACAATCATTAGCAGATGTGTATTGTAAAAAATATCGTGTCATCCCACTAGCCCTGGGAGATCATGTAAGATAACTACAATAAATTCTACTGTCCATCTAACAAATGGCAGTGTGCTGGATGTATCTGGTAACTAGTTTCATGGAAGCAGACTGCTCATTCTTAGATGGAAAGTCTTATAATCATGACCCCATCCTGCTAAGACAGCAGCAATCGCAAAGACGTTTCTTGAAGAAGATAAGTTCTTAATTTTTATTTCTTCTTTTGAAATTATAAGTAAGATTTGACAACATAAGTATTTAAAATTACATTTTACATGCTTTTTTGTTTTATTATTCTAGAAAAGAGCATTATGGAAAGTGTGAAGATGTGTGTGGTACTAGTTACGCTAAAATAAACAGGGTATACAAACCGAAACCAGTAGAACAGCTTATTAAAACTGATGTCTATAACGATATAAGAAATATATTGTATTATTTAAATTATTGTAAAAGTCCAACAGTAAACATTTATTGTGTCATCTACCTGTGCCTCCAGTTTTTGTCATCTTCCATCCACACTGCTCCACCTCAGTCTGCAGCCATAGATAGATAGATAGATGCTTTATTGATCCTGCAAGGGAAATTACTGTGTTAGAGCAATAAAACATAAAAAAAAAATCTACTCTAGACTCTATGATTAGTTAGTTCAGCTAAGTTCAGCTAAGGTTGCCCCCACTGCTCTGCACAGGCAACACCCTGCCTGGTTCTCTGTGCAGGTTAGTCATACCCTGTGTCCCAGTGTGGCCCAGCTCAATATTCCATCAGTGACCCATTCATTCGGTTCTGCTGTAATGATTCATCTTTTATATAACTAAAGTCCTCAATATGTTTATCTATTAATCACATTGAGCCACCTGTGACTCATGTTATGACAGTCTTCATATCAGAATCTATGTAAACAATACATGTTGCTAGGCAACCAGCATACTGTGAATGTTGAGTAAAGCATTTTACATTTTTATAGAATTCATAAAATGATTCTGTCGGGCATTCTATGAGGTGTTATTTTTTTTTATAATCATTCAAACCTCAAAATCTATAAAACATTCCCGTCCCCTTCTTCCCGTTCTGACAGTATAAACAATATGTAGAAGCTGATAAATGGAGAAACATACTATCAATGAGCTTGATGCAGTCCAATGGAGGTCAAGGTGTGCTAATATTTAGAGAGTTTGTGATATTCAAAAGACAGTAAAAGATATAAAAACTACTTGCATCGTCCTTGAAGACCAATCTAAACTGTTAAAATAAAAAGTTCTATTAGTGAAGAAATTCAGATCCTGCTCATTTCTGAAGAGTTTAAGGCTAAAGCATAAGTTGAGATGTGGGCAATCCTAACTCAAGTGGTAGAAGAGATTGTTCTCCAATTGCATTGATGGATTCCCAGCCCCTCCACATGTCCAGGTGAATTTGAGAAAGACTCTTGGTTTATGAGTTTGCATGAAACTGTGAACGGAAACCATACTACCGAGGTTAAAAAGACTGCATAAGTGCAGACTATATACCAAATGACAGTAACTGTTCCACCTTACTTAATAATATTCACTTTTTTGAAAACACAAATGCAGAAAAATGTTCATAAAGTGAATCACTTGCTTTGCATCCAGAGCCTCAGTAATATGAACTGCAACAAAACTGGATACTTAAAAGCAGTACTGAGTACATGACTTTCACAGAGTCTGAATGAAGTCAGAATATTTTTTAAAAAGTTTCAAAAAATCATTTGAATGCGTGTTTACTTTGAATTGCTTTCTATTTATTTGCAATTCAAGGTACTCAAATGTTTACCCCTGCTGGAGAAGGATGAATACCTCGTGTCCTTCAAGTCTGTGTCCTTATTGGACTCATGCGGTGGTCTTTACTAAGAAATGGCTTTCAGGCATTTGTGAAAGGGCAGAGAAGTCGAAGACAAAGGCTACTCATCAGAGGGAGAGCGTCTGATGTAACACTTTTTTATAATACCACGATATGCAAATGAAAAACGAGGATTTTTTTTTAATTTTAATTGAAAACCTCATTCTGCATTTTATTTTTTCCCCAGCCCTATAGATCTAAGTGCTTCCACACCACTAAATATTGTCTCCTGTTGGAGAAAAAGCATAAAACACTAGGTCACTCAGTCTGTCCTCAACAACAGCAATGAGAGCACTGCGGCTAAATCTACTCACTGGAGTTGTGGTGTAAAATATTTTATTTTGTCTAAACTTAAATGATTCAGTAAAAAGCAAAATGTGGAAAAATGTTTGCTCTAGGCTGTGGAAAGCTTGAATTTTACAATTTCACACATGCTGTTAATGGTGTAGTTTTGAGAAACCAGCTGCAAGGAGCTCTGTGAGGTTTGTTTCCTCTTGAATAAAATCAGGTGCAGGATTTAACTATTTAACAGGTTTAGGTAGATGTTTTTGTGTCTTTGATGGCTCGAGTGCTTACCTTCTCAATAGCAGGTGTGATCGACATCGGTACGTCTCTTTGGGAGGAAAACCAGTAGAGATAATAGCAAGTCTACCTACACCCTCGGGTCCATTTTTTGCCACTAATTTTAAACTGTCACAAAGCTATCCCGCACCTTATCTGGAGTTCCCCATAAAATAGGAAATTCTTAATGTGTTTGAATGCTGGGTAATAGCACTTTGTCAGTACAACATTACACAGTCAAGGGATCTATTGGAAGGGAGGTAACATCTGTATCTTACTTATGAAGAGAATATGGCAATGCAATCAAGTATTCACTTGTCAAAGGTTTCAAAGAAATCAGAAAACACACCCACACACAGACACACTCCCACAACTAACAAACACTTGGATGTTGTTTATCACCGGGAGTGCGTATGTACAGGTTTTTGCATGGGGTTGCTAAGCTGTATGCTCAATTGGAAGCAGGTGCAGCGTAAAGACCTAATCACATTTGCGGCTCATTACCCAGTGACTGTGTGCACATATTTGCCTCTCTGTGTCCTTATTAATCAAGCACAGACAACCCTAAGTGCTCCTCTCCACTTTTCCACATGACTTGCTACAAGCAACAGTAGAGCACAACAACCTGATGAGACCACCTGCTGCTGTCTGCTTTTCCAACACCTGCAATGCAAACGTTCATAATTTCTCACTTGACCTCTAACCACTTGCCAATTGACAGAGTATCAGTTTTTTTGACCACTCGATTACTGTCATGCTCTCATCCAAGAGATCACAACATTTGGGATTTCTTTCTTCTATGAATTTAATCATGTAAGTGGTCATTCATTTAAAAAAAAAAAGCATTAGATGTTTTTTTCAAGAGCTGAAAGACACAAAAATAAATAAATAAATAAAATAAAAATAAATGTTGGCTTAATTTCATCAGTTACTCAATTATTCAGTGACTTTATAATGGGAAAAAACACCTTTAATTCTATTTTTGTACACATTTTTTTTAATATCCTGTCTTTAAATGTACTTAAATGCATGTAATTTCTAATGCAATTGGTAGACAAACCTTCCTTGTTCCCTCTCTTGTGCTTGAATATTAATGACATTTTATAAAAGCCGTGCCATTTAACAGTGAGGTTATATCTACTAACAACAACATTCTTAATAACATGGAATAATGGCTGAAAATTGAATGATAATGAAATTACTTATGAAAACCAGTTTGACTCCCAGGAGTCTAATTTGAATCTCTTTTAAATGTTTTTGGCAAGGGTTAGATATAACGTTGACATTCAAAAATGCTGACCTTTAAAATAACATGTCCACTAGTCTAGACATGTTGAACAAAAGAATTTACAAATGAGGAGTAGTAAGTTATGATACTGAAACTATTCAAAGAATTTATGTTAGATACACATAGACAAACCTTTGGTGACAGTTTCTCTGTATTTTCTGGACAAAACCAGCTTTGATGTTAGATGACTGTATAGTGATGTCAAACCGTTGCTGTCATTAAGTATCTGCTTAAATTTCTTGTTAAGTTCAGTCAGACGTGGCAGCAGTTATCAAGCTGAGCAGCTCAGTTGGTCATGGTTAGGAAGATCAAAAATGAAAAAGTCTCCTATGATTTATAACTATGTACATTCAGAGATGAAAAGGGAAATATTACAACAGTGGCACAAAAGCATACCTTGGTGAATTGGCAAAGAACAGATAAAAATAGTCTCGAGCCTGTTATACATTATGAGAATTTGGACGAACATATTTCCTTGATGCACTGTCTTGTTTGCAGGAGGTAGGCTCGGTATGGGGAGTCCTGTTGGGGTTTGGTTTCCATTGTTCCTCTGTATTATCTCATATGCTGCGCATGTTCCCACAGTCTCCAAAGGACCTCGGTTCCCTTTTCAGTGTGGCCCCAGAGACACAGAGCACTGTCTAAAGTACAGTAACTGGGACACAGAGCCTCACAGTCCCAATAAACGAAGGTGTAAAGACAAAGGAATAATAGGCTTAAACCCTGAGATGAATATTTTATTGGATATACATAACTCGGTGTCCATTAGCAGTCAAAAAATGGTGAGACCGTGGCACAAAAACCATGCACTCTCTCATGAGTTATTTCTTTTTTCTTTTTTTTGTCTGCCCATTTTCGCACCTCCCCCATTCTCAGACACACAATAGTTGCAAATAAACAGAGCATTGCATCCAGTTGTTACTAACTTATTGAATTATGAACAGAATCACTCTGTGGATATTATTTGCACTTGTTGTGTGTTGTACGGTAGAATTAGACCAATCGGCCAATGTTCTAATGTTTTGCTGTTATTAGTGTGAATTTTTTCACCATTTTTTACAAAGTCAAACTCAAGAGCAGTCGCAGGTCCATAGCAGTTAAGCTCGTCTTAGTACTTTATCTCTGTAGTGCTTACTTTTTTCAGTACTGCTTAAGCTTAAGAAGAATAAATTCCATGTTCAGTGTGAATTTGACTGAAAGAAGACAAGCGGTTTGTGTTGCTGTTGGGTTTTCTAATGTCTTCATTTTCATTCTTTCTCATTTGATATTTTTAGCACCACATTCAGACTTTGATTTAATGTCATTATTTGGCTTTGGTGGTTCAAACCCACTGTGCTTCATTACAGCAGACACTTTACACTAATGGTGAAATCCCAGTTTGGTTTACAGTGTGGTTTCTACACAATATTGACATCTTGCACTGCTGAGATTGACTGAAGAGAATGACTGAAGAGAAGGGCTGCTCTATCACGAATAAACATAATGTTTCCAGTGTAAATTAGTGAATTTCCTTTTTTAAAGTGGCCTCTCAAACACAGCATTAATGTTGGTCCTCAAAGCATAAATGGATTCTCAACAATTTTTTCACCCAAAAGAAATTAATAGTCTTAGGTTACCTCAGCATTTTTAAGTTTGTATTATTCATATTATTTGCAGTCTAGCATGAGGTATACAGTATTTGGATTCAGCAGATGCTTTGACTGTGTGTCTGAATTGGCGCTCAGGAACCTTGGGGAGGCACTCTTCTACACTGTCAGACCCTGAATCTCTATCAGGATTCATTCTTATTCAAATTGCATCATGGTAGCTCATAAACATAGCATTAGATTATGGAAATGAGAGGTCTGCATCTATTCTCATTTAATTCCTTTAGGGAGACATTTAATTTAAACAAATAAATAAATAACGGCAGCATCAGGTGTTTATAAAGGGTATTGTGTAAATTTAGCCAGGCAAACTGAATAATAATCACTCTATTTGACTATGTGCGTTCAATCATCCATCACTGAACACTTCATTAGGGCTTTTAAATATGTAGGACACTTGACTTAAGACAGATGTCGGGGGAATTTGCTACTTGTCATTCATAGAGACATATAGATAGTCCAATAAACTGTCCGTAATCTGCAGGTAGCCCGTGTCTGCTGTTGAAACAAAAGGTAACAAGTAATCAATGACCTTCAAATATTGGCACCTATCACCAACTTATCAAATTTTTCATAATACTTTTTTTTTCTTTACAAATGTGCATCTTGGTGCACAAGCATGGGCAATTAGAGAGCTCTTTAAAATTGACATAACCAGAATAGCGGGCACAGTGGTTAGCACTGCAAGAAATTCCTCAACATATCCTACTGGGGGGTAATTAAGGATTATGTCCCATTGTTATGGGCCATCAGGTCCCTCTACAACCATAGTGAGAGGCTGGTTCCTAACATCAATAGTAAGTCGGACTCAGTTTTTGGCAGCAGCACTGCCCTTTGTCTGTTCATAGTTTTGATGGACAGAATATCTAGGCATATCCAGGTGGTGGAGGGTCTCCACTTTGGTGGTGCCAGAATTAATGAAACCTTTACCGTCAATTATAGATTTATAGTTGATAGTGTTTATGGAGAAACTCTCCACCACCAAGTGGAGTGCAGTCATTCGAAAAGCACTAAGTATCGTCCACATCGAAAGGCCAGTTTAGGTGTTTTGGGCATCTGACTAGGATGTCTCCTGAGTAGCTCCTAGGTGAAGTATTTCGGGCACCGGGCAGAGAGTCTCAATTTGTTCAGTGACAATAAAATAACTCATATCTCTACTCCTTAGATTTTGCAGACCACACAACCATTTTCCTTCTTCCTTCACATTAACTGAAATCAGTTGATTGCAGACCAAGTATGCATCAGGAAAACATGCTTGATGATTGATTTTGTCTTCTAATTCTACATTGTGCAGATAATTGAAGAACAACTGTTGTAGTGAAAATAATGGCATCATTGTAACCATAATATATTGACTGAATATAGTACAGTAATGCATTACATTACTGCATAACAGAAAAATGTAATGTGTTTATACATTACACCCAGCACTGCTGGCAATGACATACTTAGATGTGACCACTGTGGAACAATTATTCACTGAAGCCCTTTTTAGGCCGGCGCTGTTCTTGAGTAGAATACCAGCTGACATCTAAGCTTGCTGAGGTCCTGGCTAGTTAAACATCTCGACCTTCACAGCTGACCCTTAACTGAAGCTTGACCTGGTTTGCTGTCGGTAGGATTTGCATAAACAAGACTGTTTGCACGTACACATTTCATCTCAACGCCCTACCAGTGACTTTATTTCTATTCTTACCTCCAATTATATTCAGTAGCATTCATGTATATGTTTAAGTGTAACCTTTAATATATACAGTCACTCTTTATGTAAATATGTTAGTTTTTTTTATATTCTCAAGAGATGTATTTTTATGTTCCTGAGATCAAAGAAAAATGGTTAATTAAAAGAAAAATCTATTTAAATGCCACATTAGCAATGAAGCACATTTACCCAAAACACGTAATTATCTGTGCTACTCTCAAATTCGTTAATTTGCTTCTTGAACCTCATTTCATCCTATCATATAATTATGCTACCTTTATGATGGAAAATTATCCATGGTGAGATGAATTATTATAACATTCAGGGACACACCACAAATGTGAAAGCGCACAACAGTATCTTTCTAAAGATCCACAAATTGTAAGAAAAACAAAATACCACTTCTTTGTGATGCTGTCAAGTAGCACTGCATGTACAGAATATGTAGATGTGCTTGTGTGGTCAGTTCAGATAATTAAGAGCCAGTGTAGTAAAAGAGGAGTGAGTACAACTTTTTCATATATATATCCATTCTTGGGTTAAAGGGATTTAAAAAAATGGTTCTGAAATATAGAAGGGCTGAAAAAGATACTGTCGTTAGTATAACATTACATAATTCTAACCCGTTATAACAATTTTTTTAATCACATTTAACTTAAATTAATGAATGGCTGCAAGCCATATCATCTAAAATGACTTGTAAGAACTGCCATCCTTTTGAAATATTTGCCTTTGTAAAATGAAGTAAAAGACTAATTAAAATTCCCCAGTCCTAAATAAGATACAAATTTGTGTTTTTTTCTTACCCCAAAACTTGATCAAAATCTTGTGTCTTCAAACATCTGCCATGTTGTTCATTTACAGAAATATGTAGGTGGTTTGGACCTTTTGGAAAATAGTAATATAGGCGGCTATTAATATAAAATATGAACTTATTCATGCTTAAATTATATTTCACTTGGTTGTGTGTTGAAAGAAATAAAACAGCCGATTGCAAACTGCTCAGTTCAATGGACTTCTTATCTGAATTCAAACTAATTAGTCACTTTTTTAAAGCATGGCCATTATATTTGTGTTGGCACCTTAGACTGTATATATAAAAATTAAAGTGATCTTGACAGCAACCAGTGGTTTGTAATACCTTGAATTATCAGCCTTGCCACAGCCATCTCAGAGCTTTTCAACCACAAGTTGCCATATTTGGATGTCAGTTTGTTTGCTTCAACTGATGATATATAGTCAAGAGATCTGGTTTAGCTTGAAATAACAGCTTAGTTGACCACCACCTGTTACTAAAAGTGAACAAACTTTAAGAGTAAATATAATTTTGGCAAGTGAGTTCTAAAAGAATACAACCAGCTGCTAGGAATGGGGAAATTGGCTGTAATGGCGCAGACCTATTTTTGTATGGGGCTGTAAACATTTCTGCTAAAATCAGGCATTTTAACATTCAAGTCTTTTGGGGATGACTCACTTTTGGAGCCAGCCTCAATAAACAACTATGCTACAATGCCTTTAAAAAAATCTACAATTCCACCATGCCATCAAGTATTAGACTTATTTTCCTGTGCCTGTGATTTTACTCATTTACTTATATAATTTGACCATTGTTATGTTACAAAATGGCATGCAGTCACATTATATTCATCACTAACATTGTAATGTAATGCAGTACTCTGATAATTTCAGTAATCACATTACAGTGGCAATTAGTTCATTACTTATAAAGGTTCTTCAGTTATCCGCGTGATGAGTGGATACATACAGGAAAAACAAAAAACAAACATATGGGATTCTATTCATGTACATTTGCCCTATTATCAGCTAATTTCAGTTCATGTGCACGAAGGAGGAAAATACAACTTCACTAAAAGAACCGCACTATACTGCTAACACAACATAGGCTGTCTGAGAAAATGTACCTACTTCAGCAGGAAACAAAGGCAGTGATGAGCAGTCAGGCTGGCAGCATGTGTCTCTTTAGATGGGTTTTCAACTTCCTGTCAGCTTTAAGTTCATACTTAACCACTACATGAAAGATCATGTGCATGTCTTCATTAGGATATGGATTTATGTCTGTGTGTAGAACTGCAGCCCAAGTTTTATATTATGAAGCTGTAATTTTGTGGCATGTTACGGGCATTTTAAGGAGTAAGAGCAAAAGTTTAATGTAGCAAGTAGTGTAAGAAATTACTTGTGATTGTGTAACATAATTATTAAAAAAAAATGTCTTTTTTTGTTGTTGTTAAAAAAGTATTGTTTTACTTTCCCCATACAAACTTTATCAGAACACCAGATGTTGTGCTTCAGGCACAAAAACTTTTCTATTATACGTTAGCACTGCGACAGCTGTCAGTCCTTTGAAAATCAAAAATGTGAACCTCTTTTAAGTGTTCAAAGTATCAACTTGGTAAACAGATTTAATTATAATTAGTTAATTATATAGATTAAAGCTGAATAGAAACATAACTGCAACTGGTTTGTCATGGCTAGATTTAAACACTTTTCTCCAACTTCTCCTTTACTATTCCTTCACAGGAAGTGAAAAGAAAATTAAAGAAAAGTAAAGCTCTATGAATAAAACATGTACCTGTTGGTGGTAGTGTCCAGAATGTTTGAGTGACATCATATTATGAATCAGCCTATCAAGCCATGGCTATTTAGTACAGTACAGCATCTGAATATAAATGAAATAGGAAGCCATAGAATGCTGTGCTGTATGAATATTTTGCAAAATTGTACAAAATTAAATGCAAATGGTTCAAAGGAAATGTTGCATGTTAATAAGGTCAGCATTCCAGACATGCAAACTGGGTGGTAGATAAAAATTGTGAACCCTACCAAACATAAAGCTATGCTGAATTCAATTAACAGAAATAATAACAGAAATCACAAGAGTTCATTAAAGTGTTTAATACTGCAAGACCTCACCCATTCGCACTGCAACCATGGCTCTGAATATACTGTCATGTACTGCAATCGCAGGGCCTCATTCGGCATCATTTTCCCTGTCAACCTTCCACCGTACACCGTTGGGGTCAGATTAGCAACATCTAATACACTTTGTTTACTTTGCAGCCCAAGCCTAGTATAAGTGAGCCATCTGTGAAGTTCTCAGTGAGTCAGTCAGGAGATCAGTGCCAAATAGGCCTCAGCTGTCTGCCACTGGCTAGTTTTCAGTTGGATTTCACCTTCTCCTTCCCTCTTGGACTCTTATTAGTGTCAAAAAGGGCAGCTATGTCCAGGTGTGTAGATTTCTTGCCAGGTGGAGGATATGATACCAATTTGTTTTGCTCATAATGTCAGTGGTCTCTACTCTTGGGAACACACTAGCTGGCTTTTATCTCAGCAATGTAAACCAATTATTCAGCTCTTTAATTTGGTTTAATTAACCCATATTTTTCTTAAATATGTGCCACACTGGACAGATGTAACATGAATACATGCAAATGAAGAAAAAGTATTACCATGTCCAGTTTTTTGAGTTATTAATGACAGAAATATTTTAAAACAATATTAATCTTTCAATGATTCCTGTGTTGGTTGAGTATCAAAGCAATGGAAATGATCTGCACTTATCTGTAAAGCATGTGTCAAACCAGTATTTTATATGGCCTGTGCAACAAGGCTCAGCATTACAATGCAAAATGTAAGAAATCAGTTGATCAGCTAATATTGGTATTACTTTAAAGAGGATCAAACATATAGTAAGGTTGCCTAAACCTGGCTTCTGTCTCACAGAAATATTCCTCATCATAGATAAGATGATTCCACATTTGCAAGATTTTGCCTTTTCTTGCATCTTCTTTGGGCCTGTCAGGACTAAAGACTGGTGACAGATTACACGTCTGGATGTAAGCCTGAACTTCTTATGCAAGGTAAAAATGGTATCTGATTATCCAAAGTATGATTAATGTCCATTGCCAGGACACTTTGTACATAGCAATACATGCTGTCACTAAGATTTTTTTTCCTTCATCTTCTCACCACCCGGTATAACATGCAATGCCAATAGAAGCAACAGCACATGATGTATTTGAAATAAATGCCTGTCATGGAAATAAATTTGAAAATAGCTGCCAGACAGCCTGTCAGTTTCAATACATCCTTGCTGGTCTTTTGTATTACAGTACCTGAGATGTTCATTGAAAGAAAAACAACCTAGCTATGTTTTTTTTGACTAGTTGTGGGTACTTGGTGACAGCTAAGGACTTTAAGGGCATATTGGTTGTTATGTGGCACGGAGTATACTTTTTTTTTTTTTTTTTTTTACATTTCCCTGATGGCTTATATGAAGCCTTGAAGCACTTTTTCTCTTTGTTTCCTGTCATTTCGCTGTGACTCTGCGGGTACATTGCCCAACATGTCAATTATTAATCTAGTAGAAAAAACTAACAGCACTATTTGTAGTAGGAGATGTACACAGTCCTGGGATCAATATAACACAGCAGTATTAATTTCATTTAGAAATTTCGTATGAGTAATCAGCACAAAAATACTTGTATATACACATGAGAATACACTAGCTGCCAAAATCCCTACCCTTCCTCCTCATATTACAAGAACAGATTGGAAGTAATAATAAAATGACAAATGTCAGATTTTCTGTTTGGCATGAGTTGTAGCATTGTTTACAACCCAGCCAAACCCTCATGCACACCCCAAGGAAAGATGCAAGCTCATATGTATTTTGGTCATTCAGTTTTTGATATTACGTTTCGCTTAATAGCTGCATAAATTGTTTTGTCTGTGTGGGAGATGTTGATCACACTGACTTGGAAACAACTAGCTGTTTAATCAGGACCATAACAGCCATTTGAGCAAAGCTGACACTGATAGAGTCTACTTCCATGACCAAACTAGATAGCTTTCCAGCATGAATGTCCTAGCCAAATGCAGATAATGGTTAGGTGGCTCATAATGAACAAATAAGACAAAAATGATCTACACTCTGATCTACCAAGCATATGCCTGGAATCATTCAAACATTAATGATGTAAAATTGCAGTAATGCAATCAAAGTCTTAAAAAAACAAAACAAAATAACACATCAGTAAATAAAAGAGGGTAAAAAACATCACGGTATAAAACTTTGCATGGATAGTGCATGCACAGGACAGGCATATCTTAAGCAGTGGCAACTGCTTACAGCTGTTATGTACAGGTGGTACCAACAGATTGTTTGCAACATATGGATACCTAAATTAGAAATATGTTAAAAGAATGGATCCAGTCAAAAATAAATTAAGGTAGATGTAGTACAAAATTGTCAGTCATCCTTGCAGTGACAGCATAACTGACAGCTTAGAGTAATCACAGCTCCATATATAGATAGGAGGAAGGAATAATTTGGGTTATGCAAAGCTGTATCTCTTCTGGAACTGAAGTAGAATAGCAAGTACCAAGCATTTCTGCTTAGTCTTAATTCCTCATACTTGAATAAAAAGCTGATTCAGGCATTTCAATGCAACGGATAAATTAAAATTAAATACCTTAGGTTTTATGTACAATTCACAAGAAGAGGTTTCTAGGCTTTCTAGAGATACTTTTTATGGGATAATATAATTCAGACGTAATATAACAAATGCCAGCTTGATAATAAGAAGAATAGGTTTTCTTCCAAAGGTTTTGTTGAGTATTCACGAGTGTTTTTATTTGCACAGTAAATATAAACTTTGTCTATGAAAGATTATGCATGCACTATACATATTTTTATTATTATATTTTGAACACATATTGCTTTAAAGACATCATTATGCCTAGAAAACCACTGTTTGTAATTGGTGCCAGAAGATACTTTGTCATTATGCTCTTCTATCACTATATTACTTTCCACCTAGTGTAAACACCCAACTCTCAGTTGCATGATTACATTTTCAAGTTATTTACGTGCCCATTCATTCCTCCTTTATTGAAAGCAACAAGTTCATACCCCTTCACTGGGGGCTATCAAAAGTCCTCCTGGGAAATGAAGGAAGTCACTAATTGAAGTGGAAGGAGACGAGGCAGGCAGAGGCAAAGTGGCTACAGGAAAGGAGTAAGCTTCATCACAGAGTGAAGATAACAGTTTACGAGTATCTGCGGGTGGATTTTTTCATAAAGCCCGATTCACTGCCAAGAAAGTCAAACAAAAGGTAAATCTAAATCAAGTATTCGGGTATCCAGGGAACTCGGAATTAATTAATTTCCTACAGGGTAGCAAAACATGTCTTCAACCAGTTTAAATTGTGGAGGAATATAAAATGAACTATAAGTATCTTTTCAAATTAACTGGGATCAGCAAGAGCACAAAGGTTAAAAATACAGTGACTACAAACTGAGCATTTTTTTCAGTAGTGACAACAAGCAGTTTTCAGAAGAAAAAAATAATTTAAATGTGTTGGTTTTGTGACAGTGGCCTTGAAAATGCAAAACCCAGTGGAGAATGAAATGTCTGCAGTGTCATGGTAATGAAGTGTGGTTCCATGTTTTTGGAGTGTAGCTTTCACAAAAGCATACTTTTATGCAATGGCTCTGAAGTGACACAAAATCATGATTTCTTTGACAGCTTGGGAGTATTAGCATACGTGGGAACACGCTTCTCTTCAGGATTTAGAGCTTAAATTCAAATTCAGAAATTTAACTAAAGATAAATACAAGTTGCAACTCAGTCAGAGTTTATATAACAAAGAAAATATTTGCTCTATTAACTGGTCCCCAAGTGTTACATGTGTAACTTACATTGTGAGACACTCTGTTTGCAGTTAAAAATTGGAAGCCTTTTCCCTTCAGTGTGCACAGGATTATTTTTCCTCTTGGAGCTTTATGAAGTTTAGATTGTCACAAAACCCCTCTGGGCACCAAGATGAGTCAGTGGGCCACATGTTAATCCTTTACAAAATAGTGTACGTTCAAATTAGTATTCATATTGTTTGACTCTGAACATTGCTGTGTGTCCAAAACCAGACAGACACATTTTCAATGGTTGAGTAAGCAGTTAAATTTCTAGTGTGGTAATGACATGCAAAATCCTTTTAATTAGCTATGTGGAACAATTTGAATGTTTTCTTACTGTCGTAATTTGTAATGATATGTAACTGACTGGTTATGAGGGAGGAAAGAAATTAATATAAATAAAAGTTAATTATTAAAATTAAAATTATAAGTCCACAACTTCAACTGCATTATAAATATGCCATCATAAATTAGACATATTTAGTTATTGTTAAGTACTATCTGTACTGTTTTTGTCAGCATAGGTCATGAACTTAATGTACAGGAGCTTAACTTAATGAATTTAAGGCCTACCTTTTTTACAAAATTGATGATTCCAAACTCATCTCAAATAATTAACTATTCCTTTAAAACGACCTATCTTCTGATCGTCCAATCATCTCAAAGTTGTTTCTTGAACATGACAGCGAGTTCACTGTATTCTGATAGCCTCCACAGTCTCAATAGAGCACCTTTGGGATGTGGGCGATTTGATTTTTATCAAGGATTTATCATGAAGCTGACAATCTGCAGCAACTGTGTGATGCTATCATGTCAATTCCGTTCAATTAAATTCAGTTTTATTTACATAGCGCCAAATCACAACAACAGTCGCCTCAAGGCACTTTATGTTGTAAGGTAGACCCTAGAATTATATGTGCAGAGAAAACTCAACAATCATATGACCCCCTATGAGCAAGCACTTTGAGGACAGTGGGAAGGAAAAACTCCCTTTTGACAGGAAGAAACCTCCAGCAGAACCAGGCTCAGGGAGGGGCGGGACCGGTTGGGGTGAGAGAAGGAAGACAGGATAAAAGACATGCTGAGATTAACAACAAGTATGATTCAGTGCAGAAAGATCTATTAACACATAGTGAGTGAGAAAGGTGACTAAAGAAGAAATACTCAATGCATCATGGGAATCTCCCAGCAGCCTACACCTATTGCAGCATAACTAAGGGAGGAGTCAGGGTCACCTGATCCAGCCCTAACTATATGCTTTAGCAAAAAGGAAAGTTTTAAGCCTAATCTTAAAAGTAGAGATAGTGTCTCTCTCCTGAATCCAAACTGGAAGAGGTGCCTGAAAACTGAAGGCTCTGCCTCAATCCAGATCTAAATCTCTGACGAATGTTTCCAGTTGTTGCATCTATGCCACAAAGAATTAAGGCAGTTCTGAAGGCAAAGGGGTCCAATTCAGTACTAGCTAAGATGGATCCTACACCTGCAATGCAATCCATTACCAGCAAGGTAATTGACAAGTTAGTCAGTGTACTTGTAAATACAGAATGTGTATTAGTTTCATAAACTGCTTTCATAAACTTTCATAAAGTATTTCAGTCAAAACAGTCTGCTAAAAGTAAAGGATAAATAAAAGTTCTCTTTATATTTCATAGTTTCCCTACTAGACCAATTCAGCATAATTCCAAGCAACAAACACAATGCAACTAAGAACCATATGGTCAAGTACTCTCAAATTCTCATGTTAGATAGCCACTTCCTAATGCATAGTGCTCCATTTCATTGCATGGTTGTCATGGCAACAGGTGCAACTGGTGTAGTCAGTGTTTGAGATCATGCCTAGATAGCTCGTTGCCACAGCTAGAATTCACACTACTAAGACACCAATCAGCAATGCCATGCTGATGCACACTCCTGGCTAGCAGCACAAACTGTTCTCAGCCAGCAAATACACCAAGATCCCTAGAAAATCTGTCATCCCGGAGGCCGCCACAGTCTCATTTATCTGCGCTTCCTCCTCCACCCCATTTTTTCAATACACTTATGAGCTTCGCAGTGAAGTTACTTATATGAACATTATATAAGGACAGCTTTTCTAACCTCATTGTACACAAAGTAAAGTTAGATTTAGAAGTTAGATTTAAATCTTCAAAAACTAAATGTTTCCTATACTGTATAGCTTCAGTTATTGGTTCTAAAACAAACAACATTTGGGGAAATCACTTTGTACTCTGATTAATTAGCTTAGATCACTTTTTAATAAATCAGCAAGTTAATGAAAATAAAATAAATGAAGACTAACTGTATTTTTCTTGTTTAAGTTTGTCACTTTGTTGGAATGTATATGATTTTGGAATAAAACATTTCCCGATATAAATATAAAAGACATTTTCAGACTATAAATCCAAAACTAAAAAAATATACCAAAAAAGCACACAGAACATGGAATATGAGGACTGATTTATCACGCATCACCAATCCTGTTCTTTTTATACTTGCCCTTGGCAAAAACATTTGTGAGAATTTTCAAAAATAATAATCAACTCCAGCTTTTAAGGCTGTTTTCTAGGTATTTCTAAAAACAGGAATCAAAGAGAAGTAAAGTTCATATAAGTGAGCAAGCTGTGTGTCCGTCTAGCCAGAGAAAAAAACTGATTGTAGCAATCAGGAGTCAAGGTTAGATCGCACGGCAGGAGTCAGTTCTGCAGAATTGGTTTAAATTTACACACTGATTCACACACATGCACACAAACAAAGGGGGAAAAAAGTACATCGTTCCTCTGAGATGTTCACGTAGAGGTCTGCAGGGGGGCACAGTTCAGACTGCTGTTGCACCAAGTCTTTTTATGATGTGAATGGCTGTGTTTATAACCCTGCCCCCTGCAGCTCTTACCTCTGACTGGGTCTGGAAACAACTTTGTTGGTGTTGGTCAATTTACTGATAAATCAGCCAGCTTAACCCTGATAAATCAGGGTTAAACAGCTTCTTTCACCAACCTCTCTCAACAATATCTCCAATACACATAGACATCAGGTGCTGTGTGATTGTTGTCCTGCCGATTAGGTGTCAAATGACATAGAAAATTTCCCGGGAACACAAGAAGTTGTACTCTTGACCAGAATTTTAATGGCAATGACTTTAAAGCTTTCTTTTCCTGGATGGCAGTTCTTGCCCTCCCTAAGGTTCCAAAAAGTATTATTTTCCATTGACCTGTGATCTATCAGAGTAGAGTTTGCTGGACTGAATATCAATATCAACACAAACCCTAGGAGTTCAAAAACATATCACAGCATTCAGTCAAAGAGTGCTGCTTTCCACTATCTGTATCAAGACTCGGCCTGAAATTATTTTAAAATTGCCTCGGTGTTAGATGAGGGCTAGTGAACGGCCTGCTCGACTGTTCCAAAACAAAGAGAAATAGACAGAAAGAAAAAAAAGGATCTGACATGAAATTATGGAACATTTTTCCTCTGTTCACATTTTTTTCACTCACCATGCATATTTATACTTTCTGTCATTAATTTTGCCCGTTTCAATCTAGTCTCACTCTCCTTCTTCTCTGCTAGTCTTCCAACTGGTTAACTGCCATTCCCTGAGTCTGGTTCTGCTGAAGGTCTCTTCCTGTTAAAAGGGAGTTCTTCCTTCCTCTTGTTACCAAGTGCTTGCTAATACGGGATGCTCTGATTGTTGGGTTTTCTTGCAAATACTGTAGGACAGCGGTCCCTAGGCCACGGACCAGTACCGGTCTGTGAGTCGTTTGGTTGCGGGCCGCAAAAGTTGAGGCTCGGGTCTGAAATATATGGTTTTCAGGGTTTTTATCGGTTTTCATCGTTACTTTTTTAACGTTTTTATTGTTAACTCAGTTTCCCTGAGCCTTTTCTCGTGTGTTATGAATAAGTCTTCTTTTATTAATGGTACTGGCACTGGTTTTATTTTGTTGTATTTATCCACAACACCTTAAAGGCCAATCCGTGAAAATATTGTCGGACATAAACCGGTCCGTGGCACAAAAAAGGTTGGGGACTGCTGCTGTAGGATCTTTCCCCAGAATATAAAAGCACCTTTAAGTCATTGATTTTTTAATGTGAACTTGTGCTATAAAATTCAGTTCGTCTAAATTGAATTGGTTTATTTACAAAACTCTTTCTTCATAAAAAGAAAAACTGATTTAAACTTGCCTGATCTTCCCTTTATGGTTGAGTTTTTGTGCTCCTCTGTACCTCTTCAAGAGCAGCTGTTATTTCTACATCACTCTCAGGAAGTCCTGTTCAGACCACTTGTGGTCGTGCATTTTTGTTTTTCAATTCAAACCTAAGCAGAGAGCTAACATAAATCCATCCACCCATCCCTTTTCTTACACTTATTCAGTTCAGGATCATAGTAGATCTGGAGACTTTCCCAGCTGCCACGGGGTAAGAAGCAGGGTAAACCCAACAGGTCGTTAGAGATGGACAATCATTCAAGCTCACATTCATATAATTTAGAATTGTCAGTTAACCTAACCCATAGCTGTTTTGGACTGCGGGAGAAAGCCAGAATGCCTGGATTAAACCGCAAGTATGGGGAGAACATCCAAACATCACACAGAGCCTGGATTTGACCCCAACATCTTCTTACAACAGTGCGAACCAGTCATGATACTTTGAGACAAAGACATTCTTCATAGTACTTTTACAATCTGTATGTCTATGATCGCACTGCCCATGACAGCTGACAGGAGTCTTTTGTCTGCAGTGTCCAAGCTAAAGTTAAAGTTGGTGCATCAGATCAGGAGTGTGACAAGGAGCATGTTCATTGTTTTTTAAGCTATAAGTTAAGGCCAACCAAATGTATATCCAGTATGATTATTCATTGTTTTATAGTCAATGTTGTTAGGGTTATTTTACATTTTGAGGTTATTTTGCATGTGTGAATCTTTCCATGACATTGTGAAAATGGTTTAAGCTTTTCCTTACAGTTTACGTGTATTTCCAGTTTGTGGTTTCTTGTCTGTGAGGTTCTTCTTGTGTCTGTGTCTCATCCCTGTGTCTCTTGTGAGAGTCTTTCGTGTCAGCTGTGTTTACGTCTCTTGCTCCCCTGTTCTCAGGATCATAATCATGTCTTTGTTTTGTCGCCCTTATTTGTTCCCATGTTCCCCTCCCTGTGTTTCATTCTTGTCTCTTCAGTCTGCCTTGTGTCTCTGTGCTCCTTTCCTTGTGTTAAGTTCCCATGTCCTAGTCTTGGTCTCAGTGTTGTACTTCCTGTTTTATTTTGACAGTCTCGCGTCCTGCTTTGAGTGTGTTCAGTTTCGCTTCATGTCATTCGCTCCCAATGTGTTCCCCATGCGTTTCCACTTACCTTGTCATCTCTCAGTGTATATATGGTCTCTGTCCTCCTCAGTCCTTTGTTGGTCCATATGTTAATCCCTCCTTGTGTCTCCATCTTCTCTTGATATTTCCAATGTGTCTCCAGGTATTCCCAGAGTTCCAGGCTTTCAGTTTGTTAGGTATTTAGCTTTCCCAGTCTAGGTTTTTCATGGTCAGTTCTTCATTTATTTTGGTTTACTTGTTTTGTTACTTGCCATAATAAGTGACTGGTCTTTTGTTAAAATCTAGTTTTGCGTCTTGTGGTCTCCATTTGGGTCCTTATAAAAAAAAGTCAGGCAGCATTTTGCCCCCAAATCCTGTTTGTTATGTTTTCTTATTGAATATAATATATATATAATATATAGAAACTCCCAACAGAATTTCAGACAGGAACATTTTGCTCTTATCAGGCCTGAAAATGACCTGATAAGAGTATAACCTTAACCATGACTTGGAATGCAATGCTTGGACACAGGTTTAACAATGTTAATTGCAGTGGCCACCCTTCTAGTAGTTCCACAAAGTCAAGGTTAGGAATAAGTGATTGAAAGCTTTTCTCCACCTGCCTTGGGTGGCCTCTTGCTCTTCGTTGCATTGAGGACATGACTGAAAGACTGCTGACGGCTTCCTCTGCCACTGTTTCTGTCTGCTGGGTAGTTCTGTCAACAGATCATCCCATCCCACTGAGAATGAAATCAAACCCGAGGTGGCTCTCCACTATCTACTGTCATTTCTCATTAAAGAGATATGAATCACTCCTGACACCGTGTAATTGGTAAATGGTAATTTCTGAGAGGAAATTCTGGGAGACTGAGGAAGAAAATCACACTTTGGATTTGAGATCGGAAGGATTATGACATGAAGCTTAACTGCCTCTTCCTACAGTCTTTTTTTTTATTGTATCTGATAGCCAAGGATTCCACTCGCTCAAGAATCAGAGACACCGTTTATCTTGGTACCCTCCAATAATGACACCACTGGGTTTTAATATCAGTTGCTATATATCGTTTCTGTCTTTTAAACTCGGATTTCACAGTCGCAGCTTGAAGGAAATATTCCCATTGATTTATCCTTATAATGAAGTCAGGTTTTTTTTGGTTTTTTTTGCTAATCAAAGAAAAATCATTCAGTAAAAGAGAATGCACATATAGTAGTGACGGGTTTTAGGTTTTCAGTGATCACCAGCATCTGGGAGAGCACGTCGTGATTTCAAATCCTGATTAAACTCATTCATTAATCAACTGCACTTCCTGCAAATTAACACTAGCATTGCAATATAGAGATAAAAAGGGAGATTAAAAAAAGAGTGGCACCTTAGCAATTAGGAAAGGCCCCCAGAGGGAAGACAGTCATACTGGTGAAAAGCTTAATTGGTTTCAGGTTAGCATTCCTTTCATTCGAGTACCAGCGGCAGATATATGCCAATCTGGTGCCTTTGTTTAACCATAATCTGGACCTAATCGGCTGTCTGACAATTCCTGCAGAAGTATACATTAATAATATTAATTAAGTATAAGGCAGATTATTCTAAAACAGGCAAATGCTATCTATATCCATGCTATCTGGGTGTCTGATAGCATGGAAAAAATGTGAAGGTTACAGTGCACACAGGTGCAAAAAAAGGCCAGGGAGCCTGCAACTGGGCCCAAAGCCAATGTCCAGAGAAAGGAAAACTAATAAAATAATAATCACAAAGCTTGAACAGGGTGCATGTGAAAGGACCACCACCCACGTTTTCTTGAATAGATTAATAAATGATTTTTCGAATACTTTGTCATAATATACAACAGACCAAGTGTCAGCTGCCTCTAGACCGAGTTTCCCATCGCTTTGACAGACTCAAACTCCATCATCTTAGACTGCAGTTTGAGACAGTACTCTGTCATCTGCTCTACAGGCTTAGTAAGTAAACAGTGTGGCTGTGCATGAAATGGTTTTTAGCCAGCTTCAGGTTCTAGTTGGAGTGACCCTTCAACTGGAAGATCATCACAGCATATCAAAGAGTGCCATCACCAGCTACAGTCCAGGACGGTCGAGTTAATGTGTAGAGCCATGAAATGAGTCTCACAACAGTAGCTTGATTAACTTCCCAGTAGGGAAATAGGAGATGGGAAGGGCTGATAATATCTGTGGCTGAACTTTCAAAATAAGAGTGTCCAATAGTTTATTGATCACTTCATTTTATCAGTCACCAGAAAAAAGTCTGAAATGAGATGTACTAATAACTGATTAGGTTCACACATAAAAACAATCTCACTCACACACATAGGTCATACGAGGAGAGAAAATTATTAAATTCATATTCACAAGCATGGATATGTATACAGTATGTCCATATATTATATCCATGGTTTAATTTGTTCATTCACTGATTCAATCATGGTTGCATACATCGTGGATGTAAGTTGATTGTACAACAGACTGAGGATGGAAGATTTTTTCTGCCACTGAAAAAAAGACGAAAAAAATGTATATTCATTGCAAATTACTTAGAAGTCAAAATTCTGAGATATGTAACTGATAAATGGCACATAATAACTATGCCTGTGCAGTACAGTTACCTCCAATATATAGATCTGTTATCCATCACTGACATGACAACTACACGAGGACCTGCAATACACCAACACTACAAACTGTATGTCGCCCGAGAACCCTCTTATGTGTTGCTGGCATTTGGACATTTTTGAGCAGGATTTGACATTTCCAATTACCATTTGGATGAGAATGCTACCACACACGCAACACACTTCATTTCCTGCTGTAGAATAAGAGAAAAGTCAGTCAAAGTACATACAGTTGTTTCCAAACCTAGTCAGTGTTAAATATACATGTTGGGACACATAGAGATCTAGACTGTCAGAAAAAACTGTGCCTGGCATTTTTGCATAAATATATTATGTGTATATTTCAATTTCTTTGATTTGTGATATTGAAACCTTCTTTTCTTTTTAACCAGGCTGGTTCAAATGTTGTTGAGTAAGAACATCATAGTTGCACGGCAGTGTGACATGTCACAATTAAAAGCTACACTTTAGCCAGTAGCAGTGGCTCATGATCAAAGTAGCCATATTTGAATACTTGAATCTCTTGCTTCTTAATTGTGTCCCTCCATCTCATTTCTTACCTGGTAATTACATGTTGCTCCATCTTACACCGTTCAGCTGCTATCCTTTCTGCACAGCCACAAGAGGCTAGCAACACCAGCCTCTTGTGACTGTGAGGGCTCGTTACTAGTTGTTGTTATTACTGAGGATGATGCAGCAGAAGCAACCCCGACAGCTAATATGTCAGTGAATTTGATCAGTTTTGTTTCATCTATTTGTAGTTTATTGTTCTTGTAGTTATTCAGCTCCACAGTTTTGTTTTTGTCATTCCATCTTTGTCAACCACTTCTTCCACATTAAACCAGCAGTAGCCTGTATATCCATAAAGAAAAAAAATACAAATAATGACCCATTGGCCTACTAGTGCGTGGGCCCACCAGGCAAATGCCTGGTGTGCCAGATTACCATGAATCAGACTGGCAAAAGCAAGACTCCTGTGTGGACGCTCTTAAAATGTAACAGTTAAAATAGTGCAATGAAGGTTCATCTCAAAATCCTTTGCAGTGACTATTCCAGTTCCCAAGTACTCATGAATCTCCTTGAATGTTTCTTCCCAGATACCCTCTCTCCAGACCCAGTTTGCTCACCAGTCTCATGGATGGATTCTCTCCACAGGAATCTACACACATAAGATACAAGTAAGTTTTCCACACAGATATATATATTTTTTTAAAAAACAAACACGCCAAGCAAATAAGCACCAGAGCCAGGGTGTCATCTAGCCACTCCCTTAAGAAGGGGCTTTGATGAGGAATTAGGAACAGGTGTGTCATGATTAGCAGGTATGTGGAGTTCTGCCAAGACACAAAAACTGGTACACACACACACACACACATTTATAAACAGGGATAGCGGACAGGCAAGGTACAGAGCAAGGAGACAGAAATGGGAAGACAGAAAACAGCACAGAGAGGACAGAGGGACCATGACATTACCAGTCAAGCCGTGTATATATGCTGCGCCAGGACTTCACACCAGTTTCAGCAGTGAATTCAAGACCATAACTGTTCACATGTCATATTCCGGTCTTATCTAATTTGATATAGGTAATCTTGGTAAGACCTTTATTTCAATAACCAATCAGTGGAGAATGCATTGTTTTATTTTTGTCAAATATTTTTGTTAAATAAGATTAATGATTATTGAATAGGACATGGTGTGAATGTGTGAGTGAGTGTGAATGGTTGTCTGTCCCTGTGTGTTGGCCCTGCGACAGACTGGCGACCTGTCCAGGGTGTACCCCGCCTCTCGCCCTGTGACAGCTGGGATAGGCTCCAGCGCCCCCCGCGACCCTGAAAAGGATAAGCGGAAGCGAATGGATGGATGGATGAATAGGACATTAACCATGTAAATACTGACAAAGCAATGAATGCCTGGAAGAATAGACATCGTTCTTGCATTTCAATCACAGACTGCTATTACAGTGCACTTGATTTTCTTTTCGTTTACATTTTTTCTTCTTGAAAACTCGATGAGAATGCTGAATGATTTTACAGATCCGTTCAAAACTATTAAGATTTGTGTACAAGAGCACACGGATATATATTGACTTTAAATAATTATGTCACAGTCAGTTATTGGATTCCCTGAAAGCATGCATCTAATGGAGTGCTCTGGTATTGTGCAATGGTCAATCTCTTCAAACTAAGCCTTTGTTAGACTAAAGTTCCTAATGTGATCCTGAAGAGAAAAAATAATAATAATAATGAGCTCAGCCAAACTAACCCTTGCACAATGGTTCATTGACATGATTAGAAGTAAATAAAGTAATTACCCATCCTGCAGTTTGGCAAAGCTCCTGCATATAAATAGGCATCATTATAGGGTACAGTGGATGAGTTTGCTGAGCATTTCTACCTTTGGTGGAAAGCGATTTTGATCTAAATTGATTGCTATGGGATTATCCAGGATTTATTAAATATTAAGGCATTGACTTCCACTAATGTAGATAATTAGGGTTTATTCAAAGTCAAAACGAAATTGGCATAAAATGTGCATGGAAAGTGATTCATTACTGAGCCACTAGTCAATTCATCAATTATGATTTTCATTACATATCATAATTAAGAATGCTCAAGCAGAATTGATGTAGTTAGAAAGTCTCATTACCCTGCTATTGGAATTAACAAATACATTTTGAAATGTGTTGAAACATTTTCACATACACTGAAAAAAAAATAGTATAATCCTAAGCCACAGCAAAATTATTAATTAGTAAACAGTAGTGCTCCAGTTGAGCTCATTAGTTAGTGCCGTTTGCACTTTGAGCGACCACAGAAGTTCAGTTTTATCAGACGGAGAAGGACATTTATGATCAAAACCACAAAATCTTTCCTTTTACAATTTCAGGTAACAGACATTCCCTTTCATGATGATGGTTTTGTGCAGGAAGTAAGATTCCTGCACAAAACTGTTGCAATATTAAGTCCAGGAAATATTTGCTAAGCTGTAGAGAGTGCTCTAAAAAATAACCTAGATACCAAAAGTATTTGTCTTGATCTGCCATATAATGCAATACCAACCCAGGTCCACATAACTGAATGTCAAAATGTAGTTTGTTACTGCCCTGCCTCCAGGATAACATACTGTGTAAAGTTTATCTGACACTGTAGAAAAGGGGAAAAACAGGCTTTTAGATAAAAAAAACCCTCCCCTGCATTAGAATCATTTTCGATCATTCTAACCACTCAGACACCCTCCATATGTATAATTTGTAGCTGCTAACAATTTTATTCTATATTTAACTTTTCGCCACTTGAAGTGCTTGTTACTTGATTGTAAATATATGTTTTATTGTGACTCTTCTAAAATGCATGATTGTGTTATTTTTCTTGGGAGGACACTCTCTGTGAAACATAATACAACTCAGCAGTCTCATATTTCTTACAAAGAAGTCAGATCTCATGCTGTACGTGTTTTATAGACTCGATATTGGCTGTTGCAAATTATGCCAAACTGCATAATAATTTGAGAGGCACTTGCAATTATAAGCTTGTTGAAACTGCAGGAAAAAATTAAATACTGAAATCAAAATGTTGCAGCAATCTTGTTTCCTAAAAACAGAAATATACAAATGACAAAAACAAATGCAGAACAACCGCCTAGGCTACTAATGTTGACACTGAAACAAAATGTTCGACCTCAAAGGGAAACAGCTTTGTGTGCCTTTGGCTCTTAGAACAATTCATGTTCTGGAGATAAAGTGAACTTTACCCTGTTCTGTTGTTTTGATGGCAGAGCACCTCGGTAACAAGAAGCGTAAATTTATTTGAGCATATCCATATGAAGTGTTGAGTGGAGATTTAACAAAAACAGAACACAGTCTTTGAAGAAGCTGGCAGCACATCACTCACATTATAGAGCTGGCAAAGACTTGAGTGCCTTGCTCCTGGTAGTGATTGGTGATTAACAAATGTTTTGTCCTCGCCATAGATCTGGGTAATGGGAATGTAGACTCGCCCGCTGGTGCTTGGGAGTTAATCACACAACAATGAGGTGCAGAGGAGTGGAAGGAAAGGTAAGGATGAAAAGGAAAGTAAAGGTAGGGATGAAAAGGGATGGGGATGGATGTGAACTTCTCAAGACAAGGCCCCAAGTTTAATTGCCTTTGGATAATCTTATTGTCTGTTGGTTTGTGCGGGTAGCTCTCTCCCCATCCTATATTCTCTTCAGAGGTGGGTCTTAGGAGTCAAATCACTTAGAAAGCCTTTTCAGAGCAACATGGTGAATGTGGAAAGCAAAGTTGAGGCATAAGGCAAGTTAAATGGTGGCTCCAACAATTTTTTATATATTTTCAAATTTGAAAGTTGAACTTCAAAGTTTTACTGAGACTCTTAAGTCAACAAAAAATCGATATGATGTTGTTTACCTGGATGATTTCAGTTCCATTTAGACCAATCAATCAGAACAGGCCAATGCTGATAATTAAATAGCTAAATATCTCTTTAATGTCAATTTTTAATTATTTTTTAAGAACATTTACATTTAAATACAAAACTCCCGAACGCGATTTCTGGAGATTGCTGGCAGTTGCTAGGTGAAATCTGCAACAAAACAAGTATGCAGTGCTACACCAAAATCCTCCTTGCAATTGCTTTGTTCACTGTGATATCGGTGTTGTTGATCGTAGTTTGACAACCCATTGTCTGCAAACACATGCTAACTGCTAGCTGAGCAGTAGTAAAACTATAAAAAGTGCAATCTGGACCAGAAGAGGTCATTTGTCTTCAAAGTCAAAGTTGGTTGCAGCCCTGAGGCACAACTTTTACTTCAAAGGCAAATGTCCTTTCAATTTTGGATCACACTTTTTGAAGTTCCATTAATTCGTGAGTTTGCGATTGTCAGTATACATGTCGATGGCTTCCATGCAAACTACCATTACCACTGACCAGGGCAACTACTGTCCAAAACAATAGCAAAGACGTTTTTGGTCCAGAACTGATGATCAACTAGCAATAACCAGCAACCACTTGCAAACCAGTTGGAGGAACAGAGATTTTTCCTAAGTGAAACTTCTACTGGAGGTAACCAGCAGGTTGCAGACTAGTCTCTAGACCTGTGTGACTGAGGACTTAAGAAAAAAAGAAGTTGTTTGTTAAAGAAAATTCTCTTACTTGTCACTCAAAACATTCATCTGTGCTTTATAATAGAGAGAAACATAGACAGATTAGTTTATATCTATATTTGGGCCTCTAAAGCTAAACCTGGACTATATAACACACGGTAACAACAAAGACATCATCCTTATGAGAATAATTTCAAGACTGCTGCTCTATTTTTCTTTACAGCCAGTGTCTGATTTTTTATTCCATCTGTCAGCTGTATTTGCATGGCTCCTTTTGCTTCTCAGTTGCTACTGTGTAACCAATAAGATTTCCACAGACCAGAATGGATTGAGGGGTGCATATAAAGAGATAGCAGCTATAAAAATGGCGTACATGCTCATACAAATCTGGTGTTTACATGACCAAGCAACCCTAAAATAATCAGACAAATGTGGTTTATTTTATGTGACCGCTATACACTAAGATGGTGTTTTGATCACTGATTTTCTTACATTATTGTCATAAATGCTTCAGTATAAAAGTGTGGAATTAACAAAAAAAACCCAGTATGAACATCAACATTTAGCATCATTATTAACTGGAACAACTACTATATTTATTACGTCTACTGTAATATGCTATTATTGTGTTATTTGTAGAATTCATGCTGCAGTCAACCCAGTATTAAAAATGTGCCTGCTGGTGTATCATAATCATAACGCCCCTCGTGTGTTCTGGTCCGGCATTGAGAAATAAGCAGAAAAATATAGATTTTTCTTTCTCTGTACGTCAGACCCTCAGTGACTGCCAAATCCAATAAGCGATAAGTCAGTCAGTCATTGTGTCCTTTTCTGGTCTTGGAAAATGAACTTATCTCAGATGCAAAATATCAAACATATATTTACATTTTGAGATAAGCTGTGGTTTTGACATTGTGCAATCAAATAAGGTGCACAGGTGTTATTCCAGCCAGCTGTTTATTACCTAGTGTTGTGCTACTTGGACATGATTCATTGTTTATGCATTGAACTGGTCATCCCATTTGTTGGTTATGGCATAATGTGATGCATTCTTTGTCTGCAAGTAAACATCTGGGATGTTTATCCCTGTCAGTCAGCAGCTTGAGCTGGTGAATGTGTGTATGTTTTATTAATCTTGCACAGATTTTACTAAATTCTTGTTGAATAGTGAGTCTTTTAGTGGCTCTAAAGGTGATAGACGTAAGGCTGTATTCCTTTTAGCTTTTACACAGCATGGTATCTTGTTGATAAAATATGAGGTAATCAAATCTGAGTTGAAATATTTCACCCAAGCAGCCTCTTTGGGATTTCAATTTAAAAAGCCTTTTGTAAATGCTTCTGTCTTCTCCATATTTGCAGTCGTAATTCCCACATTCAAGTTTGACAGTTGTCATTTTTTTCAATTACTATTTTAAGTGGTTTAAAGCAGTGGCATCTTTCATTTTTACTGGGCCAGTAATACATACGTGAATGAAGAAATATGTCCGGGACACACTGTAGAACCCCTTACATGTTGTCACTGTAATGAATAGGGGTTCTAATTTAAAGGATGCATCCTTCAAACAAATTTAGACCAATTTGAATACATATGCTCCTCAATTCAATTCCATTAAATCCTTGTGTTTTCATGCTGAGAGGCATGCTGACAATGAATCAATTGTTGCGATTTACGTAAGCTCTCCGATATCTTGCTAGCTGGGCTGGCTTGGTTCTGCATATGTTTCCAGACTGACATTTTTCTTCACAATTTTGGGTGGTTTAAGTAAGCATGTAATGCCAGGTGGGGTTAATTAACTACATAACACTTTTGCATCCAGACGGTGGAGGTCAGACAAAAGTGCTACCTCTCTCGTTTTTTTCTTTCTTTCCCCAAATCCTGGACCCACAAGCAATTTCCCCATAGATTGTCTAAATAAGCACATACTCACATGGGCTACCTACCTACTCCTTGAAGGACATCTGCTTATGCTGTGCAAGAAGATTTTTCTAGTTTCACCATAAAGAGCAAGACTAAAATATGATGACCAATAACGGATGCAAAGCTAAGAAAGACCAGCTGCACAGTGACATGAATAATTTGTTTAGAATTATTCATTATAAACTAGGGTTAATACCAGAGTTTGATGGAAAGATCAGACAGTTTTTGCCCACCAAACCTTTTGTATGAGTATAATTTGAAGGCTGATTTTACATGACCAAATATAACACCTTGGAAAATCAGTGAATAGCAAGTCCCAATTTATTTAGAGATAAGATTCTTCACAAAAGCCAAGCTAAGATGTTCTGGAGCAAGCTTTAAATAGGAGCAGAATAAAAGCTCTTATGGCCTCAGACGTGCTTATTTGGTCAAGTTCTGTGTCTGTTGGTGCTGCTGGGCGAAGATTGTTAAAGGCTACATGGAAAAAGCAAGTTTTCTCTTTTTGCTAGTCAAAAAATGTGTCTGTTCCTGAGGTCCCTAGCAGTGCTTTGTTATAAAGAATTTGAGCTCTTGGTAAGAGGGAACTGCCACCTGTAGACTTTTTGAGATGTTATATTTAGTGATGTAAAATGTGTTCACGTCACATCCCGCCAGGACTGAGTTGTACATCTCACCAGAATGTCTCAAGAAACTATCTTCCACAATCTGTCAGATCGTGCAGGAGTGGTCTACCAATTACAGCTGTGAGAAGTGAGCAGCTGTCTTGGCTCTACAGACTTGCTGGCATGTCTTACCCTGCATTACATACATATCCCGATGTAAAAATGTAATGTTGTACAGAGAGACACAGGTAAAATACAGATTAAAGACTGGAGAATAGCAGCAGAGAATTGCAGAGGATTTAATACTCAGTGGTTGGATAGGCTCATTATAGCCACGATTTAAATGGTCCCTCAGATAGTGTTTCAAAATGGGGTCCAGTGGAGTAACAGTGCTGCCTCTGTGGTGATCAGATACCAGAATTCCAAAAGTCAAAGTTATACTGAGAGCTGAGTGCATTTCATGATAACTAATGTCCGAGTCTCAGCTTCTCAGTGGAAAACAGAAGAATAAAATGAGAGGGGTGGAAGGAGAGAGTTATTAGAGCCCACCGTAAATTGCATGGAGGACAGGGAGCCTTTTAAATTACCATAGCTTTTCCTCTGCATGCGTTTGGTCATGAGGTAGCCTGAATTGTTACATCTTTTATGCAGAGTTTCTCAGCTCATACAAAATTTCCACTGAGTCCATAAGTTTTGTCGCAATATCAGAATTTTGCCTTTGTGCATTATATTTAAAATTGTGTTTGTCCAACTATTTATTAAAATGGGGTTAAAATTAGTTAGTGTCATACTTTTGCTACACCTTTTGTAGGGCTGGGCGATATATCGAGTTTTTAATATATCAATAGATTTTTATACGAAATATGAGAGGTGATAATATCGTTTATATCAATACAGTCTATGTTACGTGATAATTATACTTGTGGAGCCGCAAGTTTGCCTCTCTTTCGTCCACTTTTGTCTCTATGCAACGTTACTCGGCCTCGCCTCTCTCCTTCACTGAACACAACTCCCCCTCCCCCATCGCTTCACCTGCAGGCAACGACAAGATGGACACGTTAGCTATCAAAGAGGAGCCGGTCGGTAAAAAGAAAACATTTGGAAATTACCATTTTAGTGCTCTCAGTGTTAATCTTAAAATTACGTTAACACCATAACTGCATTAACACAGCAAATCTCAGTTAACAAGTTACTGTGGATCGCCACGCGTTAATGAGCTAACAGCACTAACGCCTAAAATCCTTTCATTTTTTTTCTCAAAAATCAACAGTGCACCTTATGTATGAATTCTGGTTGTGTTTACTGACCGCGAACCGATTTATGTGGTACACAGCACTCAGCAATCTGTCAAAAAATGTTTGGTAAGCTACGAAGCCACACCACTTGATGGATTGTCTGAGCATTGCGGCTACCGTAGTCAGGAGCCTCGTGGAATAATACCTACCTACTGTGCTTCAACTTAATATTACCGCACTGTGTGTGTTTAATGACCACAAATGACACCTGTAAGAGACATGGTTACGAAGCGGATTTCAAACTCCAGGCTGTCAGTCACGCAGTAGAACTTGGGAACAGAGCAGCTGTGAAATCTGTCTTTGTTATTATGCTCAGCGTCTTTTAGTTTACATTTTGACTGCACAATTGTGAGCTTTTTGTTATGCACAAAAACAACATTGTTTTATTTTATTTATGGAGCATTATTATTTAATAAATGCTGATAATTTATTTTTGAGTAATTTTTTCATGTACATCTGTGCTGTATGTTAATAAAAGTGCCCGTGTGAGATCTGCGACACAGCTTTGACTAAGAAATGTCTTTTTGTTGTTTCTTTATGGCTTTAAAGAAAATATTGAGATATATATCGTATATCACCATCCAACTAAAAAATATCGAGATATAAATTTTGGGCCATATCGCCCAGCCCTAACCTTTTGCATTAATGCTTAAAGTCTGCACCTCAATCACATCTTGACTGGTTTAAAGTCCATTGTGAGGGTGTATGCATTGTCCAAATATTTATGGACCTAACTCTAAGAAACTCTAAACTGCAAACAGGCATTTTAGTCCTCATAAAAGCAATGCCACCAACCTGAAATACTGGCACCTTCATCAAAATGTCTCTGCAGTGTCCCTCTAGTCATCCTTTGACTGGATTGTTGTTGGAAAAACGAGCAATTTGATTATTTGAGCTTTGAATGAAGTGTAGTTGATGCATGTATAAAGGACATAATAATTCCATTTCTGGCAAATCAACCCAAAGCATAAAAAATTCTTTTTAAGAATAATTCAGCTTCAGCTGGGATTGCTTTCACAGAAAGACAAGTGTAGTTGGATCATTAACAAAGCATCTACAAAATTTTAGTCTTTCTCAGGGTAATTACTTAACACACACAGTTGAACTTAATTTACAACCATCCATATGAAGTTGAAAGGCTGTGACACCAGAGATTGGTGCCTAACCTTAAGTCCTTATCTTTAGCAAGCACACTCAGTGTTTACACATTGCCATGATATTGTAATTACTACAAGCAAAATATTTTATTGAACACTCGATTTTTTTGTTAGTTAATGTTTAACTGCATATTCGCTATCAAAGTCCACCACCCAGGCATGGATTGGTTTCCACTGAAAAACAGTTTCTGTGCAAATGAGTGAAATAGAAAAGAGGCTTGCTTTTGTGAGTATTCGTTTCACTGGGACACGAGACCAGTGTAATTATCACCAAAGCATGCATGTAAATGTGTTCATTTTTACAGGCTCCGTATGCCTGCAGCACTTCATGGTCTGAGTTGGAAAAACTAATCCCAGTCATGCAGTATGGGTGGACATGAGCAAATTAGACTTTTTCATGGTATCATGGTTGTCATTGCCTAACCTTAAAATTAAATAATAACAATAAATGTGGATGTTGCTGTAGATATTCTTGTTTTCTAGCATTTAATGATTTGTTATAAATGTGTATGTAACTTTTCCTGAAATGGAAAAGGGGTTCTTTCTGTTTGAGCACTGGGGACAATAAGAAAATCCATCTGTGTATCACAAACCAACATTATGGACTTTTATTTCTGTTTGTCACCCATTTTGGTTTTAATACCAGTATGTTTGTATCTAAGTAGTTTGCAGATGAGCTTTTATAAGCATCCAATTTTCTGTTATAGATTAATCTGGCTCCATGTGAGATAATTGGTCAGGGAAAGTTACTGAATGGCTCATGTTGCTACTGTCCATGGCCATCAGCAAATCAACATGCTGTGGTCATTTTGATCTAGTAATTAATCTTAATTAGTCTCTAATTTCCCTGCCTGATTTGCTACTGTGGCTTGGACAAATTCAAAAAATAAACAGATAAAAATGTGAAATCACTTGCTGGAGTATAAGTAAATACAACAACTACTTTGTTAAGTTCAGGGAGAGATCATGGCTTGGGTTAAAATCTATTACCATATTCCACCCAGGCTAAATGTGGAGATTTTACATCCACGTATTTACATATTCACAAGGTGTTACTTGACTTGAGAATGTAAGATTGCCATGATTGAATACCAGAATGCCTAAGTGTACCTCACTGTACTGCATATGTGAATTTTTCAGATCATGGTTGCTTTCAAAATAGTGAAAACCAAACAAAATCAAATAAAAGCTTTACTGACCATTTCTCTTACAAATGTCATGTGCAAGTGTATCAGCAAGTGCATCAAAAATGTAGTTTATCCAGTAGCATGCTTTGTTGTCGAGAGTGACATTGTTGTTCAGTTGGTATTTCAGGGAACCGTGTAAGCTCGACGTGATCGATCTCTGTTTTGCTGCCATGCTGACAAGAATGAGAAATGAAAATTGATTCAAATCCGGGGTATGATTTTTGCTACATTGGTTTTCAAAAGTAATTAAGAGAACATTGTGTGGACAAAACCGATTGCTGTCCAGACCAGAAATTATGCAGTACAAGGTCAGCCCATAGCCCTATTTGTATGTGTAAAAATTGTGTCTAATATTTTCCTCATCACAGACCTTCATAATCACAGTAAGTGCCTATAGCTGTTTCCAATATTATGGACCGGATAAAGTAACCACTGGGTTTCTTGACATGCACAAGAATAATTTAATCAGCATTCAAGTTGGTGTTTAGGTTTTTAACTCTCACTGTCTCCTAATACTTTCTGTGAACTGCTAACATTTTGCTATTCTGATCTTTGCTTGCTGTATCCCAACTCAAAAAAAGAACCGCTTTCTTGAGTGACTCACTGGGTTAAATAGGTAAATTCTAACATAAATACAGAAATAAAGTGAATATTTAAATTATCTGCAAATGTCCTAACCTTCTTCACCCCACTGAAGCAAGCTAACAAACAATATATTTAGTTGTAGTGCCATAAGGTTCATAATTTCTTTCAAGATTCAACCTTTGATACTTATTAAAATTCTATGTTTTGCTGAGTGTCAGAAAAGCAATGTTTTCATGAATTATGAATGCTAGTTTAGCCAGCCAAGAACCGTGTCAGGTTTACATATGCATCGTGCATAGATTTGTTATGTAGCATGCTTCTCCTTTCAAAAAAGTATTACCAATTTCAGATGGTGTGTTATCTTCTGAGACAGTAATTCTAGGATTTTGACCAATTATACACCAGTCCATAATGCACAACAGTAACAGATTGCACTTTTAAAACTAGCCATACTTTTGCAGAACTTGTTTGGGCTGCGTAGCATTTGCCTTTAGCTGCATACAAATATTGATGACTTAAGCTTTTTATATATTTTTATATTTAGAATATGTTTGGGTAGTTCATAATATATGACAAATGAACAGCATGACTGAAACAACCTTTTCTGAAGAAGTAGCATATGTCTATGTTGGGACACAGAATTCTGTAATTTTTTCAGTAAAGCTGGTTTTTCATATGAAGCAAGCTACTCTTTCATCATGAGTAAAACTAGTAGTTCTTCTTCCTTATGACTGTATATGTCTCAGTTATCCAGAACATAGTAGAAGGCAACTAGACTTCTTTAGGTTGATCCAAGAGGCTTCTTCAGCTCTATAAACAGCTGGTCAACATTCACAGGTATTTAACATGTAGTGGAGGCCGTTGCTTTGGAGATATTCCTGAGGGTCGCTGACCAACTATTCCTTTTTAATTATCTTAACAATCAAAATGATATATTTAGTTGAGAAAATGCTAGTTTGTATACATTGTTAGATGCTAATGTCATTTCATGGAATCCAACATTAGCTTGTGTACATCCATCCAGCCCTTTTCTTCACGTCACAGGGGGCAGCAACCTAAGTAAGAAGGCCCAGATCTTGGTGCATTTATGTTTCCAGTATGTTACATACTGATTTCATATTAAACTGATATCTGAACAGAAGTCTGAACACAGTGTTTGCTGTGAAACTATCAGTAAGCCCAAACATACTATTGTTATATTATGGATTAGTATTTGAAAATTACAAAGATCTATTTTTTTAAATGTTTCATTGCATTGTCCTGTATTATATCAGTCAAACCTCTGCTGATTAATTATGTTACATTTATTATATAGGTGATATGTTGTACTTTGCATCCCCATTGTTGAACAAGTGGTAGTCCTCCCTGCCTTTTACCTCACACAGTGGTCATAAAATTGCACATCTGTACCACACCTGAGGGGAAAAACAAAGTGGGAATTTAACCCAGACAAACTGTTTTCTATTGCTCTTCAATTCTCTGTTATATTAGTAAACCTATTACTGTATATGGCAGCAGACAATTCACAATTACACCAGTTCCAGCCACTTCTCATCTGCATAAAGAACTATCCATATTGAGCATGATCTAAAGAGTAAAAAATGGGCTGATAAAACAGAGGGAAAGGGTCATTAAGCACCAGGTTGGGAGACAGACAGAGACAGCTAGGGAGACATAGAGTCCCAACTTCATCAAGATTAATCACTGACATCTGGTGCCTTGGAGGACCTAGTTAGTAACCCTCTGTTTTCCCCCTGGTTGGGTGTGAATCATCGATGGCAGGCGGAGACGGAGGAAACGCAGCCCCGGATGCCTGTTGTATCTTTTGTCACACTGGGTGACAAAAGTGTGTAATGAATGACAGAGAGGAGGTAAAGAGTATGCCAAAACAGTTTTTTATTCAGATTGTACTGCTGCCAGATATCTACGTATATACTGTAATTGAGTAATGGGATTTAATACAGTATTTATGACATAGTAGATATTTGCCGAATAAACAGATGGATAGACAGACAGACAGATAGATAGAATTGCATTAAACTGAAAGCTTATTAAAATTTCCATAAATGCCAAAATACAGTAATAAATCCTGGTTCGCCAGCTTGTGTGTGTGTATGTGTGTGTGTATTCACGAATCAGCTTAATTACGTGTACAGTGTTATTTTCATTTCTCCAGTGCAGGTCCATATAATCGATTATGATTACCATTCTAAAGCTCATAATTTGGTAAAAATCCAATCCATGCAGCTTGCCAGGTAGCAAAAACAAGCCAGCACATTATACTGAATTTAGAATAAATAAATATAAGGTGAGAATCCTTGACACCTATCGGTTGATTTAACAGCATCCTCCTTGCAGATTGCATGGAGAGAGATGAATTGACGGCGAGGTGAGGATAGACAGAGAAGGTCGTGCAAGAGTGGGAGCTGGGGGAGAAAGAGAGTGGGGTGAGGGAGTGTGGAGTCAGAGTTCTCTATTAACTAGAAGCCTAAAGGAGGCTCCTCTTACTAGAGCCCTGTTCTGGCTACGCTGTTTTATTATGTTCAGTTTTAGGCCCTGGGCTCTGGCTTATATAGAAAGACTCTGACCCACATCTACACAAGCTTTGCCATAAACTTATTTTTATTATGAAAAAGCAGGGCCATGGGGCCAGCGCTGATGCTTGTAGAAGTGGAGCAGGTGAGCCGGTTGATGCTATTATAAACTGGATGATTAAGTCTGAATGAAAATTAGATAATTAGATGTGATACAAGAGGAGACGGGAAACAGGGCAGAGGTCAGTCTGTACTGGCATTATTGTGGAAATGTGTGTTAGTATGATGTTCAGTGTCCGTCTTTCTTTTTTCAGATAACTGTTGTCTCACTTTGGATTTATAACAACATAAGCAAGTTTTTAACTGTTAATTGTGGCCATTTAAACAATAAAATAATAGTAATAATACAAATCTAGTTACCATTCAGTTAACTCTATAATTGAGGAAGGAATTAACAAACATTTAAACTGTGAAAAGGTTTAATCTAAACGAGCCTAAAGTAATCAACCATCAAAGTCATTAGATATTTGAATCTTTAAGCTTTAACCGTGTCATGTACACCTTGGTAGTCCTGAGTTGTTTTCTTCAGAACTGCCTTAATTCTAAATCTAGATTCAACAAGGTGCTGGAAACACTCCTCAGAGATTTTGATCCACATTGACATGATAGCGTCGCACAGCTGATGGAGCTTTGTCAGCTGATTCACATCTGTGGTGTGAATTTCCCGTTCCACCACATCCCAAAGGTGTTCTACTAGATTGAGATGCTGTGACTGTGGAGGGCATTTGAATACAGCAAACTCAATGCAGTGTTCAAGAAACCAGTTTGAGATGATCTGAGCTTTGGAGCTGGAAGCAGCCATTAGAAGGTGCATACACTCCAGCCATAAAAAAATGAACCAGATAAGCAACTGTACTTTTAAACAATGCTTATTTGGTTCTAATTAACCCAAAGTGTCCTGAGAAAATACCCCTCAAACCATTACACCACAAGTCTAAATTACTGGTACAAGGTAGGATGGATTCATGCTTTCACGTTGCTTATTCAAGTTGATACTTAGCAGATGAGAAATTGTTGTTTTTCCATTCGTTCATTGTCTGCAATTCATGTTCATTTTAGCTAACAGTTGTGGCTTCTGATATGGTCTTTCGCCATAACCCACATGCTTCAGTGTCTGATGTGTTGTGCGAAGCATAAATTGGTTGTAACGAGTAGTTTGGGTAATTCAGGTTACTGTTGCCTTCTTATCATATAAAAAGAGCCTGGGCATTTTACTCTGAGCTGCTGCTCACTGGATATTTTTGGTTTTGCAAATCCTGGAATAGGTTGTGTGGAAAAATCCCACCAACAACCATGCAATGTTCAAAGTGATTTAAAACCAGAACCACCAAAGAAAAAACAAATACTGTAACTCATTTCAATTAAATCTCCTTCATGTTGTTGAAATACTGAAGCTCCGGGTGCACGGGATCAGAAGAAAAATGATAAAAAATAATCACCACATTGACCTAGTACTAAATGCCAGGTTGCCTAGCAAAATGATTGTTTACATGCATTTTAATGTGAAGGCTGCTGTAATACTAGCCAGAGCTAGCTAAATGTGATTGATAAATTAATATACAGCGTACTGTTGTTAAATAAAATATGAATAATTTCTGCTGGGATTTTGAATCGGGGCAGAGTGGGGAGCGTAACCGAATGTCTGGCGGAGTTGCCGGCTGTTCTGAGCAGGAAAACGTAGCTGAACTGAACAGAGAGTCCAGAGTGTGGAGAACTAATCAGAGGAAATAAAAAGTGAAAGCCAGAGCACGGCAGCCAAACAGTTTCCAGGCCTGAGTAGAGGAGCTGAGGAGGTGAAGGGCTATGGGCGGTGAATGAGAGTTTTGGTGATCGGCGGCAGATGTGGACGAGGTAAACTTTGACCGTTCAACTTTTTACATCAATTATTTCAAATCTGTTTCTTATGTTTTTCTAGCCAGCTGTGAGGTTACGTTGAACATGTAGGCATTCAGCTGTTCAGTCTGTTTTTATGTTGTCTTTATTTTATCCAGAATTCATTTTTATTTTTTAAATTTAAATAATATAGATAATATATATGCATAATGTCCTTCTTCTGTGAAAATATTTTTTTAGATCTGTTACACCCTTTGTTTATTGATCTGTTTTAACTTTACAATCTGTAATTAAATGATCTAAGTCATTGATAAAACTAATAAAATGCCTAAAAGTTCATCTTAATTAAAATTAAGATTAGAAAAAAACAGATGAAAGTTGTCAAACTTACTTTTTTAAGAAGTGACATACTTGCCGTTACTGCTGTTATTTTTTTCTAGGGAGTTATCTCCTTCATCTGAACTACATTAATAAATCCTGACCTGCAATTGGCTGATTACATATTAAAAACAACAAGTTTACCTAGTCTTAAATCTGTTACTATGTGTCAGCATCGTGGATGAGATTCATTCATTCGTTTAGCCTTATGAACACTAAATATTAATAGCAATAATGTTTGTACCTAAAACTCTGACTGTAGGTTTAAAAATAAATTCCACCATCATGTCAATCTAGTTTAGAAAGGCTCTGCTCTCTGTGGTCTCAACAAATATAATACCCCATGTGAGTAATCTATCCTGCATTTCCAAGGGCGTCATCTCATTATTGATTGGAGGAAAGTGAAGAGATATGGATATTACGAGTCTGAAGGCCACAGAGGTACTGAAGGTGATTCATGGGAGGGTCTTCCTCATAATTCAGACCCTGGACAAATAGTTCATTTCCAACAGTGTTGGCATTTGAAGAAATCAAATTCTTGAGGTGAATTTAAAGCAGGGCGAGAGGCGGGTCTGTACCTTCTGCATACCTTGTAGACTCCTTTGAGGTCTCAAAGTTATCTTTCAATTACAACCACAATAAACCTCTCCTCCACACACAAACACCCACTGCCCCTAACCCACTGTAAGCAGTGGCCTCTGAGAGTCCCTACTGTTTCAGTCGCATAGCTTTTTTTTCTTCTATTTTTACTTCTTTTTTTAGAAATCAGTGCAGTATATTTCATTATAATGGTTGCTATTGTTGCACAAAATCACTAGAAGATTATCGTTTTGCAGATGGTGATGAAAGAGTAGTTCTCCCAGTGCTGCAGGGACTAGCCATTATCATTTTCCTGACCATGCCCTTTCTGGTAATTCTCCTCCATATAGCCTCAACCTTTCTTATGGCTGTCAGTTGTAGAGAGCCAATTAACATATTGTGTCCGAGGGAGTCATTCTTCCCAGCGCTCCTCAGTTTCCCTCCTTCTGTTGTTTTCACACTGCTAGCTAGTGGGCAGAGTCACACAAATTAGTGGTGTGGGCTGGAAGGCTCAATTACATTTTAAGGACTTTAGAGGTAGTCTGTGTCCATGTCAGCCTGTCTCAGAGCTTCCTCCAACCTGCCTCGATAAGGGCATAAAACAAGAAGTGGAGCGGGAAGGGGCACAGCAGAAGGAGAAAAGCAATTGGTGTGCAAGAGTTGAATTTCTAAATGATCTAATTTCTGTGTCTGCAGAGCGTCTCACTGTTGGCATCCCTGTTCCCCTTAGAGACAATGGCAACTCTCTTCTTCTCATCAGCCCACCTCAGGCTCACCTCAGCCACCCTCCTCCTCTTCCCTCCCACACCTCTTGCTATCTTTTGTTGTGAGCCACGGAGAGCAAGGGGACAGCCAGCAGAAAGTCCATTTGAATATGATGGCAGGGGTGTATTCTCAGAGGAACAGGACCACTCTGTGAGCTGTGCCAGGCATGGCCTTGTTATCCATCTGTGACCATGTAATGGAGATGGATACTGTACCACTGGCAGGCTAAAATGGAAGAGATACATGGGCCAGTAGATATCAGGCCTCTCAAATGGTGGAAATGCTGCAAGCATTGGAGATGTAAAGCACAAGGCACGTATAGAAGTGCTATGATTTGTGACTTCTGTCATATCGCTCTTGCTGATGGTGGGAAGCACTCATATGATTTCCACACCGTAGATGCTATAAGGATTCCTGAAATAAGGCAATGGTGCATTAAAGTTTGAGTCAGTTTGGTTTTAGGTTTTTCATAGTTTCTACTCATGCAAGATGATACTGCACTCAATTATGGAGATCTAAGAACATAATGGAATCGCTGTAACAAAGCCTTGGTAATTCGAACATGAGGCTGAATGATTGTCTTCATTTTCTACAGAAGTGTGAGTCATCTCACTGGTCATGCAACACTAATTTGCAACAGTAATCAGGCTTTAAAGGACAATTAATGCAGATTCCAGATTGTGCTTTTTGTCAATACAATCTATTATCATAGCTTGCCAATAGTCAAATTAGAAAAAGAACTCCATCACAATGTTGACTGGCAACATGTTTCATTTGTTGTCTTTTCATTATGTTTTCTCATTCAAAAACTACTTGTAGAAACTGAAGCGGTGACAATGCCTTAGTGGATTTTTAATGTCATAATATTAACATATATATCTATGTAAAACTTGTTTTATTAAAGAAAAAAAAGACAGCGCTTTTAAAAGTAAGAGGTGAATATAAAGTTCTGCTTACTCCACAGATTAAGTTCCCTTATTATGCGTCAAACTCAATCCCTCTATTTGCAGCTCTTTTCACACGATAAAGACTTTCTTGATAATCCAAGGGGAGCTATATCTTTAAAAAATGATAACACTACCAGAGCTACCAATTTCTAGATATTAGAAAAAGGCTCCAAATCAAAACAAGATAACCAGTTAGACAGCATTTCTTTATTCTGTGAATGAAATCTGTATCTTTAGCTACATATAATGCAACCAAGTTACACATTACAGAGTTTCTTTCTTTCTTTCTTGCTTGGATCGCAGTCTTCAACCTTATCTGACTTCACTGATGTCTCTTCAGGCAAATTCATAAAGATTTCCCATATCATCCTCACATATTCCTCTCATATATCACACATGTAATCAAAAACTTTCAGGGATTGGATTGCAAAAATTAAAAAGCTCACCTGATTGAAATGTGGCCAGCTCTCCCTCTGAAGGTCGTCTCTCTGGAGATGTCTGGACAGCTTCCAGCAGCAGCTGTTTGTACCTTCCTCTCCTGACAAACTTCAAATTTGCGAAGAACGCCAACACCCAATTCTGTTTTTAAAGTGACACAAATTTTTCACAGAGGATCATCACTGGTGATTAAAGCTGGATCTCTCAGTTTTCAGCTGAAAAGTCTGCAGCGTGTGTAAACCTGAAAGCAGTGTGTCACGGGCAACACCAGGATCATATACAATACTTTTTTATTTTTTCTGACCTTCAGTGGGTTGTGGATCACGAATTCATCTCCTAAGCTACATTGAGAATGAATGTTTTTTTCCGGGGTTTTCTGGCCTTCCCATAATCAAAGTATAGGTTCACCCTTTGACACACTGGAGGTGATCCAGCTATCACAGAAGTGAACAGGAGGGATGTGCAGTGCAGAGGAAACTTCATCATGTAATCGAACCAGCATCTTTTACAAAAAACATTTTCCAGTATTTCCCTGCTGCCTTTACCGAACCACAAATGGATATAAGATGTGAACCCAGTCTCTGGAATAAGTAATGTCCAGGCCTGAGGTTGCTCTTACTTGTTTATAATCAATTGTATAATATTTGAGGTTTAACGTTTCCCCGCTGCTATTGGACACTGTAATTACCAGTGTCTTCTCAGTTTAAGTTTTATATTCTGGGCAGCATTTCTAAACGGGAGGTAATGAGAATTTACCAAAAGTCTGCGAATATTACCTGATCCTGGAAGCTCTCACAGTATGAGTCCCACAGTATGCTGACCTTTGGCTCCTACAGCTCTGACCCTCTGACCCTGTAGTGGACACAGACACCCTCCATGATCTTGAAAATATAGGTGTAGAGTTGACAGAGGGCATACAATTCTCTGCCATTGTTTTTTCTCGAAGTGAGGAAATAAAATATTAACATTTAGTGTAATCCAGCTGAAATCCAATCATCGCTGAAGGGTGTTTCATGAGGGGAGAGCCAATAAAGACAAGCTGAGCCATCAAAGATTTCAAACTGATTTCTAAAGTGTTCACTGATGACTGATGAACGACATTAATTGTTGCACTGAATAACATGGAAATAAATAAATAAATAAACAAATAAACTTTAAAATCCCTGCTGGTTTCCACATTAACAAGTGAAGAGAAGTCTGGGAACAATGTTGTTTTATCGACATGAACTTTATTTCATCTCAATGACCTTTATTTACCTCAACTGCCGAGGAAAGCGTGTCTTTTCTGTTTCCTCCTGTTTGCTTTAGGAAACAAAGTGATGTTATAACGAGCCATCAATTCATTTCAGTTTGTTTGATCCTCTCATCACTGTTAACGTTATTACAAACCCACTATTTAGTGTAATTGTCTCAGATTAAAAATGCCTTTCCTACTCTGAAACAAACTCAATTGAAAACAAATGTGACGTGTACGATAAACCAAGATGCACTCTGCAAAATTTTGATGGAGTTACTTCCATCTTTTACACATAAACCTCTTAAAAAAAAAAAAACAACAACCAAAAAACCATAAATAACCATAAATCGTTGACTTTCACCCAAACATCCTGAGCAAATATTTGTTTGACTCGTGTAGGAAACAACATTATGAAAATAAATTATGTTTTAGTCACTGTGCTGCACTCATGTCAGTTTTAACTTCACAGAAACAAAACAGTACATTCAACATGCTACAGAAAAAACAGACCACCTATGCCTCACTACTATTCTGAAAAGTGCTTAACATAATTTATTGCCAAATCATATCAACAGTCACCTCAAGCGCTTTTGTTCTGTAAAGTAAAGACTAAACAGTATTCAACACATCTTTTGAAAGACAGCATGGCTCTTGTCAGTTAGAGCTACTTTGAATCTGCGTCACACTATGAACGACTTTGCATCGAGCACGCAATAATCTTCATCCACACTGTGAGTATAAGGACAAAAGGAAAATCATATTGTGTTACTATATTAAAGTAAGTAATTCAGTACTATTGGGTACTGTATGATGATAATTAATAGTTATGAAGTAGTAATTAGAATGATTTGAACCATTAGCGAAAAAAAGAGTAAATTATTGTTTTTATCGCACGGTGGCATTCGGGAACATTTGGATGTTGTGATGGAGAAAAATGCTGAGGGGAAAAGCACTGTCTCAGCAGTGGAAGCACATTGAGCACATATAGCTCAATTTTGTATGACAATATTTCAGTTAAAAACATTATTTAGTGCCCTAGGTGCATTCCAATAAAATATATTTTTGTTATGCTCAAGCTCACCAAGAAGTCCCAGTCAGCAGTTAAATTCACACATTACAGAAGATGGCAGGTTACATTTTATTTATTGATATATTTATAAGTCCAAGCTCATGCATTATACATTTAGTGGTATAAGGTCCACATAAATCTTTGCACAACAGAGAGGGCAATGTGATGAAAGAAATACTGGCACAAGAATAGGTAGGCACAGTCATGATCAGTGGGTTCCTATTAATAGAAGAAGAAAACTAAAGATATTGAAACAATTGTGCATATTTACTTGCACAGATTGTTGAATCAACACTGTCAGACCAAATGGCAATGAACGAGACAATTAATTAAATTTACATTTTATGCACAGTACATTTATTTTAGACCAATCCAACTAGATATTATGCAATAAGTTGTGTCTTTGTTTGATTAATGAACTGCTTGCTGGCTCTAATCCATAAACGTCAGCTCTTCCATTTTTTCTGAAAAAATAAAGTACCCCTTTTTTGTCCCATGAATCTGAAGTAAATCGCTCATTACCTATTCTTGTCAGAAACAGTCTTGCAGCTGTTCCTACTGTATCTGGTGCATAATTGGAATGAGTAGTGGTGTGCTTTGTCTTAACTGTGGTATATGGAAAAATGGTGTGGGAGGTGCATAGAAAGAAAAATGATTTCCACATGCACTGAGCACTGCATGGGGGCAGCTTTTGCCTCGCTCTGCCCAGTTCTGTCATCCAGACTGCAGTTCTTTGTGTGGAACTGTGTACAGAGATGATGGAAAACCAGATACATCTTATTTGAATTTACTACGTCTCTCACCTTGCGTGTCAATAAAATCCCTCTGTACTCTGCTCATTATTCACTTTCGCAATTTAGAAAGTGAAATGGCAATTTCAGTCCGACTAAGAGTTTTTACATCATGCATCATGAAAAGATTATTTTGGAATTTGAGATTGTTGCCTCATTTATTTATTTATTAATAAAGGGGGACACGGAAGGAGCGGCTAAGACGTTTGTCTTTGTTGTTAGGGGAACTTTGGTCCTCCACCAGGGGTCACTGTTGTGCAGGGAGATTGATCTCAACTAACCCCCTCCTGAGAAGATCAATGAGTCCAAGTCTCTATGGTAAACCCACACCCCCCCACCCCCCTTCTGTGCATCTCTGAGTATCTCACTGTCTGTGTGTTTTTGTGCTTTGTATTGATGTATGTGTAAGAAAGAGAGTGATAGAGGGAGAAATGGGAGGTTTGTGTGTGGCTGTGTGTACACATGCACATGCAAACACAGTTGTCATTTCACGGTGCTGTCGTTACTTTATGTGCTGAGAATATGTAGTGCTAAGTAGTCACAGGAGGAGCAAACTGCTGAATGTGAAAGTGGTCCTTGTGCCGTGGCCTTGTGCGGGTGCCAAGATGGACTTGGGTACGGGTGTAGAATGTGAAACGTTTTCTTCAGAGCTTACATGCGATATCCTGGCAGCCAGGTGAGTCAGTTGCCCCATACAAGTCAGAGAGCGTTATCTATGCAACTCCTCACTAAGGAGTCTTGGCCTGCTCTTCTATTGATCTGTCTGTCCATCCGGTATGATTAATTTCATAAGCCTGTACAGTGCACCTGCATGAGCGAAGACAAAAAAAGCAAACACTTAGCTTTGAATTAAGTAATTAACATAGTCTGTGCAGTCTGAACAGTGAATAAAACAGCCATTTGCAAAGACACAAAAACAAGAGTGTAAACTCTGGTGATAGTTAAGATTTATAGGATCAGTTATCCTTCTGGCATGGCTTGTGCAACAAATTCAAACAATACAATATTAAACTTCACAGACAAGCCCATATTATCACAAGGGAAGTTGTGTAGGGGCCTGTCTCCTTTGTGTCAAATCAGGTATAAATACTTCAAGATGAAGTGGGACTATACAACTGCTTTAAAAAGAAACACACACACTTGAAAATCAGTTGCAGGAACAAGGAGAGACAAGTGTTCTTTCTCCTCCGAGTTTGATTTCATCAGATAACAGTAACATTAAGTTGGAGTGTAGCTTGCACTTCATCTCTCTCTGGTCGGTCTGTCTTGCTAACCTAGCAGAGCAGTGCATCTTTTGCTTCTTTACCAGACATTTCCAGGGCTGTGTTATTCTGTCACTACATACCTGACAAGAGTGTTAAATGCAGCTATTGTATGTGTTTCATAAATGGCAACTGTGTTGCCAGTTGCTATTATAAAACTAAAATAGCCAATATATGCTTGTGACACCAGTAGTAGGTATACTCCAAATTTGGATTTTGAATTATTTTAACACAACAAAAAACTTGAGCAACTATTTCCAGATGCTTTTACAGGTGTTTGGTACCTGGATGTTGGTGAACTACCATTTGAATAAGAAAAAACAGAACAGTACGAACTGGATCAGTGGTGCAGTGAGATGAGATGTTACCATACAAACAGGATAAGTGAAAGCCAACAATGACTACAGCCATCTGTAGTATTGTGTGTGGATCTCAACAAAATGTTACTCCAAAAAATAAATGAAAAGATGTGTAGTGCAGACCTCAGTGTTTTCTGTGTTTTTTAGTGCTTTTGTATTATTTATTTACTTATTTTTACAGTTTTACATTTTTTATGACTAATGGCCATTTTAATGTATTAAGTTTATGTATAACATTTTTATGTGAATAAATAATCCTTGTTTATGCGTCATTCTGTTTTGTTCTGTATACAGCTATTTGATTCTGCTACAGGCCTGTTCATCTCTGCTTTTGTTACCTGCTGAAAATCAAGCTGTTGCTGCTTAGTTGGGGTCCGCATTCAGTGTTAGCATGCTGCCTTCGCAAGTGTGTGGAGAAATGTGATGTCGTGTTTGTAGCAGTGGGTAGTCGTTTCTGGTCTCAACATGCTTTGCAATTTAACTTCACATTCACCTCTTGAAAGTTGTGAATGGAACATGCTTTCTGTTTTCACACACACACACACACACATCTAAAAAATTAAGATAATATTATTGCTATTGTGTTTTAGTTATGATGTGATTGCAATAAAGCGTCATCACAAGGATTGCTCACAGGGTAAGTGGAGTCCACTAGCTCTGCCAGAAATTAATTAATTTTTCTTTCTTTGTTGTTGTGACCTGTGAAAAATGTGTTTGGCATCTATGATCTTGAACTACTTCATTGTAATCTGAACTAAACTTCTCCTGTGAAATCTTAAACGTACATAAAGCACCTCTGTTGTTTTTGTGACAGTTAGCTTTATGTTATCACTAGCAGTGAAATTTCTTGACATTTAAATCTAACTTTTTCCAACTGTTTACATAAACATTATGCCTTAAAGATGCCAAATAACATCACAGTTTAAGTTGTAGAAAACTGGATATTAGAAATTGAATCCTTTTAGCTAACATACTGGAGTTGGGTGGCTAACATTGGGTAATTTTAATTTATAGTCGTGTGTCATGGAGTACACCCTTACTGTTTCCATAGGAATTAAAAGGGTAAGTAACACCTACATCCTGCTAATCAAATATGCTTCAATAGTTCATTATTATGACAACATTTATAAGCCAGAGATTCTTCCAGTTTGCAGATCTGAAGCAGTCAGGTATGTGTTATCACAATGCCAGAATCCTCCCAGGAGTGGGCATCCCAACAAATTCACCCCAAGGTCAGACTGTGCAATACTAAGTAACTGGAAAAAAAATCAAACAACCCAAAAAAAGACTTACATTTCAGTTCAGGAACGCACAAGTAGAAAAAAACTGAACACGTATGACGTGTTGCCAGGAAAAAGTCTCTTTCTAAAAACAACATTGCTTATCTGAACAAATCAAAAGACTTCTGGAATAATGTCCTTTGGACAGACAGTGATGCACAGTGCCACGTTCGGAGAAAACCAAACACAGCGTATTAGCACAAACACCTCATACCAACTGTCAAGCTTTATAGTGGAGGCACTGGGTCGACCATGAACTCCTCTGTATACAAAAGTATTCTACAGTCAAATGTGAGGCCGACAGCTAAAGCTTGGCTGAAACCGGGTCATGCAACAGGACAATGATGACAAGCACAGCAGCAAATCTACAAAAGAATGGCTGATAATAAAAGAATCAAGGTGTTGCAGTGGCCCATTCAAAGTCCAAACCTCAACCTGATTGAAATGAGTTGTATTTAAATAATGCTTGCAAACCTCAGTGAACTAGCATATGAATATAAGCCTGCTGAAGTTGTACAGAAAACTGTTTCTTACATTTATTACTGCCAAAGGTGGTTCTATATGTTACTGAAACAGAGGGTGGTACTTTGTTTTCCACAAGGCTGTAAGTGAAGTGACCATTAAAAAAACCTATATTGGTTTATGTACCTTGGGTTTTATTATTTTTTTAATTGTGTGTGTGTGTGTTATTCATTACCACAGAAAATCTGTAATTTTACAACTGAAATCCTGCATATTTGCCAACAGCTTTGTTTATCTATGCGCAGCTTTAATGTGGAATATCTTTTCCATAAAAATAACATTTGTTCAAAAACACTTACCTACTGTAGTAAACTGCAACAAAAATAAGACACAAAAGCTCAAGAATACTGAGCTAAGTGTTACTAATACATATGTCTGTAGTTTCCTTTAATGGACAAACCATCTGTCCCAGGCAGCCTGAAGCTTCCCTCTTCTAATTGTCCCGTCTGTGGTGTTTGATATGCATAATTAGACTTTTAATAATCTTTGCTATGTAGGTGCTGTTTGCCATGAGTTCATAGAGATTAGTATCTTCCCATGGGTTGTAAGCGGTTTGGTGAATCTCCAATTACCTGTTTTCCAGTCAGTCAGTGACACAGGACATTAACACTGTAAATTTAAACCACAAGCATTTATTTAGATATGATAACAAAATACAAAAAAATAACATGCCTCTGATAGGATGTAAGTAACAGTTAGCATGCTAATGTATTGCGTCTATACTAGGTGCAACTCTGACAAAGTATATCTGAAGCTAACAAGCAGATTTAACTACCTGTTTGTTTTATTGTGTCTTATTGTGATTTTCTATTAACTATTGTGACACTAAATGCTCTTATTTATTTTATTCTTTTCTGTTGTGCAACATTTTGGGACTCTGTGCTTAATGAGTAAACTTTAATTACACATATTTTCAAAAAAAAAAACAGGGTTACTGGGGCCGCCCTGCAGCCAGATCCGGGGAGAGTGTCTGAGGGCCTTAGTCCATGGGGTCCGGCCCCAGAGAGGGGACATGGACCAGACTATGACGGACCAACCCCCAGTTACCAAACTAGCAACACTGGGACATGAAACGTCACCTCTCTGGTGGGAAAAGAGCCTGAGCTAGTGTTTGACACTGAGAGGTACTGGTTAGATATAGTCGGGCTCACCAGTCTCCTATACCGGGTTTGGACTCTGTCTCAGCCTGGATCTGCCCTTGGTGAGAGGCAGGGGGCTGGGGTAGGTATTTTAGCATCGCCTCGGATGGATGGATGCTTACACACAGAAGATAATCACATTGTGTTGGATACATTTTTTATCAGTACTTACACATTAAAGAAAACTGGTGAAACTGATTATCTGCACTTTCCTTCCTACTCTTTATTACACCTGAAAAATGATTGACTCTTTGCAGTTGATAAAAGATATAAACATTCCACTATTGATGCTTGAACTGTGATGAAACAAGAAGAATGTACCCGTTGATCCTGTTAATGTAGCCACGTTCAACCTCACGTGTGAAACTCACGACTTTATATTGAGCTGTAAAGACACTATTGCTGACACATTTTACAAGAACAGAAATAAGCTCTTTGTTAAAGGCTGCGTAAAGAGTACAACATCTTAAATAATTCCTTCATTATACCCATTCACACTGTATACCACTTGATAGTAACTTGGAGTGCATATTGGATAATAGTCATTGATGGAAAAAATGTGTTAAAAGAGCTAAAATAAACTGTGAAACTTACTGTATGTAAAAATATTTTATATCCTAGCTACCCGAGATGTGAACAGCCTCTTGGTTTTCACTGTAGTGCTCGATTTAAGTTTAAGAAATGATGCAGGAAGTACTCTACTAAAAGAGAATATGTTGACGGGAATTAAAAGTTACACTACGTCCTTTATGGGAGCTCTCTATGAAAAATACAAGCAGTGGGAGCAGGCGAAGAAATGCATTACCAAACTGCAGCATTTCAAAAGTGATGTTGGACAAGGCAGCGTTACGCACATGTTCAACATTATTTAAGATGATTTGAGCACAGCAAGCATTAAAGGAATGCTGTTTGATCGCTTGGCTTCATGTTTTCGTATGCTCTCAGTGAGTTTTATAGAGCAAGACGCTTTAGCACAATGGTAGCGTTGTGGCATTGCTGCTGATGTCCCCTGAATGCCCACAGTGGCAGCGGAGATTTAAAGAGCACACTCAAAGGACTCGCTGATCAAAGGAGTGTTTCATCTGTGAATTCTGCTGCTGCGTCGAATGCCAGAGACATGTTATGACAGAGATCTGATGCTAAGAGACTGACAGCAAAGTCTCTGATGACCTCTCTGTACAATGCAGAAGAGAATAAACAGGAAAATAAAGAGATGTAACAGATGCCACATATTACACTGTATCTACAATATATTTTTAATTAAAAGTTAAACACAAGGTAGAATTACAAGGTAATATACATATACTTGTATGTGTGTCTGTGTGTGTGTGTGTGTGTGTATGTGTGTGAATGTACTGATCTGTACAGGACTTTATATTATAAAGTTATTCATGGCTGACACAAGAAGTCTACTCAGTCCTCGTCCAGAGATCATTTCCTTCATTAACGTTCGCTGCGTTTTTAATTGAAAGCTAGATTGGCTGAAGGTATTACAAAATCTTTTCCTGTGCAACGACAGGTTGGGAATTTAACATGAAAGCGAAGAGAGCATTGCTACTGGTTACTGGATGGGTAAGGGAATAATAATTACCTTAATATAAATTGCACTGCAGCGGTTCTGAACTTGATTGGCAATGGTGCAACCTTTTATGTACTGGTTGTAAACGTGGAGTATATTATATCTTTTCTGCATGTTTTGTTGTTGCAAAACGGAACCTGGATAAAAATTAAAAACCAAAGAGCAAATCTAAAGTGTCTGTACCCAACTCTCTTGCGCCAGGTCAGGGGTATGACCATGACCATATTTTTTGGGTATTCGCTGAGTAGTGCATGAATTCATCTCCCCATAGTCAGACTATGTTTGAAGTTATACTGTAACATCCAGAGGGATCTGAGGGAGAACATTTAGCCAATGCAGCCTCAACTGGTGCATGCCATTGTCTTCCAGTACACAGTGTATTAAAAATGCATTACTTAGTGGACCATACCAGTACAGTCTTGACTCATCACACACGGCACTAGCCAGATTTAGCTCCCTGGGACTTTGTCCTCTCCAGGTTATGGAGTAGCTGTTTTGACAGAGCCTGCAGAGGGACCAGTTCAAACACGAGACGTTGACTTGCATGGAGCATTGTAAAAATAGCAGCTGCACTTGAAGCCCTGTGTCATGCACACGGAAACACAAGGAGAGGTGGACCAAATTTAAATTATGTGCAGTTTTTTGTTTGTTTGCAAAGAGTCCAGTTGACTACGCCTCTTGTGCTTATTTAAAATGTCTTTTTTAATACTGTGAGGGGTTAAGCTTAACACAGAGCAGTGAATTGGATTGTGAGTCTTTGACCACTTTTTTGTCAAAACTACAGAGAGGTGGAAAACGAGTCTGCACACCTGACGTTTTTTTGTTACTTGCTTATCCAAGCAGAGTTACAAGAGAGGGTGCTGGAGCCTATCCCAGCTGAGAGGACGAGAGGCAGTATAGACTCTGCACAGGTTGTGAAGGAAAGGCAGACATCCATTACTGCCTAGACACCTACAGCTAATTTAAAATCACCAGTTAACATAACATACATGTCCTGGGTCTGCAGGAGAATATTGGAAACAGAAACAGAACATCCAAACAGAAAGTTCCCTGTTGATCCCCATCATCCAAAGGTACCAAAGGTATTATTTCAAAGTGTTTAATGCAGAGAAAATGCTTTTTAAAAATAATTTAGTGTAAATACTGTCCTAAAACAGCATTAAAGTGAACATCGGAAATAAAAGTAAATGAAATATAAGAGTTTTCTTTTTAGTAAATATGCACATGCAATATTTATCAAAAAGACAAAGATATGTGAACAAATTGCATGTAAATCTAAGCAGTCCTGGTACTTTAATTGCTTTGCATTTAAGTGAAAATAAAGTTTTTTGTTTGTTTGTTTAGTCCTTGACACATCTACATTTATATACATTTATGACCTTGAAAAGAATACAGGTTGTTTTCGTATTACAGCTTTTTATTTGCACTTATATAAGGTTGGGAGACTTGTCAGGCACATAAAAAATAAAACACAATGGTTAAAATCAATACAGGAGAAGTGGAGAGCTCCAAAGACTCTGGCTTATGCACTTTACACAATCCTTTTGTTAGGTCTTGTCAAACTCTGTGCCCGCCGTAATACAGACTTTCCATCAAAATTAGAACCTCTATGATATCACCAGTATTATTTTCTCAGACTTTCGAGAGCTCCCACTAGAGCCACAGACAAGTGCACAAATGTTTTCACAGGCACTCTCCCGTTAACAATCTGCCGCTTCAAGTCAACACTGTACAAAAATGTACAAAGCTCTGTTTTTAATGGATGCTCATGCCAGAACAGAGTGAGCCATGTTCTTAATGACCATAGCCCCATTTCAAATTCCACAAATAAACCTTTGTTATTGGAAACACTTGATTACACTCTGTTCCATCTCTAACTTAAAACATGCATCATTCATTGTTCATACATGTAACACATGCTAAACAAAGCAGGAAAACAGTTTCACCGTCACGTGACCAACAACTCATCCATCACTGACCCTGAACTGAAAATGTAAAAGGTCAGGCATAGTTAACCTTATTGCCTTTAATTGTTCCCAGGTGCAATCAAGCACACTCAGATTCTCCGAGGGCAACAGCCAACTCATTGCTGAGGTCACAGTACGTCTACTTCGCTTCCTGCCCCAGTTCATTACAGAGGAGATCTCTTCACTGCCGAGATGTGAGAAGTCAGTTGCAGAGCTGGAGCGAGGTTAAGTCTTCTTTTGAGGAGTATTTGTTCTCATCAGTTATGTAAACACATTTAGATTGGGGAAAATTTCATGCCATTCGTCAGGGTGATAGAGTGCATGTGTACGGCGCCCACGCAGTCATTTTTAACTGTTTCAGAATGTGCAATTAAAAACTTATATATGATATAATTCCACCTTTGATGCAGTTTAAGCATCATGCATTTGAAAAAAGAGGTTAGGACTATGCGGTCAGAATACACGAATGCATAAAGAATAAAAACAGTTATGAACTGTAGTTTGATCAGTTTAGTTTTGATGTTTGCTTTGGTTTATTTATAACTCGTGTGTCACTGAAGATATTTTTGTTATTTCCACATAAAGACCTGTTCTAATGTGTTTCTTTATTTTTATTTTTGTTAATCAGATCACCTTATAATTCATTTATCGCTTTTCTTTAATTCCCACACCTTTCCATCATTCTAATGTCATCCGCCACTTGATGTTGCTTCCACGCCTCACAGTGAGATTGCGATGGATAATGTTTTAATGTATAATGAATACACTTTTCAAGCTTTCATGAGAGCAGCTCTGATTTTGGCAGCTCTCTGACAAACTTCATAAATCAGCCAGCAGCTTGATAAATCAACAGCTGCATTCTGCAGCCCCGGCTCGGCACATACCTAAAACCTGGACCTCGGCTAATCCAAAACAATGACACATGTGTGCGGAGGCTGTGGGCACTGGAGTGTGACATGTTATGGTGCTTGAGTGGCTTTTCGAGGTTAACTGCCCATGAAACAGCATTGTTAATCTTTGCTGCATTGATGGTTGTGTCTTTTACTCCAGATCAGCACACACTGAAAAACAAATTTTCCCAGCACAGTACATTTATTCTGTGCAAACAAAGCCCAACCTTAGGAGCAAACACTATGCATATATGCATAGTTTATAACCACAACATTTGCACAGGTTTATAAGTCAAAATTTGCTTAAAAGATTTTACTGGGGAAAATGCAACACCTACATCACTCCAAACATAGCGTTCTCTATGCAGCCTGTAAAGTCAGGGTTTTATTACAGTGCATTAAGAGCAGTACTCCATGCAGGCAGGAGCACAGCAGGCAGCATTATGTTGCTCTGTCTAGAAGAGAAATACACCTTTGGTGACTTTAACACATAGTTGAAGCCCATCAATCAATCGGTTGTTCAGTGCATCACAGGATAAAGTGTTGTAATTTACCCTTTTGGTGTGCCTACCCTCTCACATTCTGCCTCGTCTACTTGTACTTTAGGTAGTGATTTCCACCACCGCAGAAGGGGGTTATCTGTTGCGTGTAGGAAGTGAGAGTGAGAGCTATAAGAGGTTTTTTTTCTTTTTTCCAAAAAAGAAGAGTTCTTTTAAATGCAAACACAGAAAGATATATAAAATCCATACATCTATTTTCTTTTGCTTATCCACTTACTTTATTTTTCTAATCTGAAATTCAAAGAAATAAATTGCAAAAAAAACTAAATATTTTTTCCCTCCTTAGACCTCAGTGCACAAATTAGTTTTATTAGGACATTTTTAAATTTCCTTTGGTAAATCTGCTCTTTAAGGGGCTGTTTTTTAGTGACAGTGAGTCATAAAATCAGCACACCTCTGACCCATGATATTGCTCTGGTAGCTATTAAAGCATGAGCTAATGGTCCAGGACAGTTTTATATAATGAGCAAGGTTAGCTTGTTGCCTCATACGCTCTTTTATTGGCTAGATGAATGAATATGTTTTACTGTTCAGGACAGAAAAATAATAATAATACTGTAAAGGAAAAGAGAGGCATAGTGTTTGGGGACATTTGACAAACAAACTGATAAACGAACCTTTAATCCATGGACATTGAACTTTGAACTTGGCCTTTAGGTGTCCTATGCCTTAAGCAATAGTTTTAGGTGTTTCTCAGTTAATATTACAAACAGAGACATACAGTTTAAGTCCCTGCCAAATTTTCTGGTGCAGGAGTCTGAGTCAGACTTTGTGCATCGCACCTTATGAATGCTTATTGTTTATTGACAAAAACATCATGGCTATTAGACAGCTGTGGCTCAGGAGGTCGTCTACTAATCAAAAGGTCGGTGGTTCCATCCCTGGCTCCTCTAGTCTGATGCTGAAGTATACTTGGGCAAAATACTAAACCCTAAATTGCCCCAGATGCTTCCATTAGAATGTGAATGTGTGGGGGTGACTGTTGGGCAGGGCACTTAGGCGTGTATGAATTACTGAATGAGACTTATAGCAAGAAAATGCTTCGAGTGCACAAATTGAGTAGAAAAGCTCAATATACATTCAGCCCGTTTACCAAAACTTATAAGTTGCAGCTGTCTCTGTCTAAACATATGAGCTTGTGCTCACATGTCTGTTGTGCAGTATATCGTTCTAATTCTATCCATTTTTATACTGTCAAAGTAAGGTGTTCATTACATCATCTTAACCTGAGTCACTTAAGCAATTACTATATTTTCTCATGAGTTTTTACCCCATTGCACATTGTGTGTTTCAGTCAAGCTAGAGTAAAGTGGAAACAAGGACTATATTGCACACATTCCTCCCAGACTGTCTTGCAAGGATTCCAAATGGAACAGTCAACCAAATTTACGATTCTTATCATTACCCGCAAAGCAGAGCTCTTCATTGGATCAGATAGACAAGACATAAAAATATCCTTCGGGGAAATTTGTCAGGCTCCTTAAACCTGCACAGTAATTTGAGGTTTGGATCAATTAAATTGCAATGAAAAATAAATCAAGGTGAATTTGTCCTAGTTTAACTTACAAACACAATTAAGAACACGAAAACAAGCATGATGCTCCTGGATGACTGACATCTCCAAGCATGCATATTCTCTATTATTCATCAAAGTAACCACAGTTACTACATAATAAATTAAAACGATGATAGACTATAGGCTACAGTTTCAGTTTGTTTGCTCATAAATCCGCATGGCCTATTTTAAACTCACCAGGAATCCGTGCAGGTGTCAACAGACTCTTTTCAAAGTGGAACTACTTCTGGAATAAAATCTGTTATGATGTCATGATGACTTGTGTTAAGTTAATTTCCATATGATGTGATAAATGCATGGCCAACTCAGGACTGCTAACGTAGTCTAACATAACGCTCTGGACACTTCATTAGTTGTACCTCACTAGTACCAGGCTGGGCTCCCTTTTCCCTTCAGAACTGCCTTAATTCTTCCCCAGATATTTTTTTTTCCATTTTGAGGTGATAGCATCACACAGTTGCTGGAGATTTGTCAGCAAGTTTTTTTTTATAGTGCCAAGTCACAACAACAGTATCGTCAATGCACTTTATATTGTAAGGTAAAGACACTACAATAATACAAAGAAAACAACAATCATATAACCACCTATGAGCAAGCGCTTTGGTGAAGGTGGGAAGGAAAAACTCCCTTTTAATAGGAAGAAACCTTGAGCACAACCATGCTCAGGGAGGGGCGTCCATCTGCCGCAAATGTTTGAGGGTGAGTGCATAAAGGCAGGACAAAGACATGCTGTGGGAGAGAGCCACACATAAAAATAAAAACAAATAATTAAATGGAGAGAGGTCTATTAACACATAGTAAGTTAAAAATGGCGATTGAAGAAGAAGAAACACTCACATAAAGGAATCCCCCAGCAGCCTACACCTATTGCAATGTAACTAAGGAAGGATTCAGGGTCACCTGATCCAACCGTACCAATAAGCTTTGTCAAAAAGCAAAGTTTTAAGCCTAATCTGTCTGTCTCCTGAATACAAACTGGGACTGAATGCTGAAAACACTGAGAATCTGAGGTGATGTGGTACTATAAGGTCATTGAGATAATATTGGGCCTGATTATTCAAGACCCTGAATCTGAGGAGCAGGATTTTAAATTCAATTCTGGATTCAATTCTGACAGGGACCCAAAGACAAGAAGCCAACATAGGAGAAATATGCTCTGTCTTTAGTCCCTGTCAGTACTCATGCTGAGTTTTTAGGACATCCTGATGATAACGAATTGCAGTAGTCCAGCCTAGAAGTAATAAATGTATGAACTAGTTTGTCAGCGTCACTCTGAGACAGGATGTTTCTAATTTTGGAAGTATTCTGCAAATGGAAGAAAAAAGTCCTACATATTTGCTTAATATGTGCGTTGAAGGTCCTGGTCAAAAATGACTCCCAAGATTCCTCACAGTGTTACTGGAGGCCGAGGTAATGCCATCCAGAGTAAGCATTTGGCTAGAAACCGCATTTCTAAGATTTTTAGGGCAGAGTGCAATAACCTCAGTTTTATCGGAATTTAGAAGCAAAATGAGTATAATTAGCTGTTGAATCAACAGAGGGTGTGCTTTGGATAAAGCATGTGAAGATTATACTATGAAATAAGACGTTATCTATACTTTTTTAATTAAATTGGCTATGCAGATAAGCTACACAAAAACAACACTGTGGGCTGTAACAGGAACAGGAAGTGATACTCTGATACCACAGAGAGAGCCAACACCAAGCTGCACATTCGTTATGTAAATTTCCCATTCCACCAGCTCCCAAAGGTGCTCTATTGATTGAGAGCTGGTGACTGTAGAAGCCATTTGTGTACAGTGAACTTGCTGTCATGTTCAAGAAAGTAGGTTGCAATGATTTGAGCCTTATCCCACCGTCTGTTATCCTGCTGGAAGCTGCCATCAGAAGATGCGTACACTGTGGTCATAAAGCAATGGACACAGTCAGCCACAATACTCAAGTAGACTGTGGCATTTAAACAATGCTCAGCTGGTGCTAAGAGGAGCAAACTGTGCCAAGAAAATGTTTCCCAGATCATTACACCACCACCCTCAGCATGAACAATTGATACAAGGAAGGATGAATCCATGCTTTCGTGCTGTTTACATTGTTCTGAACCTACCATCCAAATATCGCAGGCGAAACCAAGACAACAGACAAAGCTTTTCCAATATTCTCTTGTCCAGTTTGGGTGAGCCCACGTGAATTGTGAAATCTCTGTAAACCAATGTGTGTGATGGAAAGTTTTGAAATACACCAAGAAACATGCCACCTTCAAAGTTAATTAAATCCTCTTTCTTCCCCCATTCTGATGCTTGGTTTGCATCAACAACTGGAAGAAAATGGATGTATTCAAATGAAACACTTTTGATTTAAGTGGGTCACCACTTTGTGCGACATACATTAGGCTTTGCTTTTTTTTAAAAAAACACAAGGAAAAAGGCTACGTGTGCTTTTTGTGTCTGGATTGTGAAAAATCAAGGAGCAAATAGACTGTCAGTTAAGTCTGTGACACAAGCCAGTTGTGGGATTTGTCTACGTATTTACAGCCGAAGCCGTCTGGTCGGACAGTGTTGTGAATGGTTAATATTTCTGTGGATGACAAGGGTAAACAGAATGAACTTGTGATGGCAGTTCACAGCCTCAGGACAGTCGGACACGGATAGCTGGCTGACAAAATACCCTTAATCCTCATCCCTTTAGATTAGGGAAACAATGCTTGCAACAGGAAAGGGCAAAAAATGATAACTGCTGACCTGACAGAGAGCCAGCATGAAAATTGCTTTCCGGATTATTCTATTTAAAATATGCATTCACATATATTACTGACCCAAGATGGAAGGTATGCTTTTATTTTCTCATGAGTGTGGGAGAAGTTGGGTGTCACATTAATCTGTGGTTTATGTATTCAGCCTACATTTCCCTCCAGTCTACCTTCTAGTAAAACCAGAGGTATAGGAGTCCAATTTGTTGCTCAAGGACACAGTTAAAAATCAGGCTGTTTCACTATAGTACAGAGCCATTATGCCATTAAGCTGTTTTTGAAACATTACTTTTTTTGAACATCTATAATGAGTGTGCATTTCTAAGACTCACTACAAAAGCTTTTTCATAAGACAAAAAGTAGCAGTAAGTCATTGCTTTTAATACAGAATAAACATTAGAGGAGTGTAAATCAGAGTTTCAGGAAATAAGTCACTTTCTCCTCGCGCAGAGGGTAGAAAGCTGAGTTAACCCACTTTACCAGTTGGATTGAAGTCTAATCTTTGCAATATTCCTGTCATCCAGCTGTACTTCTCATTCAAAATACAATGAGCGTGTTTATATTCGGGGCCACAAACCCGCATGAATCTCCATGATTGTAAGCAAGTCAAGATAAGTGTGGATTTTTAGAAAAAGATTGCATTCTTCTTAACACATTTTCATTCTATACTTTGATGTTTTTTTCATACCAACTTTTGTCTGTGTTTCAGTGTCTTTTTATAAGCATGTGCATAACAACAGAATGGTAAACAGCATATTACTGTTGTGTTGTGAGAGGGGAAAAAGGACAGGGTCTCGAAGAGAGTAAGGGCACATAAAAGAACATTGGCACCCACGAGCATAGTTCATTGTAATGCTAAATAGGAAGCAGGAATGACTCTGCCTGTGTTTATCTGCCAGGCAAAAGTTATCACACCCAGTTACTTCAGCTTAGAGGCATTCATAGGGCGCTTTTTCAAGTGCTACTGATCTAGCCCCGTGCTAAAGGTTACGCAGATCAGCAAAACCTACTTGTAAAATGCAAATGCTGAATAAGAAATTAGAAATGAGACTGTAGAGGATAGATAAGGTGGCACTAGTCAGATTCTGCACGTTCGACTGAAACTCTTGCAAAAATTTGTATTATGACGTGAAGACTTTTGTGTGTAACGCTGGCACCAAAGGACTGCTCTGCGAATGCACAAACCTTGAACCACAATAAGCAATTCGATACACTTGTTCCAGCTGATTTCACCTACAGCTGGAAAAACAACACGACTGCTCAGTCAGGGACCACTAACACTTTTTACACTTCATAAACAATTTGTTGTTTTTAGAATATCGGCAAAGTAAGTGCCACAGACGTATAGTACACACAGTTTAGCGGAGTGCAGGGAGAACACGGCAAGGCCCGTGGATTTGCAGGATTACTGAGGATAGGAATGATGTAGCTGAAAATAGGAAGATCATGTTTCCACCTAGCTCCATTTCAGAAAAATCTCGGTTAAATGTTCTTAAATAATGCATTTCTAATCTCATGTTTTTTTTCCTCTTTACCTTTTGTTTGAGGTCAACAATTTGACCGTGTGCATTTGTGCATGTGAAGCCGCGTTGTCATTTTGCTGTCTTCTTTTTTTTATCTTTTAATCCTAAATCAAATCAGTTCATCTTTACATAGATTCGGTGAGATAAGCCATAATGTCCCCATTCCTTTATATGTTGTCCAGAAACACAAATGCAGAAAACAGGGAAATGGGAAAACCTCTTAATAATAGATGAGCCTATTTGGGACAGTGTCCAGTCCAACCGCAGGGGTTTGTGTCCTAATATTTCAACAACAAAGTGGCGTGCATGCCCATGCTGCTCGACTGTCACCAGTTCTGATTCACCCTTGGTCTCGCTGTTTTTCTTTCACCCACGTGCACACACAAAAAACTCCCACCAGCACAGCAGGTTAACGTCATCACTTATGAAAAGTGCAGCAGAGTGTACATACGCACAGACAACATTCCGAACAATGAAAAGTTTTGCTGTAGAAACTAGAAACTTGAATAAAAGGGCCGTTTTTTGTGGAGACAGGGAGAAAAACAAAGGACTGCAAGGCGTTTGTAGACTTGGTTCATGGAGGTTGATTGAATGCTTAGAAGATAAGCTCGGCGACATTAGATATCCCAGTGGGTAGAGGATGGGAGGTTAATCTCATTCTCCATGATGATGTATCCGAAGTGACTCTTTTTGCCGGTGGTATCGTGAACACTCCTTGGGTTCCAAGGGCAAGGAAAGTGTCCATTGGAACTGGTGCATTGATTGCTCCAAGATTTGATTAAACCCCCGGCTGTACTCCAAATGTAAGACAATAGCATTGAGATAATCTCACCTTCTCTCCTCAGGTCACACATAATGCAGTTTAACGATATGGCTGTGCACTCCTCCTGTGTAATACCTCACCTAGGACATTTCCAGCTAGCTTTGGGCTTTGTTGAGCTATGCCATGTCTAAACTGCTGCGATACCAAAAGCATGTCATTAAGTCTCGTGTGTCTCTTCTTTAGGCTTTTCACAAGGCAAGCAACACCCACTACTATAGAATTCATTTACAAGGGAAGCGAACGGAGGCAGTTTGGAGAGGCTTGTGCTGCTTGTGCATCACAAATCAAGAACAAGGCCGTTCACCTTCAAGATAAAAAGTTGGCAGAATGGGGTTTATTTTTCTTTTATCCAATGAGATCACACCTTACTTTGAAATGACAAGATGGAAAGAAGTTGAGCGTTTTGGCAGTGATGGACTACCCACCGGAGCGTAAACCTGAAGACAAGTGTTGGGGAGGCGAATCTCAGAGCAGCCTTTTTACTTCTTCTGACTGTTTCCTCTGTAAGCTTTCGTGGTAGCTTTGGAGTGCAATCACAGCGCATTTCCTCTTGTCTACAGCCATCTGCAGCTTGCAGATTTGAGTGTGAATGGAAACAGGTCAGAAACAAATTAGAAACCAAACTTTTGCAAATTCCACAACTGTCCACAATGTTCCCGTGAGCCAGCTGGGATGCTGATGTGATCCAATGTTTACAAGTTAGCTGATGGCACTAACAAGCGCTATCTTTATCATCCAAAGTGGTGCTGTGTGCGCTTAGATTTAAATCCCATTAACTTTATTTCAGGCTGCTGTAGAAAAACCTCGAGTTGAAAATATGTTGTTACTGATTTGATTGCTTGGTTACTATACTGCTTGAGATACTGCTTCCTCTAGTCAAGACAATATGTTGTGTGTTGAATGAGAGGCAGGGCAGACAGCGCTGGGTGGGAGGGCGTGAGATCTGTTCCCATGTAAAAAGCAATTTACCTTTAATCACAAAAGAGAAAAGCTTGCTGTTAGATAAATTATCATCCCAAATGGCTACGCTGATAATTAAGGTCTAATATTTAGAAAGAAATGTTAAGGTAAACACCCTAACAACCCTGCAGTCTCAGATGGGTCATCTCTGCCCAAAGGGCAACTCCTGTGACTCTTAAATAGGACGCCAGTCCATCTACTGCAGCCCATGGCTAACATCTTTATTAGGCCTCATTAGCAGCCTTCCTATACAAATTTATTCACTGCAGATTACAAAACCAGGCTCTGGGGTGGGAAACCACAGCCCGGTAAATCATTAATTGATGATCCTGCAATTCCAGTCCCGCTACAGTATTTCTCCGAGCTGTACGAGGGCAGACTCCAACTAAAATCCTCACATTCACAGCCTGAAACATTCTCCTCACTATAAGATCATTTTCCTAATAGGGTCTGCGGAAAGGCACTGTGTTTCTCCAGCAAGGATCTTTAAATGACCTTGTCCCAGTCCATTCCTCCCTAAAGCTGCACATTTATTTTGCTGTGCAGTTTCAAAGTTATAATTTGCAGGGGGAAAAAAAAGAAAAGAATACTGTATATGAAAGGCCTTTGTCTCACAGGATTTAACAAAGGATATGGGGATTAAGCTGTCACGAACTGGGTATAGTAAGTAGGGTAGGGGGTCTGAAATAATACTTCTGCCTCCCAATAGGGGAGTAATTTCCTTGACTGGATGGGTTCTCCAAAAAAGCGTGGGTTTGCTATTTCTGGGAAAGAAAGATCTCATTCACTCACAGTTAAATCAGAGATCCTGCTGAGGTGAGATGGTTGCTCTTCTGCTCTGTCTTCTTTTCTTTTTTTAAGACTCCACAAATTTAGAGTTTTCCAGTCCATTTTGTCTGCTCAGCTCACTCCATTAATTTCTCAGATGCTCCACTGAATCCTTCTGTAATGATGACAATTAACCTGGAATCACAGTAATATTAGAGACTGGAATCAGTGCACATCAGCCTACTACAAATGCTAATTGACTTGATTGTTATTAATTTTGACATTACGTTCCAATTAAAGATAGCAAAACACTGATTTCATTTTCTTTTCATTTTATGGTTGGAGATTAAGAGGGCATTGATCACACCTGAATGACTCAGTGTGTGTGTAGCTAATTAAAGACTGAGATCGCAATTAAGATAATGAGTCAAAGTTTTTAAATGGAACATGCAAACAGTTTTTTAACCCTGTCAGTCAGGGGCACATCCCTTTAACCACTCAGTATATAGTTTAATGCATGATACCATTAACACTCCTAGAAAATGTCCTTAAATGAGTGTGACAGAACAAATATTTGCCGTCTTAAATTCACCGTAATGTCTGGAATGTGCTTCTCTGGGCGGCCGCCAGCTTGGCGCTAGCATAACTCATTGCTGAAATTTGGTAAATGTGCACGCCGGCTTCCACTGTAGCTTGAGTAATCTACAGTTGTCCATTTGCATAGACTTGCAGAGAGAAGCATGCATGTAATTCCATCTTTAAGCAAATTATGTGTTTTCTACACAAATTGGTGACGAGCAAAGAAAGGAGCTTCATGCACAGGATTAAAAGATAGCATGACAGTGATGCTCACACGATGACAGATGATCTCTGATCTCTGATCTGGTCAGGCCTTTTTCAGGCAAGTTTTTCCAGTTGACTTTATCAAAATGGTAGAAAGTGTATACTGACAAATGCTCTGACTCAAACATTTTTACAAGAATTGTGTTTGAAATGGCTTTTTCTTGTAGCCTTGGAAAGCATTAAAATAATCACAGATCAACACTGGTAAATTTACACCCCAGTGTTCTCGGGTAGAAAGTGACTGGTTGGGAATTTTTATTGTGAGGCGAAATGAACAGCCTAAATCACAAGCTTTTGTTGTCAGGCAGACGTTATGAGATTCTGAAAAACCTTTGGCTAATGATGAGTAACAACATATAACAGATATTTCACACAGTAGAGCTCAACATTGAGGTTCATAAACACTTAACATTTATGTTGCCCTAAGCATAAATGTTAAGGGTTAAGCCTACAATGGAACATGAGCTATATAAGGAGGCTGCATATAAGGAAACAGCACATCTCATACTCTCTCATAATAATTTTACACTTATAATCATCAAAAGAAAGACTGCGCTCTTGACCTGTGCATATGCAGAGAAGAGGACTGTAGAACTTGCAAATCTATTGGCAATTTATGATTCATTTGTGAAACAGGTTGTGCACCATTTGCTCCAGTAGAGCTCTTAAATCACTCTTGTGTAAAAGACACCCACTACCCAACCGTCTACCGGCAATAACCTCTACACTCTTACTCTTCTGCTTGGTGCATAAAGGGCACTCTGTTTCCTGCTTTAGTAGTAAACTCGAAATTATGAGGTCAACAAAGGTCCAATATGTATCTATTCGGGGATACCCTTTACACAGTTTATTTCTGTAACGGTTGAGTGGATTTTCATATTAAGCTTTTCTCAACTTTGGCGAAAGAAGAAATTTCAGTAAACAGAGCTGCCACGTCTATCATGATTAGCGTAGGTTACAGAAATAGAATCGGATTGTCTCCTCTTGTTTCCCCTGCTGCTTAATTTTCTGACTTTATGTAATGGCAAGTTGCCAAATGGAGTTCAATAAACAAGGTCTCTGTGACTTTATGTGCCTTTTGTTCAGTCACCCAGTTGCTTGTAATTTGCAATTGTGAACATGAATTAACCAAAAACAGAACTGCAACAAAGTCAATGTTTTCAGTCTTGTACAAGAGGAGAAATCACTGGTGTGACTCCACCATTACACTCTGAGCAAATCAGATGTGTCAATACTGTTTTGGGAGTTTTGACATACTCATGCGAGAGAGTAAAACTGGGGTTTTTTTTTGTACATTTCTCCACATCCTCATCTGAATTCATTCAACACCTTCTGATGTAGCTGAAAATCAGACTATAGGTAGTCAGTACTCACAAATATAGTCTTTTAGGTGGGACTTCCCCAGTTGTTAAGCTGTTTGTTTTATGAGATTTAGGCACTTTGCCAAGATCAGTCTTAGACTCAGTCAATTTACCCATGTTAATCAGTCGGCTGCTTATTCTTGGATAGGAAGTAGGGGTACGTGTCAATTAATTTACCATCTTCCTCGTCCATTTCTTCTTATAATAAATGACACCCAGCGGTTCTTTCCTTATTTCCTTCCATATTTTAATTGTCAAACTAGGCATGCGCTCCGAGGTGCAATGCCCTTCTTAGGCTAGTTGTTTAGAAATAGCTCATTAACAACAATACTGACACGCATGAGTGTAATTACATATTTTGCCTTGGATTTCCTCCAGACGCAAAGCCTGACCTGATTTTCTTAATGACTAAAACCTCGAGTCCATGCTGGTCCCAAAGACATTTCTGCACAGTGACTTTGCAGAGCAGTTGAAAGGGATCTGGCCTAATTAAATGGAATATCCTGATGCAATGGGGCATCCTAAGGAGCATGCAGTAGGATGTTCTTTGATTAGAGTGGTAGCCTATTTATTATTGGATGGAGCGAACTTACACTTACCTTCGTAAGTGTGGCCGCTGATGCTCAGTTTCTCTGCCTAATGCAGTGAATATGATTTGTCCTTCATTTTTTATTCATCTTACTTTTACATAACTTTCAATTGAAAAACATTAATGACTGGGAACTATGACCCTGTACTAATAGTAAAGTTCTAGACAGAAAAGAATTACATGAAGTTTGAGTGAGGGGAATTGTTTCCCTTAAATAAAAGCTTTTTGTGTTAGCGTGATGGTCGTCTACCTGCTTGTTAACTAGTACAAGGCAAAACATAAATAACACAGAGTTTAGTAATGATGTATTATAATAGACTGAGTAATGCCATTTGGGCTGAGTCATGCATTAAATGATATATTGCAGCTTGGCACATAAATGTCAGTGACATTAGCCGTTTTAATGCTTTGCCTCATAGATGCATTTCATTTTTATTCATACTACAAAAAAATAAAAAAAATAAATAAATAAAGAGCTTGGTGCTTTTATTCACACCTGCATATGATCCACTTTGGTGTAATTTATAACCCATTCGCCAACATTAGACTCTGACTGATTTAAACTGCACAGGAATGGCATAATGAGGTGAGTTCACAAAACTAAGGTTAGAAAAAAATGATGTGCCTTAATCCCCTTTATCACAATCAAACCGATCAAATTCCATGCTGTGTTACTTAATTAGGGTATTTTCCTGATTAGAAGATTCTGGTTCTAAACTGATTACAGTTTAATATTCCCAGACTTAAAAAATATAGACTCGCTCATGATTAAGAATAAAGCCTGTCCAAAATTGTGTCATTTGTAGCATTATAGTTGAGCTGCGTCTGTACACATTAGCCACAGAAATAAGCAGAATAAAATAAATGTTTGAGGGAATACAGCATGCGGTTCTTTAAATGTGAAATGCTCGACTGTATAAGCAAAATAATTCCTCATAGGCATCACAGCTCCTTATATCTGGCCCCGATGGTGTTTCTTTTTCCCTTTTTCTCATAATTTTATCATGTTCTTTTCTTTCACAAGCTTACAAAACGCCTCTTCAGAGGAGAGGAAAAAAATAATTATCACAGTTCCAGAGTATAAAAAAAAGAGGTAATTAGCACCAGTGAATTAATCAGAGATAGAAAAATTGCAATTATACTTGTTCTTATTAAGTTCCATTATTTTCTGGACCACCATGAAATTATTTTGCATTCCCTTGTAGAATTTATTAATAACAATGGTGTATTCTTTTAAACTTTAGAAGTGTTGGGTTACAATTTAACTTAATCCTATTGCTAGAAGGTCAGTCTAGCACAGGCTGGGCTGCGTTGGAATACAAATACGTGAGCCTTAACTTCAACAAGGAGCAGTTCTCAGGAAGTCAAGCTGAGCTGCAGACTGCTATTCAGGCCAGAACTGAAACCGCCTAACATAGTTTTCTTTTTATTTCTGAATATTAAGAACATTTTTCACTTGACTATGACGTATGACAGCAGACTGCATGAAAACAGTAGTTAATAACATGTTCTTCCAGTAATATAACGGAGTACTCTTTCTTTATATATGCTTATTATTTGGATGTCCATGTGGTGAATCTCCTACACACTTTTGCAGTAATTTAACAGTTTTACAATGCAGTAAAGAAGACTTCTAAGTAAACATGGATGTAAAAAAAAATAAACAACAAACAAATAATCTTCTTCTTCTTTTCTTCCACCATCTCCAAGCCATATATCATAACAGGTCTTTATACAATCTTATAAACTTTCCTCTTTACTCTTGCAGCATAACAATGTTGGCTCTAAAGTAATTTCTTTTTAAAAATGTTTTATTGCAAATATTTTATAAGAATGGAAGGGCAGGCCATTTGTTCAAGGATAGAGCTCATTGTGTTGAAAGTATTAAGAATGCCTTGTGTAGAGAAAAATTCCAAAAGGCCCCTTCAAACCAAGAATATACTCCATTGTGGACAAGAACACGAACAGCTGGAGACTTCACAGCCTGTTATACTGTAAAGTCCGCCACCAGGTGATGATGAAATTTACGTCACCGGAACCTGAGCGGACTTGGAGACACGGAATGTATAATGTAAAAGCAGGACTAAAAGACATTAAATCCTTAAAAATATAAAGGCTACACTGTAACAAACGTCCATGATTCCAGGAAATAACTGGCGACTAGATTTCCCACCATGATACTCTAACTTTACATTTCATCTTCTATAAGCTATAATAAATATAAGCATTAGAGTATAATACTGTCAGCTGTATGCTTAATGTTATACAGTTATTTTTTGTGTGCCAATAATATTCTGAATATTCTTTCTGAAAATGTATGAAACTACTGTTGACGTATATCTATAAAAACACATTTCTTCATGTTCCCTCTGTACCTTGGATTGAGTGTGTTGTCTTTTTTTTAAGTAAGTGAAGTTATCTGGAGCCAGGAGGGTTGGGGCTTTCATGATTCACCTATTTGTTGCACCACACGGTTACAGGCTTGCTATTACTGCTGAATAATTGCTACAGAAGCCCCAGTCATGATGAGTCATTGCTAGCCAAACCTTATAGCTGCTCTCCGCCACATATCCACTGAAAAATGATCACCCAAAAATCAAAGGCTGCACACAACATAACCACAACACTATTGAACTAAGACACTCACATTTGCTTTAGCCGCTGAATTGGACAGTGCTAAACTCCCCTTTATCTGAGGGAACGGGGTCACTCCTTCCTTTTTTTCCATTGGGTCCAGTCACCAAAATTATCATTGTGGTGTGATGATACTTCACTGTTCTTACTTTGATGTATGAGCTGGTATGTTAGTGAGAGAGTGTGCAATATTCTGATTCTTTTTCCTGTTTTGCTACCATGGTTTGTCCAAACTTCGTCTTTATTGAATCAGTGGTAGTGAAGGCAGGTTTGCAAATTGTGCACAGCTGTGAAGAATAGGAGAGAGGTTTTCTGAAGTCACTGACATTTTTTTACTGGCATCATATGGATCAACACTATAGCCAGTACATATAATAGGTGGCCATATTTAAGGCTTATATCAAGAAGACATATGGGGGACATGAAGGGATATGGCAGCATCCACACGGAGACTGCATTTGGTTTAGTTTTATTTTCCTTCTCTTATGTTTTATTGAGTTCCTTATGAGGTTTTCCTTTGTTGCATCCATCCATTTTCTTCCACTTATCTAACTCAGTGTCGTGGTGGGGCTGGAGCCCACCCGGCTCTCATAGGGTGTGAGGCAGGAAACACTCTGGACAGCTTGTGTGCTTTATCAAGAATTTCAATAAATGCTTCTTGCTTCAAGAACTGATTCTTAAAGATTGGTTTGAAACTTTCTGATACCAAGAGAGCTCAGGGCTCACACAAATTGACCACCTCTTCAGGTTCTATGGAGAATGAGGTAACAGGCATTCATGTTTTTCAGAGAAAATATGCAAGGATTTAAGCAAAAGATTGGGATTCAAGTCTGACTTACTGTAAGTGACCATCATGGGAGCAGTAGATTCTAAGTTATGATGCATTTTAGATAATAACTTACTTTTGCTTTGCTTAACATCATAAGAAAAACAGTTGCTTGTCTCTGTGTTGATCAATTTTTCTGGATGATTCTTAAGTAAAAACTTGAAAACTTTGCATTCTCAGTGCGTTCCAATGTGAAGACTAATCGATTGCAGGTTTGGTTGGTTAACTCTCAGAATAATGGTCCAGATTCAGCTGGTAACCTTCATGTTACTGACAGCTTTGGCCTAAGAGTTTTCTGTCTGTCCTTTAAATCAGTGGAGTCTTTGGTACCGGGCCACAAGAGTTGAGGCTCGGGTGTGAAATGTATGGTTTTCAGGGTTTTTATCGTTAACTCTGTTTCCCTGGGTCTTCTCCCGTGTCGTAGTTGTGTCTTATTTGGAAGAAATATTTACGTGTTACCAAACGCAGAGAGGAGGATGTTACTCTCAATGTTGTTGGCGCATTTCAGGAGGATGCTGCTAATAAAGTTACACAAATACAAAGTGAATTTGCGTTTATTATTATATTTACAAAATACCATACCAAATATTTTGTTGTATTTATCCGCGACACCTTAAATGCCGGTCCGTGAAAATATTGTCTGACATTAAACCGCTCCGTGGTGCAAAAAAGGTTGGGGACCGCTGCCTTAAATGATATATCATGAGCGCCTGGAGAGAGTTTCATTATATCTGGCAGAAACCTTCACTTGAGCTCAAAGGTGAACTGATTAGAATCTGATGGTCAAAGGTCAAGCTTGCTGTGACCTCAAGAAACATAATTTTAATTTTTTGGGGTCATAATAGACCTTGTACATCTGATATCTTGTGAACCCTTGGATGGGATTTCTTAAAATCTGGTAAATGATAAAGGTTCAGCCACTTTATTTGTAAGAGATATTCTCATCACTCACCCATATCTCATAATTGTCTGCTGGCTATAATTCTTTTGTGGAGGACCTGTGACTGTTATTAAGAGGGTTAACTTGAAGTGGATGGAGGAGCACAGTTAATAATAATGATGATTAAAAACAAAAACCTTTCTCCATTGATGACTTTCTGCTTCTTTGTCTCTTGAGTGTTGTCAGCATGACATGCTATCGGTTAATTGTGTGAATTTTAGTGTCAAATTTTACTAAAGTTGAACCTTTTTTTCCTCTGTCATAGAAATTTGTTTGCAATTCATTCAAAGAGTTTTACTTCTGAAATGCTTCGTGACACTTTTTTCCCATTTACTCTTGTTCTCACACAAACTTCTTCTTACCTTGTTTTGCATAATGTTTGAAAAACCATTCTTGTGTATCACGTGTCACCCCGTCCTCTGTATCCTTAATGTGTAACAAACCACTGACTCCTTAGGTTGTCAATGTTTAATGCACAAAGTTTCTAATCTAGTTACAGCCCTGAACCATGATCTGTGATGACCTATTACTGATACGTGTATCAGTTATGTACACACAGCTCAGCGTGGGCCCAACCAAACCACAGATCTCCCACTCAGCTCTTATGTCTATAATTAGTTTCATAGTGAGAGGAAATTCATTTTCACATGCCTAACAGCTTCCAACTGTCAGGCACTGCCAATGGATATGGATGGACCTTGTTCAGCTAATTACCCGAAAGCAAATTTGCCTTTTTCTGCCTTAGCAATAAAAAAAAGAAGAACTTGTACCTTTAACTAAGAGTTTACTAAGTTCCTGTTTATTAGTTTTGGTGTACATATGAACAACATGAGGTATGAACAATAAATAAATCAATAAATTATGTTTACAGTGGCTCTTTAGTATGACCCCAGTGATGACAAATCAATTAGCACAACTTTTGAGAAATTCCTTTAGCCAGTTCTTTTCTTTTTAGCTCTTTGTCATTGCTGGTCATATATTTTTTGTGTATTAGTTTACTGTTATCAAGCTATAGCACGCACAAGGCTGTGGCCATGCTGTCACCTGAGTATTGTGTTTACCATTTCTTCTTGAAATGTCCCTTATAAACTTTTTATTTTTTGATGTGGCTCAAGCACTTTAATTTCACTCCAATGCAGCAATGAGTTCTATTTACAAAATGGTTTTATCAAAGTAGATGTCACTCGTTGTGATTGGTAGGTATATCATTACGCTTCCTTTGTTTTTTTCCTGACATAATCTTGACAGTGCGGCTGAAATCCGAGCAGGTCCATCATTGTTTCCAGTCGGGCTGAATTCTTTGCAGGTTAATTATTCAGTAGGTCTGGGGAGAACTGGTTAAAAAGATTATTTACAACTACAGCTTAGTTTGTGATGATTCATGCTGAAAAAGTTTTAGTGTTTAAGATATTTGTAGGGCTGTCACGGTCAGATTTATAGTATTCCGATATGAAAAACTCTTCTATTGCCACACATACAATGCCATGGTTCAGTGAGCTTATTTTAGTCCACAGTTTGTGGCAATGGGCTAAAGTATAAATTACATGCTTAAATTGTTGTTGTCAGGTAACAATTAACATACATGCACATTCATTATAATAAAACATAAAGGTCACATTTATTTATTATCACTTCATTTGCATTTCTTATCTCATCCAACCAAAAGACAGATGAGCTTATGCCATGACAAGCCATCCATCATCCATCAGCCCACCCATCAAGGTCAAGGTCACATTTGTTGTTTTACAGCCTATCCTCTGTTACTGGTCATATTTTCATGAAACCGGCACACGATGATCACCTAATGAGTCGTCACTCATACTGTGCTCATTGTCAACATGCAGTTTGTCTTTTTATGGCCATAAATATGGCCAGCAGGGTTAAGATGCTAGCAGGCAGGGCAGTCATGGAGCACCATAACCAAGTAGCCGGGATAGTATACAGAAGCATCTGTGCTGAGTACGTCCTGGAAGTTGCGAGGTCAAAATGGTACACGCCACCTAGGGTAGGGTGGTAGAGACTGACCAAGCAATCCTCTGGGACTTCCAGATAGACACAGTCAAACTGGTGATGGCTGACACAGTACTGGTGAAGATGGCTGTAGTGATAGATACCAAATGACATCAACATCAGGAAGAAGGAATACGAGAAGAAGCACCAGAAATATCATGGGCCTCCAAGTGACCTCCAAGCTAGGTTAGTGGCTGCAGCAGATCCCAGGAACAACATCTGAGGTCTCTAGATCACAAATGCACGTACATATATACAATATATATATGTCTGAGAAGGACTGGCCACTCATGTTTGAGCAAACCTTAGCTGCATGCATTTTGGGGCAGTTTTTGCACTGCAGAGTGCACTGTCCATCTGCTTTTGTTGTAAATGCTTAAATATGGCTGACTTTAGGACATATTGATGTTTTAGAATTGGAACAACACTTGCACTACAACTTGAATGTACACCTTTAATTGCAACACCACTTTATAAGGTAACTGAAAAGGCCGTCTCCATGGATATACCACAGGCAGACCAGCTTCCCAAATCTCCCACCGTTCAAAGAAGAAGAAAAAAAGATTCCTAGGTTTGGCCATTTTAGAAGCACGACTGGAAATATGTCTCCCACATTCAGCAAAAAAAGTATGCTATAGCTACTTGTTTTTCTGGCACATCCTATTAGTAAGTAAGAAGCCACTGCATCTATCAATGCAGCATGTTTCCAACTGTCATAGCTGGAAAATTAGACCTGAATTTGAAAGTATCTTTATGTTCAAAAGCTTCTTTTCCACATTCCAGAATAAATGACTAAATAAATAAATAAAAGTCACTTCCCATCTATCTATTATGTGCATTTGTTGTGTTTCATCAATGTCTGTAAGCACTACCTCTAATCACCTTTATTGTGCATACACTTTGTTTCGCGTGAAGTCCTTACAGATATGCGGTTGTGATTTATATTGTTGCATAGAGGTCGACTTTGATCTATAATGCAGTGTCATTTCTTACAGGGACTGCTGATGAGATTTTCAGCTTCATTTGGCTGAGGTCTGAAAATCATATTTTGTCTAGAGGGAAAAGGCATATGGCTAATAAAGCCAGGGAGTGAGCTATCAGTGAAGTTCTCTGTAGTGCATAATAATGCAGTGTAACCACCAACGTGTCACAGAGTAATTTTACTTTGATAGGAAATGCATATTTGCATTTGTTGCAGAGTTGTCAGTGGAGGTTTAATGTTTTCTGTTGGGAGCTCTACTTTAAAGAGTAACAGCATTTTTTAGCATCTTCAGGTGTTAACTAATTATTGTATCCTTTAATGTATCCTTTTCCTGAAATCTAAGTCATGACATTATTTCTTGCCTGTATCATTTGTCATTACTGACCGAGTGTAGTTCAAATGCCAAGGGAGACAAAGATGGTCGAGAACCAAAAGCAACCCTTATAGCCTTGGTTTACCACAACACACGAGGCTACTCGGTGAGGTCATATACTGAGTGTCTGACTACATGGACTTCTGTTATGGGGAAAACTAGCACATTTTGCTTTTGTGGGCCCTCAAGGCAGCAGGGAAGGCTTTGACAGAACTTCTGTTGCTAAGACTCATGGGATGTATTGTTGAATTGTACCAAAACAACCATTACTTTAGCACTACTGATGTGTTTATGTCACTTTCTAGTACACTTGCAGGAACCCATTCACTATTTATCAACAGAAAGCCACTGTATTGTGCTTTTTTCTGAAAAACAGGTGAAAGAAACTTTTCATAGAGTCCGGACAAGCTAACAAAAACAGCTTAAAAAGGAAAAAGTGTACAAGGCCATATTCTTTAAACATAGGAGTGACACTGAAAATGTTACAGCTGTAGTATTCACTTCTGAGTATTATATGAAAATATATTATATATTCTACAGTTGTGGTCTGAAGTTTCCATACACTCACAATGGGCATGAATGTCACTATAATTGTGGGCTTTTAATGACATCTTTGAGTGGTTCTTTTTACACGAGGTAATGATTATACGGCATACACTTTTAATGACTTTAAAAGACAAGAATTGTTTGCACAGGTTTTTATTTATTTTGGATATTCTCCACTCCACACAGAGTCAGAACTACATATACAGATGTATACACCCCCTTAGCAAACTGCAAATCGATCAGATGCTTTTGGTAACCATCAATAACCTCCTGGCTGGATATTTGACCATTCTTGTTGGCAGAATTGGTAGAGTTCATTTAAATTGATTGGTTCCCTGGCACAAACCCAGTTTTTAAGTACAAACTTTCGATGGGGTTGTGGTCGGGGCATTGAGAAGGCCATTTAAGAAGCTTATTGTTGACCCACTTTATCCATTCCTAAACCAGTTTTGATGTGTGTTTGGCATCACTGTGCTGTTGGAAAACCCAGTACTGTCAAAGTTTCAACCACATATTGCTGCCGGGTTGAAATGAAGTTGAAGAATTTAGATTGAAATAGATTATTTGAAATTCAAAACATCCTCGGCTACCACTGCCATACGTGACAGTGGGTACATTGTTCTCAGGTTTGAATGCCTCACCTTTACTTTTCCAAACAAACTTCTCGCTATTGTGGCCAAAAAAGCTCATTGTTTGGCTCGTCTGACCATACAAATTCTCTCCAACAGGCATTTGTTTTTGGGGGGTTTTTCCCCCTTGGTTCGCACCCTATCAGTCCACCAGGATGTAAAACTTTCTTCACTGTGGACAGTGACACTGGTGTTCCAGCAATTTTCAGATCATGGCAGGCTTGAGCCTTGTTGGCTCCTAAGTTGTTTGTAAACATCCTGACCAATTTCCTCTCATCTTAGGATTCTTCCAGACTTCCAAATATCTTATACTTACATGCAAATGTTTGAGATGATGATCTTTGAATCTCCAGGAGACCAGTTTTGAGTTTTGAGTGCTGGCAAACAAATCCTTTTTTTAATCCTGGGAAAGAGAAACTACGAATTGTAGTCAATCATGATTACTAAGGAGATGTTAATAGGCCTTGACCTTATCAAGTTAAAGACATTGTAGAAAAATTCAGCACCACTTATTAAAATATTTAACTTAGCATATGTATATATTTGAGCTTATATTTGTTTATACTTTATAAGTGTGAAAAAAAGAAAATCCAAAATAAATGAATTAAAGATGCATGTTCAAAGAAATCATTAAAAGCTTGAAATGACCATGACATTCATGCCCATGATGAGTGTATGTACACTTCTGTATTTACACTAGATAGAAAGATACTGATAATAGTGATGATCAAAATAGCTCAAGGATTATAGTAAGGAAGAAAAAAGTGAGAAGCAGACACAGAAAATCTAAGCAAAGATGCGTCATATTGATTTTGAGAAGATAACTGAATGAGGTGTATAAAGGACATCCAGTTTGGCCGTTAAGTCACCCACAGACCCTGTGTAATGCTGTGGCATCTGTGACTGTCACTCTATGGTTGGATTAATGTCTAGTAATCATACTTAATTATTATCCCCACCTGCTTGTGGACTGCCTGAGACTGTGGGACCTTGTAAAATGCAGAGCTGAGAGCCAAGCAACCATCTCTGGGGAGATGATTGAATGTCACAAAGCAAGCCTGGCCAGCCAGGGAACATTCAAGGCTGTCAGGTTGGCCCAGTGCTTTTGGAAACCATATAAAAACAAAAAGGTCACCAGTTCAATGGCAGCAGCCAGTATGCCCGTCTACTCTGGTGAATGCTTCCCAAGTGGCTGTCTGTGTCTTAAAACTGAGACACTGAAAAAGTTGGTTTTGTGTTAGAAGCAACATCTGCTCAGCAGAAGAGGGAATAACATAAACCTAATTTTGCTTTTGTATGGACCCATTTCATAGTATGCAACACAAAAAGTGTTGTTTACATCCCAAATGTTTTCAAATATCGACTTCCAAAGAATATATGCGCTGTTCTGATGTGATTTTAGTTTATTTGACATTTTATATCTTTTTTTCTGCTGTACAGAAACAAACAGAGCATTGTGAAATACTGTAAAACCTAAATAAATATTGGTATGTGTAGCTTTTCCTTACGGTATGCCCATAATTGACTTTTTTTGTGGTGCCCTAATGGTTTAAAATTACATTCCCATACAATTAAAGTGCATTTCAAATGACATTTTATGGATCCATATTCTCATTTGGATTATAATTTCTTCGTGACAATTCATAAACAAGACATTTTTGCCCTTTATGTTTTTGGCTTTCCTACTGATTCTCCCTTTCAGAAAACCAGTTATATATGAGATGGAGCAGGATTAATCCCCCATAGAGGAAACACTCCTAACAAAGTCAGTACTGGGAATTGATGTATTTTAACCCTGATCTACCTCTCAAACCTAATTAGTATTTTGCTGTCTAAACCTAACAGAAAAGCACCTGAAAATGAAACTAAACAGCAAGTAAAAAACTACTTCAAAAGATATACCTACTAAACTAAGTTATAAAAATAAAATAAATAAGACTTTCATCCAGGAGTGTTCCTGGATGAAAGTCTTATTGATTATCCCTCCATCAACTGCCTGCTTAACCATTCTTATAACTATAAGGCATTTCTTTGCAAGAAATACATTTCTTCTCAAACATAACCGAGAATGCATTTCAGTGGTGAAAACAGTCATTTTCAGGAGACAGATTAGTTTTGAGACTATTTTATGTAAATCTATTGACAAAGACACTGACTCATAAAAAATTATTAGCAAATATTTATGCATCTAATAAGCATCGACTGACTATCTTCTCTCAATGTCTTGGTTAAAAAAATACTTCCAAAGTGAAACTTGTGCTGAAGTTGGAGATGCAAGTTTGCTGTCTATTGAATGTCCTTTTTTGAAGTCCCATGGATGTCCTTGTTGGACTTCTTGCAAAGGAAAGCTTATGTGTTTCATGGAGAAAAGAAAGTTTTCACAAGATTCTTTGCAGTCTTGTGAAAAACTGAGTACAACTCATGATTCCATAACAAAAGATTTTTTTTTTGTATGTTTTATTGGTCTCTGACACCCCACTGGTTTCCCACTCTTCTTTACAGTGTTGCTTCTGTTCATTGAGCTTTGCATGCATTAATTTTTACAGAACTCTCTTAAAACTCCACATTCCAGTCAGGTTGAGGTCTGAACTTTGGTCGATCCATTGAAACACCTTGATTCTTTTCTTTGTAAGTCATATTTTAGATTTGTTGCTATGTTTGGGATCTGTTGCATGGCCCAGTTTCAGCAATTGTCTGTAATTGCAAAGTGCTGAACTCATGTGGCTGCAAAGCAAGCCCAAATCATCCTCCACCTCCATGCTTGATTGGCATGAAGTATTGGCACATATATGGTGTGTTTGTGTTTTTCCCTGATGTGGCATTGTGTATCTGTCCAAATTACATTTTTCCAGATATGACTTTGCAAACCTAAGCCATGCTGCCATGTTCTTTTTAGAGAGAAGAGGACTTCTGCTGGCAACCTTTGAGTCTTAGGCTACATCCACACGTCCCCGGGTATTTTTGAAAACGCAGATTTTTCTATGCGTTTGCACCTTTCGTCCACACGTAAACGGCGTTTTTGGTCACTGAAAACGGAGATTTTTAAAAACGCCTGCCAGGGTGGATATTTTCGAAAACTCTGTTTTCGCATTTACGTGTGGACAAGAAAAACGGAGAAAACGCAGCGTCAAAGGTGTGCGCCTCTTTTGACGTCACACTGTGCGCCACGTTTTGTTTCGGTGAAATGAATTTCTACAATACTGTTACTGTTAATTTTACTCTCTGCAGTGTTTAAATGCTCACATATACACACACAGTTACTGTCCCTCCACACATACGACTCACTTCTGCTTCTATGCCCCATCTTTGTTTACTATTTCCTACCGAGGCTTCTAGACTTCTGATTGGCCAACATTTCTACACGGTTAGGAATATATCGCCACCTGTTGCTTTGGCATGTTCCTAGCAGCGTTTTCCTTCATTTCTGCGTTTACGTGTGGACGGGATTATTTTTTAAAACGAAAACGGAAAATCTCCGTTTTCAAAAATACCCGTGTACGTGTGGACGTAGCCTTAGATAAACGTCTTGGCTTTTTTTTTTTTTTTTTGCCTATTCTCTGAGCACTGCATGGTCTGAACTTGGGATAAATTTTCTAGGATGTTTAGTCCTGCGAAGATTAGCATTTTGTTTTAACTGACAAGACATCAGATTTTATACAGGTGCTCACATTTGCTATGATCATTTAAATGACCCTTTATCACCCCAGTATCATACAGACCTCCTGATCATTACAAAATAATTCTCATCTTTCTGGAACCATTAGAATTTTCTTTCTAGCCTGAAATGGTTGAAAGTTATGATAATGTGAAGCACACGTGGTAAAATCTAGGCAGAGCTGATTTTTCTGTCTGTGTTCTGACAGCAGTACCTTTTGAATGCTTTATGATAGCATGACACACTGACTGTCCCTGCAAATCATACCTTCTCTTTTTTTCTGAAACCATTTGGATTTTGTCTGAAACACAAACAGTATCAGAGTTACAGTCATTTAAAAAGTGCTTGCAAAATAGGCCCAATAAAAAATCGCTACATAGAGACCTGTGAACACCTTGTTTTTGACTGCAGTATTTACTTTTATCTCTCTTAGTTAACAAAACCATAAGAACTCCAAGAAATGTAAAAAAAAAAAAAGAACCGCTTGAGGGTCTCACCTTCAAAACTAAAGAACAAATCATGTTAGACAAAAAGCATTGCATACACCAATATGCACAGTCCAAAATGATTTAAGGTAAGTGCTCTGCATGTTTCTTTGCCTTTTCCTAACACCAGTGACGTTTTATTTTTACCATAAGCAATCTCAGTTGTAGATTCACCAGTTTGTGCCACGCTCCACCTCTGGTATAATCCAGGGATGCACGCATTATTTCTGCATCTTCCTTCTGTTGAATCTGTTGATCTGATGCAATTGAAGCAGGCAGTTACTGTGCAGCAATAATTAGCTTCAAATCACAGAATATCATTTCAGACTTGGGATTTGCAGATGCAGAAAAGGTAAATTTGCATCCATTTCCAGTGATCAAAGGTATATGAGTTTTTGTCGGGTTTCCCGTGAATTTATGTGGTATCTCATTATAAGTTGTTTTGTTTATCTTATACAGTAACTTAATTACTGCCTGTGGAAACAGATGTCTCGACACCTTTCATTATGAAAGGGTAGCCTGCAAGATCCAGCAATTGTGCTCCACAGGCAATGAGAACAGAACATGAATTTCAATTCACACAAGACAGAGAGAGTGGTTCTATTAGATTAGCAACAAAACAGTGAAAAATAAAGTGAAACATAAATAGCATCTTCATTTAGTTTTCAGCTTGGTCAACAATTGAACATTCTTTGACTGAGGAGCAAAATATTTTTTTTCTTTCATGTTTTTTTTTTTCCCTTCCAGAGTGTACAGCTTCATTTGATATATTCACTGTAGGATATGAGTACTCTGGAAAGAGCATTTCTCTGAGTCTTTTTTAATACCAATATCCTGCTGGGTGTGTTAAGCCAGGGAGCAGTATAATTATGCTAGAAAGGAAATCTATGAAAAAAAAGAAGGTAAAAAGACATTTCTGTTTCACTCAACGCAGCGGAAGAGACAAAGCTGTTTTGTGTTCTGTGTATTCCTATGTTTACAGTCGCGGAGAGAATATGTGCTTCGCTGTTACTGAAAGCAATATGACATGGACTTTGCTAACAGAGTTTAGACGGGAGTAATGAAGTGCGTCCGAGATGCCTCTTCATATCACTTTCATACTTGTAGCACACTGGAGGACTGATTGGTTTGTGATATTAAAGTAAAGACAACAGATTACTTTGGAGAAAATTCAATGATAAAAACCAGTGAACCTCATGGTTTACTACTGCTTTACCGAGGGAGAACAAAATGAATGAGTAAGATGATAACATTTCAGTACTTTGTTTTATTTAACTGGAGAGACCACAGAGGTAAATATCTCATGTGCCTTACCTAAAGAATTATTCCGACCATCTTCTGGCATGATGATGATTATCTACTGTAAGTCAAGATTTTCTTCTATTTTCCTATCATTTCCATCTAGTTAGTGCCTCCTCATAAGATTTGACAATTCCCTCTTGAATGAATGAATTAAGTAACTGAATAAAAAACAGCCATCAGAAGCAGCCAGGTGATGTCTGATGTACCTGTTTAAAGGTTTGAAGCTGCACAGAGATACATTCTGAGCCTCAAAATCAGTCAGATATACCAAATGATGCTTGAAAGCATCGACCTTTGGCCATTAAGAAAATGCAACTTATTTTATTCCCACCTGGCTCATTAAACAATCTAGTTTTAGAAGTAGTGTTTTATATAGAGACCATATACATCATAGAAATTTTGGGACTATTTTTCGTCTTTCAGTGTTGATATGTCTTTTACTAATGCTTTATGGATAGAGTTGAAATCTTTAACCTGGCCGGCTTCCCTAAACTCTATGTAACACAAATGTTGTAATAAATTAATTATTAACAAAAATTTGGCAAATTCTGACGGTCATTAGTGTGACTAGATATTGCCATCTTAGAGCGAGCTAATTTGCATCGATGTGACGGAAAGCTGTGCTGTTTCTATGGAATGCAGGGTATTGATGTTAAAGTCCAGCACAAACTACAGCATTGGAACTGTTTCTTCATTATATTTACCTTCCAAAGAGCTGGACTTTCTTGTTTTTTTGTTAAGTGGTCTTCAAACATAGTTCTCTAGGCTTTCTGGAGGTCTTTCAAATGTTTTCTTTCAATGTTGGCTGCAATTTTACTCGTTTTCAGTCCACTCATTGTGCCTGACCATTTTTGGAGAAATTTAAAATTGTGTCTTTAGGTACTTTGAGGTAAAGAAAATGGTAACAGATTATGTAGTTATATGACTGGCTGCTTGTAACAGTCTACAGAAATGTGAATGATAACACAGTTTGACAGGCAGAATAGTATCTTTTAACAAACAAGGTGATTCCCAAAGAGCTATCAGCGCAAAACTTGGCATATCCTGGCACGGTCGACAGTGTCCTTAAAAAAATGAGGAAAGTGGAAAGGAGGACAAAAACAGGCGGAGGACAAAAACTGAAAGTCTAGATGAACAAAAACTGAAAGTCATGTCCTTAAGAAATAGTAGAAATATTAAGTAAGGCATACAGGGAGAAAAAGCTGAGGTATGGTAATATAATAAATGAACTGGACAAGAATAAGTGACCCCAGGTCTTATAGAGCGATCAATACAAATTTTAAAGTTTTGGTTCAAATCCTCAGTATGTACAGAGGTGAAGAGATAACACCGAGTGTCTACAACCATCTGTAGAACATAGTGATGTGTTTAAGTCAGTGGTGTTTCAGGTCTTGTCAAAATGTATGTAATTGCGCACACAGAAATGCACTGTGTAGTGTCAGATTTTGCAATACCTTCTTGAAAGCATCTGATTGGCAACGCTTCTTTTGTTCAGCGTGACAATGATCACACTGCAAATGCAGTAAAAGCATACCTGGATGGAAAAACACACAATGGTAGACTATCAGTCAGGGACTGGCCTTCGCCATGAACATGCATTTTGTTGGACATCGATGTGGATGACTTCTTTTATGAAGGAGACTAAGCTGCCCATTCGCTTATGTTCACTGTTTTCTGGACTGATGCCCTGGACATGTTGTATATATTTGTATATGTGTAAGTTATATAATAACTTATTAGGAGGATAATAATACTAGTTATTTTTTTATATTTTATTCCTTTTTTAGTGTTGATTTTATGTTTTTGGATGAAACGTTTAAATAATGCAGACTATAGTAGATCCATCTACGTGGATTATCAGCATGCAGTTACGTTTGCGTTCCACTTTTACAACTGTGTCTACTGTGGATTGCACTGAACACTGTGTTATTGTTCTGACTGGAGAACCTAAAACTTTATTTTGTGGTCTGGGCTGGCTTGATTTTGCCTGTTTACAGTGGTTACAACATATTAACCTTTTTATAGAAATGGGATAGCAAACTCTTCTTGCCTTCAGCAAATACTTGCAATGTCACCAGAGCCCTGGAAGTCAATGAAAGAATACAATGTCCTTAGTGCCAAAGATAACATAGAATATGTTATCAGAAGCATTATTTGGTCACAAATTGTTTCATCTTTATTATGAAGGGACATATTTTGACTCTGCAGGCTTTCCTTATTCTACTTGTCACACAGCGTGTAAGATACTGAAGAACAGCGTCTGGGTTATTCTGGTCCCAAAATGAATAAACCCTGTCCTTATCTAAAAATGTAGAAACATTCCAGAAACCTTTGTTCATCTCTGCTGTTTTTTATTAGCCCAACTTTTACAGTACGTAATACATTTTGTGGGTCATCGTTGTCAATTCCTGATTAAAATATGTCTTCCTTTTTTGCATAATGCTGTTAACACATTTCCCCCTTTTTTGCTGGTTTACTGTCAAAACAAGTCATCTGGGTTACCCCTTTATCAGCTACCCACTCAGCACTGCTACAGATAAATCCCTCTTACTCTTTTACCATGCTGCTTATCACTTACTGTGCCATGATGTGGTCACAGCAAATACAGCAAAAAGAAGATGAATCTGCTTGTCTGCAGAAGTCACTTCTGCAGATATGCCTGAATTTTAAATTCACCTCAAACGTAAGCTTATTTAAGCCTAGCAGCAATTAAAGTTTCCGAAGTGGATAGTTGCCATTTTTCTTTTTAACAGATTTTTGGGTTTACATCTTATGGCTAGGAAAGAGGGGAAATGACAGGATTTATTTTGTCTAATAATAATATTATACTGAGAATTTGCAGGAGGCTCCTTGTGAGAGGAACACGGATAGGCGATACTAAATCCTCTTTGTGGTTTGTTTGTAGACATCCAATTATATTCAATTGTTATAAATACTTCAGGTGTCAGTGAACATTATATTTCTATTAATCTATGTCTTCACATTTGCGTTTGACATCAGCACATTAGCGCTGTCAGTGTGAGCATGTTAGCAGACTGATGGGTCAAACCGTATTGATGAGCAGCTCTCCAGGTTTTCTGGATGTCTTTCAAAGTTTTTCTGTAAACATTTGGCTGCTTTGAAACTAATTTTGAGTCCAGTGTTTGTAATTGACAAGGCACAGGAATCTGGCTGAGGTGCGGCTTGCTAAGACACGTTTAGTGGTATTACTCAAATATGTACGTGTTTGAGTCTAATGTGTACTTTTAACCATGTGTGGACTAGAGAAAATCCAAAATAAATTTACATTTGTGTAACCAATTTTTGTTTTTAAAGCCATTAAAAGATGGTGTGCAATAATTACACACTGGAAAATGAACTGTTCAAACAGTAATTAAAAGCTCAAAATTACCATAAACCATGACGCATGTATATACATTTCTGACCACAACTGTATGCACTGTGTGTACTACCTCTTATCATACTGAATAAGCTAGATATGATTACATACTGTAGCCTTTTTTTCCCCCATTATTGTTCTGCTAATCAACATGCTCTGGTTACATCACATAATGTTGTTAAAAAAAACAAAGACAAAAAAAACACTCCAGTAAATGCTGAACTACTTCTTTTACTCAAGTAAAATAAAAAAATAAAAAAAAATAAAATGTTATTTTAGTCTGAATTCTAATTATAATGAATGCTGTTAAGATACAAGTAGTGTTGCCCACACTGCAGAGGTTGAGTTTGCCTACTCGACTAAACGGGAGAATGATTACAATAAGGAGTCAAAGTCAGATTTGGGAGGTGATGGTGCAGTAGTTGTTGCGGCTAAATGTGGAGAAAAGAATCACAATTCTGAATTATTTCGAACGTGAGCTTCAGTACAGGCTGTGATCAGCTGACCTGTGCCTTGGCTGACTTTCAGTCTGTTTATACTATATTATTATTATAATATTATACTAGATGGTATAAAACTGGTATGAAATTTGACTTCAATGAATGAATTTAAGTATCCTCAGGTTAAATGCAAATTATTCTATAAATTCACCACACTATGATAAGCGAACCCGTTTATCCTTAACAAAACTACCAAGTAATTTCATGCAACATTTGAATAATCCAAAGTTAATGTAGCTTATGACCAGTGTTGGGTAAGTTACTTTAAATTAGTAACTTAGTTACATTACTAGTTACTTCTCTAAAAAAGTAACTCAGTTACTTCAAGTTACTCGTTACTTTCAAAGTAACTAGTTACTAAGGAAAGTAACTTTGGTTTTACTCAGAATTCTCTTGTTAATGTGTTGCTTCCATAACTGGATACCCAGCCAGATTGCCAGTCTTCTATCTTGCTTACTTGCCACAAGTGCACTGTGCCACCTACCAATAGAAAGGAAAAATAATGTGCACATTTCCACGAGAGAAATCCCACGCCTGGACCGTCGTTGACCGCCGCCATGATTCTAGCCTGCTTTTACATCCAACACAAAAACTGCAGTCGTGGTGCTTTTGATTGTACTCAGAACTTGGAAATTCTGCCTTCTGAATAGGAAGATGTAGGTAACACCAGACTGCAGATGAGCTGCATACAGAGCTGGACTGGGCATTTTGACTAGAGACCCGCCCATCATTATAGGAAAAATCATAAAGCCTTTGAATGAAAATAAACACTGTTATGACAGTGATGTACACTGTTCTGATGGTATATATGTATCAATCTATCAATTGTTTGTTGTAAGACTCAGATAATTATTTTTTTTTAAAGCGAGACATTTTAAATGAGAATAATAAAGAAAAGTATTTCCTTGTCCCCCCTTTCCCTGTTAATGCCCTACCTGCCTCCCTGGCAAAACTTTGCTAGATCCGCCCCTGCACAGTTACCAGCTGTCAGCTACTTAGAAAAGGATCCTGCTGTTATTTGTCTCTCAGAAACAGTTCATAACTTCCTTCAACTCATCCATGTCACCTAAAAGGTAAACCTGTTTCTCCATCACCTGTTCAGCTCTGATGATTCAGTAAGGACATCTCCTGGTTTCATCTGCATGTTTCCTCTCACCAGATAACCAAACCGATATCATGACCAGCAGCTTTACAGCTGTGGCTCCAGCAAACATCAGCTGATACTAGCAATTAATATTAAATAAATTCTAACAACAGCTGATCAAGCTTAAACGTGCTGCTGTTGTTTAACGCGACATCCGCTGGTTTCCTCTTTCTGGCGCAAAGTGGGCGATAAATAAACAAGAGAGAAAAGCCGATCAGCTGATCATTGATCAGTTTCGTGATTGAACTAGAAACGGAGAGAATGAGAGAAGAAGAGGCAGCTGTGCAGCTTCAGCTTTGTGTCTTTTTCATTGTAGCTGAAGTCCGGGACAAACTGTGTTCCTTTTCACCTCAGTACGAAACGCATAATATTTTCTCTGAATACCAGACGATTCTGTTTTTACGGGATGGTTGGCAACTCTAATAATTAACCGTATGAACAAAATAAAGTTCAACATCAGTAACATAGCACCCACACAGCTGTATAGAAACTCCGTCATGCTAGCTAGCACATGAGTACGAAAATGTCAGCATACCGAAAATAAACTCCACCTAAACTTGGTTTATATCTGACCCAGATAGACTGCAGGTCATAACTTCTTACCTGAAGTTCAGTTCACCTGACACGCGGACCGGCGGCCGCTTCGGGTCTCTCCTTTTGCCTCCCTTTTCCTTCATCCACCTGCTGGCTTCCACCACTTGCTAATGTTATTGAATCTGTGGAAGCCCCGCGATATCCACCACACGAAGTAACGAGTAACGAGCCTATCTAAATCCCAGTAACGAGTAACGCGTTCCTGCTTTTGGCATAATAACTAGTTACCGTGCTCGTTACCACAATAATAACGTCGTTACTGTAACGCGTTACTTAATAACGCGTTAGTCCCAACACTGCTTATGACATGTCAAATAACAATACTTAATTTGATAGATCGAATATATGATTAAACACGATGAAATTCTGTGTAATTTTTAAATTTGCAGTTTATTTTTATGTGTCAAGTATTTTCCTGTCTTCCTTGCATCTTTCACTATCTCAGAGTGAAGTTATCTTTCATTCTTTACTCTCCCTTGGCAATACATCAGCTGGACCTTTAGCTAGCAGACACACTAGTGTGATTAGTTAGTGTGACAAACTGCACACAAACAGTTTGTGCGTTTGCTAATGTTTGTTGAGGTGGTAGAAACATTACATCGTTGCCTGCCACTTAAAAACATTACTCCCTTTATGCTCGCTAGCTAGATGCTAAAGTAGCACAGCCACAACTTATGAACACTTGCACTTGTTTCAGTCCATTTTGACCCACGAGTATTAAAAGCTATAAATGATACAACTGAACCTAAAGTAAGGAGCCTATTTTTTAAATATAAGGAGTAGAAAGTACAGATAATTACATAAAAATGTACAAATTAATTTTTTTAATAGTTACAAACTCTTAATGAGAAATTCTTTACTAACCTGGAATAAATATATTTATCATCTATCTTAATAATTAGCTGTGAAAAAAAGCTGAGGGTTCAAGCCAAGGAAAAATAGTCTAGGTTTCTAAGCTGAAACATATTCAACAACGTCGTGGGTGTAAACCTCTTCCATGAAGTCAATTAATAATTTTTAGCTGCCAAGCACTGAAAAAAAAATATTGTATGCTCCAATCGCCTGTCTTCAATTTTCAGAATACGGCTGACAGATTGATGTAGATGTTAAAACTGCTGCATGCATGTCCTTTAAAACTTCCACAAAGGTACTCGGAATAGAGAAATGCAGACTTACTTATCATCTGCCTTCTACCATGTGCTGTATCTGTCTCTTTTGTAATGTGAATTGCAATAGTCTTTTCTGCTCCTAGCATTTGGGAACTGCATCTACCATGCTCGAGAGACTTTATTTTTCATTTGTATGAGCTATCTAACCTTGTGACAATCACATCGCTACCCATGTGTATAATAGTTGTTTGGACATCATTTCAGAAAATGGAAGTTAACATACCCAAACATGTTACTCTATTGCAGATACAAGGTCATTCTTGTCAAAGATGCACGCATACATCTACCGCATGTGAAGCTTAAAAGGACAATGAAATAAATGCAGAGTGTAAGTATGCAAAATGAGTAACACATAAAATTTAAAAAGAAAATAATGAAGACTTTACAAAGATATATATATAACTTGAATTAACAAACAGTGAAGTGCCCATTTAGAGGCTTCATTGTGTTGCGGACAGTATCGCGATGAGTAATGCGTGGAGTTGTGGATGAGTGTGTGTATGTGTCCTTAACAGAGCACTACAATATGTTTGGATGATTTGAGGACATGAGGCGTAAATGCGTGTTATAAATTTAGCCAGTGTCTTGGCCTTCCTTCTCTATCTTGTCCCCCTGACGACCAAGGCCAGGTCCCTGCTGATGGAGAGAGAGGGGTCAACTCTGGCAGCAGGAACAAAGTGGACTTGACAAGTGTGAAAGATTTAGTGCTGGGCATTTAGAGTGATCATCTTTTCCCCTTTGTCAGCAGGTAGAGAAATTTTTCCGCCCTTACTGTGTCCTTGATTCAAGTTTGATGGCAAAGGGGGAAATCCTGTCTTGGTGCCTGCCTCCCCTCTGCTGTGATGCGGAGTCCAGTTAGGTATATTGCTCTGCCGAAGACTATTATTGCTCAGAGTGTGATTATTATTATTACTGCAAATCCTCAGTTCTAACTTCCTGCCTGAAAGATCTGCATTTTGCTGATCTTTATATATAAAAGGAATGGATCCATAGGGATTGTAAGACTTTAATCTGCACACGCCTATCAATCTAAAAGCTATCACTGTCCCCTTGAAAGAAATTACTATTCATTTGTTTTCTTATTATATTTCAACACGTTTCCTCTTATTTCATTTCCTCTTGCTCTCCACAGCTCCCCTTTGTGTTATATGACTTAATTTTCCTGAAGAGCAGCAAATGTTACAGTTCAGTGGTATTTTGAGGCCTCTTAAATCCCAGGGACTGCGCCTCATAGATTTCAGTAAACTATGAAATTAAATATGGGACCTCCTGTGTGAATTGGATTTAAATATCCCTATTACTCCAGCAAATGAATAAAAAAAAGGTAAGATTAACTTTTAAATGATGGAGAGAATCCTCCTGTGCTATGGCTTCATAATTAGGTCATTAGTGCAAGCATGATGCTTCATAATCCTTCCCAGCAGCAAGTGCGATACCACGGATCCGTATCACCCTGTTATCAGCTCTCCAGAGATGTAACTATTGCTTTTCTTCGGGATCTCACCTGGACAGTGAAAGCAAACAATAATAAGCCATAAATCCACCTCCATTACGTGCTCCGTGCCTTGACGTGATGGATTTAGATGAGGCAAGTTCAGTTGAATCCTGAGCAGTCTTAATTATGGCTGCCACACGAGTAATCCACAAAGAGCACATTTTACATTGCACGAATTAAAAATAACCACACTAATTGAAAAAAAGACATGGCCGTTTAGAATGTTTCACAAAAAGATGACTAAATAAAACTCTCTGATGATCTGACGAGGCAAATTTGAACTTTTCGGGCAGAGCCCTGGATGTATGTAAGCAAGAAACATCATCGGCCATTTGTCTGTGTTAAAACTCCATTTTGCATAACTATTTCTAAATCCCTGTAGAACTGGAACCATGTAAGCTAGCGCAATAATTTTTTTTGCATATGAAACCGGAGGAGTTGTACTTGCATCTTATGCCATCAGCTTGTCCTAGGTCACGGTGTCCTTCCACATAAAGCTTTGCAAAAATTGCATAAAAAGCACTTGCAGCAACAAATAATATTCCAGAAACAGGCTTTGCCGATCCGATCAGCTGTTCGTAACACTTCCTACATTGAAATAGACGTCAGTGCGAACTATCGTATGTCCGCCATTACCTGCCCGAAACCTACATTTCGCGGAAAATGTAGTTTTTTATCTTCGGGGCCTTATAAGCCTATACTGGTGTTTTTAAAAGTCATGTTTGACTTTATGCTTTTCTGTATAGTTTCTGGGATGCTTAGAACTCAAATTACACTGCTGGAAATAGTTTATTTTGATACACATGCTGGGTTTTTTTTGCAATTTTGCATTATAATATTTATTTTCTTTTTTCCTGCAGTATATAAAAATTGGTGTATCTCAAAAATAAAACTATGAAGACCCTCAAAATAAATTTCCTGTTGTTGGAAACTTTTTTGAGCAACTTTTTTGTATTTACAGTTTTGAGGGATGAGCCTCTTAAAATTCTCTAACTAGAATGTAAAAAAAAACCCCAAAAATGATTTTCAATTTTTTTGTAGTTTATTGCACTTTTTTGCAATTTATGTAGTTACTATGGACTAATGCATACATATTATTAAAATTATGGCTATAACGGTTGTATTGATGTATAGCAACTTCAAATGCTCCCAAAAATGGCACTATGGCATGTAAAAATATAAAGATAAGCTCTGGCAAACTTGGTTCTATGGTAGGTCTTAAACGGTTAAGCAGGCAGTGACAACTGAAACCCACTCGTAGAAAACCATCGAGCATCAGTAGTATGTGTACTAATAGACAAAGTGGATTTTAGGCTAAACATTCTAAGAATAAAAAGTGGAAACCGCAAAAAAACTGGAAACCAAAAGGGAAAGTTAAAAACTGAGGCATGGGGGGTTTATTTTACTCAAAAAAGTCAATTAGAGTGAGCAAGAAAAGAGGCTACAAACAGTAAGGCTGTCTTATATAAGAAATGAATCACAGCATTGTGCATGCCACATGAGTTGACCCATGACTGACACTCCTGGCCTGCCTTTCCATCCAGCTTGTCAATCAATCCAGACCAGGCCTGCCAATCCAGCCAGTCAACATGGCAACACACACCTCTAAAATATCTGTTTGCTTCCAAAAAATATTTTCAAAATGCCAACAAGCACATTAACGGGGAGGAGCAGAAGATTGTTGGGAGATGTTGTGGAGCCAGCACCTACGTAATGTCCCTTTGTGCAGTCAAACAGTTCAACCTCTCCTCCCTTTTCTTCGCATGTGAAGGTTAAAACACATCACTTGGCATCTCCATCCTACACAAACTTCATCGGCATGAAGGACAGCTTTTAATGTGCTCTTTTTCAGTTTGTTCCTTGCCAGCTTTCAGCAGAACACACGAAGCACACATTATGTTGCCCACAGTCAAAGCCAGCAATGAGGTGGTCTTACCCAACTCTGACCTTTGAATTGGCCTAACAAACAACAGCATTCATCCAGCCCTTTTGTAAGAGGGTTTAGGAATAAGTGGTCTCCAAGCCCATAAGAACAGATACAAATGTGTTTGAACAGGTATAATGTTAGAAAGAGTATCAGACCATTTGAGGAAATGAACTAAAGACTGTGGTTATTCATACTTTCTGAACATAGTAACTTTGTTTAGTATTAACTAGCATAGTGGATGGGTTATACACCAGATGTACAACGTTGCATGCATGCACTCTTTGAGTTGTGTATATAAAAATGCAACGTCTGATATTAACTGATGCTAATCAGATTTTGCACTTTCTGAACAATAAATTCTGTTTTTGCATTTCATACCAGGAAGATGCTTCAGTGGTTTTTTTTTGAGTTGGGTCAAATCTTCCTTTAAAACTTGATAAATAACAACTTAACTAAGGAGACCAATTGGGATAGTTTTGAAAAACAAAATGGTAACCACTCTTATCTGTAGGATTTGAGCTGCTTAACAGACAAGAGTTCTCTTCATATTTTTGGTTTCATGATGGTCAAATGGGTGCCAAGTGCGGACTGTGGACTGTTCAGCTAACTAATTTTCTGCTTTAGCAAGAAGTCCAAAACATAGTTTAGCATTATTTTGCTGAAATGAGCAATACCTTCTTTGAAAAAGGAATAGTCTGAATTGTCACATAGTGTATACTCCATAACCTCCATATCCCATGTTGTTCAGCCTTTACCAACTGAAGTCATATCAGCCATATGCGGCTAAAATAAGATGGCAACCTCCTTGCAACCAGGAAAAAAAGTGGTTGCCCAGTGATTCCACTGATGGGTTTTTTTTTTTTTTACCAATCACCTGATATGCACAGATCACATCGCATGCACATGTGGGACAAATTTCAAGTTGCAAACTTGGCACAGATCAAAAAATGCAAGCTGCATTCAAGTACATGAGTAAAACTGGGAGATTTGGGCTACCTCTGCATTCCTGCAGTTTGATTTTCGTTTTTTTGTGGTTGTGTTTTTTTTTTTTTTTCCCACATCTGTTTTTTAATAAACAAAACATACATTTCTTTTTTTAAATAAGCAGAAAAGCTTGTCACCCCTTTACTAGAAAACATATTTAACAATTATAAGCTTTACACCGTAGATTATGAAGGTTGATATATGGTTTATACATGGTTCAAATAAACTGCTAAGTGCCACTACTGCTACTGCTACTAACATCAGTGTTAAACTGCTATTATCAGAGAATGGTAAGATTAAAACCAAAGTGTTATTCCACATTACCTGAATGATCCACAATTATGTACAACCATGGTGTTCCCTCATCTGCGGCTGATCTCTCACAGACTTTTCCCAGCAGGCTACGGTTTAGTGTGTATAATTGCCAAAACTATGAGAAAACCATAAACAAACAAAAACAAAAATGGTGAAATACAGAGGAAGTCCAGATGTCCCAGTTTCACACTGGGACATGAACACAGCTTACATTTTTGGATCTGTGTGAAGCTGGCAGCGTGAAATTTGTCTCAAAACCCCACGTGTGCATGCGATGTGATCTGTGTCTGTCAGTCGATTGTTGCGCACATCTTTAAGGGAGTGAGACAGGGATGCTACATGTAGTTTTAGACATTTGCATGCACGTAACGAGTTTTGAAAGAGAAATGGTCTGACTCGTGAAGCTGAACTCGATAAATTGTGAGTAAATAATGACTGTTTATTCAGGTTTGGATGTACACATTTGTAAAGTAGATTTATATGTGGTCAAATTGCTTGGTATTGGTGTGTGGATTGGAGCACACATTTGTGAATCCTTAGAAGTTACACACAAATCACTGCACACATTTGTGAATCTTAGTTTAGGCTTGTGGATCGTATCATTTGCCACATACGTTGCTCTGAATGAGTATTATTATTATTGATCTGCTATAATACTTTTGTTTGTTTTTCTAAATACTTCGCAGTAGAACCTTTCCTGTTCTTCCAAGTTTTTAGCAATCTTTGGACTTGTCCTATTCTTTTCCTTTCAAATATTCCAAAGGGTACAGTCCTCTGGAGACATATAAGTAACTGCATAAATACATAATTATCTGACAATGAGTAAATGAGTGTAAAGGGAAAGGTCAAGATTATCATAGCTTCAAAAGAATATTGGCATCTCTTCTGTGGAGTGTTTTTACTTTATACAGAACTTCAGAGAGAAATATCTTTATACCAACATTTTTTAAGACATGGTGAAAAATCATATTTGCTTAGAAAGATAAAGATAAGAGAGTTTCTGTAATGACCCCTTTCGAGCTGTTGGGCTGAACCGAGAGAATATTTGGCACCAGCCTAATTTCTGTTCATGTAGCTCTTCAGAAAACATCTCTTTCTCAAGGAAAGTATTTTAAAGTAGATGAAATCAGCGCACCACTCTAAAACTAAATATGTTAAACTGTTATGCATGTGGGCTTATTGTTAGCACTCAGAAAACATTAGTCAAGATTTTTTCTTCCCAGATTTGATTTGAAAAGTTTAAGTTTAAGATGTCTGCATCATGTGAATAGAGCCATGAAATACTGTATCTCCACAGAAAACTACTACTTCAAACTGAATTTGAGATGTGGGTTTAAAACAGGAAAAAAAAAATACTCATTATAAATATAGGGAAACTCTATAAACCATCCTCAAAAGGAATTTTTATGAGACTGGAATTTCTAATAAAAATCAGTTTGAGATTCAAAACTAAGGGTGCTCTTTGTGAGTTGGTGGGAGCTATTCAGCAGTCCACTTTGAATTCCTATAGTGGAGCATTGTCTTTGAAAACATGCTTCATGTTTCAAACAGACAGCCCATGAAATGAAAGAGTAAGCATCGGATAAAAGAGTCTCACTGCTGATAATGGCTAGAAAGCTAAGATGGCAGGAAGCAGCCAGCTATGTCTCATTTGGGCCTTATTCAAACCAAACAGACAATGGGCCATTAAATTGTGACATGTTTACAGCTTTGTGTCATTTATGAATGATGTACATTATGTAGGGGAAATGACAAGTTACAACTGCAGCTGCAATACACCAAGAACACGCAGATTCAGCAGGAAACAAAAACTATGACAAGTGGATAAAGGCTTTGGCAAATGGCTCCATACGTCTTGTCACTTACATATATGCTCTCCCATGTGATCCGTCATGGTAATGATTGGAACTGGTGTAAGGGGCAGGTCGAACCTGAAGCTGGCCCCTTTAAGGGAGAGCGGAGAGAAAGACACTTGGCATGGTTGGCCTGTTTAAAGGTGATGTAAACAGGCCCTGATGGATGAAGGACTCCCGTCCATCCATCATCCTTCCATCCTGAAGGGCCTTAATCTTCTGCAAACACAATCCTGCCACTGTGCCCCTCATCTCGTCTACCTTGTCTCTCAAGTCCTTAATAATATCCCTTCGTTTGGGGACCTTGTTCCTGCAGTAACAAGCACGCTCTCACTGGACGGAAAGAAATGACACCGTCTAGAGGTTAAAAGCCCCGAGAAGCATCGGGGAAAGGACTGTTGAGCTGAGAGTTTTCTTAATTTACCTGGCTCATTATTTATTACTGCTCTGACATGAATAATGCAAGGCCAAACAATTGTTGACATGTCATTAATTGACAGAAGCCCAGATGCTATAATCTGCTGTTGAGGAGATCTCTGAATTTGCTTTCACTTTCTTTTTTTCTCACTTTGAATTACTGATATTCAAAGTGTGAATTTAAAAAAAAAAATCAAAATGAAGAAGAAATAAAGCTTATTAAAAATACAGGTGTTGAGATTTAATTTTGAGTTAGTTTGGAGGTTTTCTGCATGATAGTTCACATATGTTGCATGCTGAAATGAGCTGACAGGGATGTTAAAATGACATGTGCACAGAACGGTTGCATAAACCACTTTATTTCTGCACACTTCTGTTATGCTACTGCATATCCCTTTGACTTTGAATTCATATGAGGCATTAGTTAAGTTTTTGGCTTTCTGTCAGCTGTTGTCTCTCAGTGCCCTTCCTGTTAACGCTGGCGCAGCCAAGCTGCTGTCTCAGCTAAATAATGTAAGACTTCAGGGCCTGATGGGAAGCTTTATAAATGGTTGCCAGGCTGGCCACCAGACATCATTAGATTTTGGTTGCCAAAGTTGATAGAATGGTTGACTTATCTTGATAAGTTTCAAGATGAGTGATAGTGGTCCAATGTGCGTATAGCCCATATTTCAGCACAGGCAAGTGATAAAAGATGATAAAGAACATTTGTCAACAACACAATTTTTTTGTCTTTTGACTATTATACACACAGAAACACACAAATATGGTTTATTTCAAAAGGATGTATCCATTATGATGTAATTACCTCAAATCATGTGAAGCATTCTTCAAGTTTTTTGGAACTTGGTATTTGGAAATGGATTTTCCAATAAAAATGAGAAAAATAACATGTACCATGGATCCAAATGTATAACATGAACAAAACCTACTGTTGTTGGTTAGTTAGGTTGGCACTAGATGGCCAGTTGCAGACATGGACAATTCTAGAGCTGCATATTGCATACAGGAAGAGCAAACTCTACTTCTAGAAAAAGAAGATTAAAAACAACACAACTGTTTCAATCAGGAAGAAAAGCTGAAAGAAAAGCAAGTATTGCATATGTAACCTGTGTTAAAAATCTCAGCCTCACTGCTGCAACTTAAATCACAGCCAACCTGCCTTCCTCCTAGTGTGGATTTTACATTACCTGAGCTTTACAGTTGGTTACTCTTACTGCAAAATTGAGTTCATGTATTGATGGTTTGATGTAGGCATGAATCTTTTTGTTCTCTTTTAGAGTAAATAAACCATAAAGTTACTACTGCGCATTCATTAAAAAAAATAGTGCTTGTAGTCTTGGGTTGTCAGTCACGCATGGGTGAACAGTCTCCAGTCCGTATAATTTTTTGTCTTTTCCATGTACCTCGGGCCCTAACCATCAATTGAGTGGAAAGTTTAGTGCAGAAGCAACCTATAATTGTGAGAAGCACAGAAATGAAATGGATGCCTTAAATGCTTCTGAGTACCTTTGTATCTTTGGTGGGTCAATAACAGAGTAATCATATTCTTCACACTCTACATGTCACAGATTATACAAGTGTTTCTTAAAAGCAAGCAAGAAGAACAGAGGCAAAAATGATACAGGTTGTGTTAAACATCAGTTTGCACCACTGCTTTCTCATCCCACACTGTCAATTACTGCTGTTCTGTGAGAAACTGCTGGCATCAGAGAGCTATGCACAAGCTGTCCTTTGACGCTGGGGCCATCACAAGCAGGCCATAGCTATACAGTAGGGTGAAATCATTATTTGAGCCCCTGCTGAATTTGCAGAGCTCAAATTTGAGTTTGCTCACTTACAAAGAAATGAACAGTCTCTAATTTTTATGGTAGTTTTATTTTAATTGGGACAAATTATCAAAGCATCAGCTTCCACTTCAGCCTCTCCACCACCATGGGCAAGGCCAGAGCTGTTAAAGAATGTCAGGGACAAGATTTTAGACCTGCACAAGGCTGGAACGGGCTAAAAGACCATCAGGAAGATGCTTGGTGACACTGTTGATGACCATATGTCACCCTCAGTTTGGAGCTCCAGGCAAGATCAGCCGAAAACTGCATGTTTGTCAATGATATGAAGGCATCTGGGACCACAGTCACCAAGAACACCACTACGCTGTAATGACTGACCCACAAGGTACCACTGCCCAATAAGTCACATTTACAGGCTTGTCTTATGTAAGCTAAGAGACATCTACATTATTCAGAAATGGCTTGGGAGAAAGTGATGCGGTCAAATGAAACAAAAATTTAGCTCTTTGGCATCAACTCCAACTGCTGCAATTTTATTTATTTTTTACATTAGGGTACATGACAACCTTACTGCAGGGGCCGATGGACAGTGCCATGTACCTTAACATCTTGGACGAGTACCTCCTTCCCTCAGCCAACACTGAAGACAATTCAATTCAATTTTATTTATGTAGCGCAGAATCACGACAACAGTTGCCTCAAGGCACCATATTGTAAGGTAAAGACCCTACAATAATACAAAGAGAACAGAGAAAACCCCAACAATCATATGACCCCCTATAAACCAGCATTTTGGTGACAGTGGGAAGGAAGAACTGCCTTTTAACAGGAAGAAATGTCCAGCAGAACCAGGCTCAGGGAAGGGCAGCTATCTGCCGTGACCAGTTAGGAGTGAGCAGGAGGTGAGACTTCCGGCACGATGCCACAAAACATACTGCCCAGGCAATAAAGGAGTGAATAAAAAAGAAGCATGTTAACATCATGGAGTGGCTGTGCCATTCTCCGGAGGTCAGTCCTATAGAGAATCTGTTGAAGGAGCTGATTGAAGAGCGGGCCAAAATCCCTCCTAAGATATGTGCAAACCTGGTGACCAGTTCCAAGAAAGGTACTGCTCACTGCTGTGATTTCCAAAAAGGTTTTTTTTTCCCACCAAGTACTAAGTCATGTTTCAATTGAAGATCAAATACTCAGTTCATTGAATTATATGTAAATCAATGTATATCTTTTATGTAATGTATTTTTTTTTTTGTTCGGGATTTTTGGTTGATATTCTTTTTCATCCTTTAAAATGAAGCTACAACAAAAATTAAAGAGTGTTTATTTATTCATTAGAAAAACTTAAATTCAGCAGGGGATCAAATAATTAGTTGCCCAGTGTGTGCAAAAGGAAGTAAAAAGGTTGTAGTTGCTTAATTCAAAGGTTTCTTGGCCAGGAGACAGTGGTTCATGTCCTTGGGAGTTTTCCGTTTGTTGCTATCACATTCACACTCTACATGGTGGGTTTATGGTTCCAAACACTATTTGGTTCGGCTAGGATTTCAGTTTTGCTTCACAACATAACCATGCATGTGGAAAAACTTTCCTTCGGGGTCGCAAGTCGCAACAGTAAAACAAAGTCCATCTGCTATCAGTCTGTTAGATTGTGATTAAAGGCAAAACGGCAATTATTGGCAACCTGTTTGCAAAGTCTGATAAAATAGCAAAAATTGCAAATCTATTGCAATTTAAATAAAGAGAAAGGTATGATTTCTATGTATTTTTAATTCAGAACACATCGAGAACCTGATAGATGTGAAACTAAAATTCGCAAGTTGCTCAACAAATAGTTCTTGCGAAATGTCAATTTAACTGTTAAATGACATAGGCACTCTGCAAACTTTCTGTATAACCACAATATAATCCGTTCTGTCTTTCTCAGACTGTACACCTTACAGTGGTTTCTAAATCAAACAGTTGCAATGTGGCTGAAAACTGACTTTCACCTTTAATTCAAGGTATTAAGCTAGCTGTTTAGGAATTACACCCATTTTTATCTATAACATGACATTTGTATAATGAACCCAAAAGCTACCTTTATTTAAGTTATGAGTATAACTGATGATTATATGCATTTAAAACAGTAACACGTTTATGATGGATTGCGATGCACTTGTGCCGGCCAATAACATATTTTTGTTTGCTGTTGGCATTCACTACAAAAAACTGGCAGGAAGGAGAAATTGCCTAAAGAGCTACAGTGTGGAGCTTTATTTGGCGAGAGAAGGAAAGATATATTTAGTGAGTCGGAGATACTGAGTGCTTTACAGAAATATTTATTGCCTGCGAAGAGACGTCTGCATTTTAGCGCTGAGATTCCGTGGATATGCTTAGAAGCTGTGATTCACAATGACTGATATTATGAACTGTCTTTTATTATTCTTCTGCTCTGCTTGACTTCAGTGTGTGAGAGATAAAAAGAAACCCCATACGATCTGTCATTCTGTACTAGGAATATTAACTGTGGAAACACGGACAAAATGAAATATGATAAGTATGAAGAGAAAACAATCAATATGACAAGAGTTTTTCCTCATCTAGGCTGAAAATCCTTGTAAGGGCGTGAGGGTTATTGATGTTCACTGTTCTCCTTTGTCTAAACCACTGTGGAAAAGTTTACTTTTAAACAATATGAATCGAAACAAGCCAAAGTCAAAACTTTTAGAGGCAAACTTCCACTATGCTGAAGGCAAAAGGAAACTCGCTGCAATAAAGAAAGTACTGCAGCAGATAAATGTACATGTAAAGTTAACATTTGCAGAGGGAGTGGCCTGCTGTGACTGCTAATCAGAAAAGGTCTTAAGCTGCTGCTCTGGCACGATCACAAACAGAGCCCTGTTAGGGGCCTAAGTGCCACCTGGTCCTCTCCTTAATCCTTTAACCTATCTTACATGCCCCACTAAACAGTCACACCCCTCACTGTGGACAGCGATTAATCATCCATTAAACTTTATTTCAGTTTGGTCTCACATGACTTACTAATATCTGGCCTAAAACGCACACACACACTGTGTGCTCTTTCATATTTTTCTGCTCCGCTCATGTGGTCTCTTGCCTGTGCGATTTATTTTGTAATCATTGAGGCGTTCCCTCATGGGTGCATTGTCCTTTGAGGGAGAAATGATAGGTATGAAACAGACTCCCAGGCCTTGGATAGATGTGTTGTTTTATCTTGCTCTTAGCTGTACAGCCAAGTGAAGTGTAAAATCACAGAAAATGCTGCAGCACCAAAGCTTCCCCCAGGCTTAGAGTCAGCAACAGGTCTTGGGAATCCATGCAAAACAAATACTAATAATAAACATCGCACTGGCTGTGACACACAGCTTGTGTTTAACTTGTCAGTAAAATCTGCTTTTTTTCAGCCCTTAGAATATTTAATGGCACGGTAATGTGCCAGAGAAAAGTGTCTTCAAAGGGTGCCATAAATATACCCCCACACACAGATGGAAAAAGATCTAATCGCAAAGCTCTCACATGCCTAAAAAAAACACTGTTGGACAATCACTAGTGACTTAAACTGCAAGGGCACAAGTATTTAATCTTTAAGAAATCCTTCTGAGTCACTCTGCTCACTGGATTTTTATGTGTTTGTGTTCCAGAGGCATTTCAGACTCTGTGGAACTCAGAGAGAAGGACTTAACTCTCTCTGCTGGTGTGGCTGACATCCCTACACCAGAGGTCATCATAATTCACTCTCAAAGTCAATACTGCTGTGTTTGTCAAAACAAGAACAATCTTGACTAGCATTCGCCTTTCCTGTAGAGACTCTCACATCAGTACTTTACTGGAGCAGTAGCAATTTTTCTATCACAGCGCTAAGACTCACCAGATGGCTGCTGTATTACTTGGGAAGGTCTGACGTCCATCAATCTGGATGATGAAATTATTTACAGGTGTAACACAGCAATCCAAAGACATGCCTGTGAAAATGTGTCACATGGTCCTCATGCTCACATGCCTCCATGTATTTGTCAAATACAGACTTGATGCGGAGGGCTTTTAATGTGTTAATGTGAAGGAGCACATGCTGATTTTGACAGAATGACTTTTACCTTGTTGCATTAAATTTAATTGGGCTTTGAGTCATTTCAAACAGATGTAATTTAATTGGTCTTGATATCTGTCGAGGTTGTATAATTTGTATGTCACCGTAAGAGAAAATGATGCAATTCCTTTTAAATTAAACTGTTAAACTTTGCCTTATTTATTATCATAGATAGATAGAAATCAACGTATGAGGTTCATTGTATACCTATATATTGTATAGGTATACAGTATACCTACTGTAAATGCACTTTCATTGCATTTGGCCTTTTTATGCTATTATAATACATTTTATATCTGTTTGCAATGCATACAAAATATTGTATGCAGAGGTGTACAGCGTTTAGCTGAGATTTTCTTCAGCAGTCACAATCTTTTAACCATAACAACATTTCTGTTTACGTAGACAAGCTGTTTGACTTTTCTAAATTTTAACCATAGATTTTACAGAGAAATCTTGTTCTTTATAATTCATATGCTGGTATTACAGAGATTATATCCTCAGACACTAATTCAAAGATCAAGATCATTCACACCCTTTTTAAAGCCACTGTGGGGCATCTGCTATCCTGATGCAGTGAATATGGGAGGTATCTAAAAAGTTCAGAAAGCTCTTGGTATATATGTTGTATTCTCACACAACAGCAAAACCTGAAATAATTCATCAGGTGTGCATCAAAACATTGAAAAAATGAATGCACAAATTTCATACAGCTCTTTTCAACAGCATTCATCTCAAAGCCAACATCCAACTCAGTGGCAAAGAACTGCAAAAGAGCTGAAGGTGTGAAGGTGTCATCTTTTTCATTTCCTTCACCTTCCCCTTGGAGTGGATATTTCCGAGTTATTTCACACTTGCCTGGGGGAATAGGAGTGTAACTCAGCTAAAGCTGCAACTACTGGTGGCACTGCTTCACCCAAGAGTTAATAAATAACATGCAAGAATAATGTGAAATTGTAATGGAATCTGAAAGAGGCAATGATAACATGCCACTAGACGTGAACAGTTTCAAAAACCTTGGATTTTCCTAATAATATCATAACGTCTACCAAGCATCCGACTGTCCAACATTTTAGTTTTGTGGCTCAACTCAGTTGCCCTGTATCACATGTATAGTATAAAAGAAAGCACATAATTCAGCACATAGCTTTGAAGACAGCAGTCGGTGGCCTAAATTTAATGTAAGTAGTATACTGCAGAAAAAATCTTCCATGCAAACTACAGGTAATTGCAGCAACCTGTTAGTGATCAAAGCAGGAAGGTTTATACCCTTGTACCCTGTTGCAGCCGCTTTCACATAGCGACTGGCAGCAGCTTCCTGCAATCATTTCCCAAAAATTAGGAGAATGAAGACTCTTACTTAGTGAGCAGGGGTTGCAAGGGGATCGCCGACCTGCAACCACAAATATATTTTAGCATCCTGTCATATGTCAGATAGTATCCTTCACTCTCATTGGTGTTTACTTCAGTCATTGAGAAAAGTGTAACACAGGACACTCCCACTTCACGTCACCATTGTTCTTCATGTTATTTCACTTCACTGCTGTTTGTCTTTGACTTTCTGTGATCTCTGCTTGCTACATCACTGTTTGTACCTCTGTGTCTGATGTAGCCTTAAGAACATGCTACCTGTGGAAGCACAGGGGGGCTATTTAAAAAAAGAAAAGAAAAATGAATACATGGATTATCTCAGAAACCAAAGTTCATGAAACAAAGAATGGGCAGTTTGTTTAATTCAATCTTGTTTTATTTGGGTTTGGGTTTAAGACACTGAGACGCTGTTATCACTTTGTTGACTGTAGTTGCCCGTGTTCATTTAATTAGCTGTCTTCTGTCAGATGTGTTCAGGCAAACAGTTAGCTGCAATAATTTGATATGTGACCTTAATACCATACATCCTCAGCTTTCTTCAGCCTGTATTTGAAATCCTAAAGCCTTGTTGGTATGTCAGGCTTATTAGCAGCAGTCACCAGAAGCCTTTTCAATGCAGGTAAGAGCTTCGTGCAGAATTTTCAGTTTTTTCATTTATTTAGAAAAGCAGGGCTGCTTTTGTGTTTTCATTTTTTTCTTTTCCTTCTTTTGAAAGATTTTGGAATAATAATTTAATTTCTCGGAAAATAATGCAGAGTAGTTGGTAATACTGCTATTTTTTAAATAAACATTTAATACATTTCTTAATATTATCAGAATCTCAATGTGAGTACAATATTATTTTTTTATTATTCATTTTTGCAAAAGTTTAAAACAATTACAATTGCACTAATTGGAAAAAGCAGAGCACAATTCTGCATCTCTCAGAATATTTTTTCCCTAGCACAGATCTGTAGTATGAACAATACTACAATATATGCTTTGCTTAAACCAGCTTGACATTTCTGTCACTTTGACCCTACTGGGACCTTTGTGCTGTTGCTTTATAACATACTTACTCCAAACTGCTGTACCTGAGATGCAAACAAAGACTTCCACGTATTTGACCTTCTCTCTCAGTGCCGGCGTACAGCTCGAGAAAAATCATCTCAACACTAATCCAAAAATTTTCTGATGGTATGAAACACATTCTCGATACAGGAAAGTAGAGAATAAAGGAGTATTCTGCAGGGTAGTAAATGCAAAGGGGTGTGAAGAATGACTCACAAGTTGCTTGTTTCACTCTGTTGGCAATAACAATCTGTCAGACAGCTTACCGGGATTCACTCAGTGTCTTATTTGAATATACACCAGGCCGAGGAGGAACACCTTATCACAGAGATGTGAGCAACTGTGATAAATTTGCTGTATCCAGCTGCACTGTGCTGATAAGCACCCAAATTATATTCTCTCTACATGCCTGCTCTAATTAAAAAGAGTCTCTCAGTTTTCTGCAAGTCACCATTTGATGTATTTAATCTTTGTTTAAAATGATGCAAGTAGTGCATAAAATTTTGAGATTAGGTTTTCCAGTTCTTCAGGTAATATGGAAATAAACAGAATATCGCATCCATGCCCTCTTTTCTCCGACCACCTGCTGCTTTCAGTTTCAGTCTGTGCACATGGAAGCTGACATCATCAGTATTCAGCCCGCCTCTTCCCCTCCTGTCGCTTTTCACAAAGGAGCCCTCGGGGCATTAGTGGTGAACCTCTGCCCACATGGGACCTGTTGGTCCCCCTGACACCTGTCTCCCTCAGGTTGACCCCAGTCACGCTATGGATCACGCTACGATGCCTCCAAGTCTGAATCTGTCGGCATAGTCAGACATTGACAGGCAGATACCAGTAGCCAGCATGCAATAAGCTTTTGAAAACAAAGGAAAGCTTCCAGAGAACGAATTAAAAGTATCAACAGTAAGATCATATTTATTTGAACAAGTCTGGTCACTTTCACGGTCTGGTTGACTATTGATTGTCAAGCACTTTAGCTGAGAGATACACTTAATGGAATTAAAAAAGTTTTCCAGAATTGACTTGGAAAAGGCCAGGGCTGTAACGGTGGTAAAAGTCACGCTGAAAACAACAAGATGGAAATCTCTGCCAGCAGAAATCAATGCCTATCACTATGTACAGTATTGTATATGATGTTAAAATCTTTACTCTTTTTCTGTCACATAAAGAACAATTAAGTTTCATTTGACGTTTTTCCATGAATAGCTAGGGGACCTTAAAGAGAGTCATTAAAAAGACAGATGAATACATTCCTGTAACTGTGTCACTATGAGTTATTGAACCAGTATACCGTAAATGTCCATTTGCATATGTTCCGCATGCTCATTACACCGTAGTACTTTGCTACATTTTATAACTGTCTGCAATACAGACAAAACATTGGCTCCGGAGAGATCTCCTAAAGAATATCAGCTCCTGACTTTAATTATTTTTTGGTGATTGTATTTCCAGCATCACTGAGGTAGAAGGAACACAAAAAGCTGTTTTGTGTATTGAGTTCTTTCCAAGCTGCTGCTGTTACAACATGTTACTCATTATTCATTCACGTTGGCTCCTGTCAGGTTCGCGCTGCAGTAGAATCCATTTGGATGTTGTTTTAGTTATTTTTTATTTTAAGCTAACTATTTAAATCCATTAAAATATGTCTTAGTATTTTTGCAAAAATAAATGTGCTTTGTCACTGTTTTGGAAAATGCTTTGGGCTCCGCTTCTTCTTTATATATATATATCATACTGGGCTAAATCATTATTTATAATTGAAGAACCTGTTTTTAAATTAAATATCAGAATTTTGTGTGTATCCACATGGATCCTAATTAAAAACACAAGCCTGATTTTACAGTCATCTTTGCAAGACTACTACTGTAAACACGTTTTACAGCATAGTACTGCATGAATAAGTTAAAAGAGGCTTTTTCTGGAGTCATGCACGAGCCAAAAGATCTGCCACTCAACTCTGATCTACATTTGAATCGCTGATTTTTTCATATTTCTATACAGGCCTGTATTTCTTTCTATTTCTCTTTTGATCTTACCTGTCGCCTACAGTACTGAATACAGTCACGCATACTCACTCTGCATAGTTATACCAGCTGGAACTTTTTTTGCTGACAAGGCAAACTGTTCACTTGTTCCACATAGCGAGCCATGAAAGTGACTCTGTGTTTTACATCCTAACTGCACAAAGTAATTTACCCTGCAGCGGCTACAAGGGCCACACAACAACTTACAGTTACCGTGGGCTGTATGGCTTTTCATTTGTGACCACTGAGGCACAAATTTAAAGTTGCCAGTAATCAAACCTGCATCTATCATGATATTCTTCTCTCTAAAATTAAAAATGACTACCTGCTTGATCAGAGACTGGTCAAGATAAAAATAATCTATGGCAGCAGTTTATTGTTATTAGGATCCCCATTACCTACTGACATGCAGCTTTTCTTCCCGGGATCTGCAAAAGATAAAAGAGGTAATGACTTGTACTAGCTGTCTAGCTGTGGTCTGCACAGAGACAGGCTTACCTCCACTGAACTTGCAAGGTAACAAGCTAGCTAACACAGCATGGCACAAAGTAAGGCAAGCTGATGCTGAAGGCGGACAATTTCAAAAGACGCACAGGACTGAATAGCCCACATCTTTACCGGATGTAAAAGAGAGGCCTGTTTATCCATTTGCCACGAGATGATCACTTTTTTCAAAGAACATAATTTGAGTCGTCGTTCTCAGTCCACACACCAGCAGAGATATGGAGCGATGGACAGGGAACAGAGGCTTCAGAAAGTCACTGAGCTGAAAACAGGCATGCAGCTACAGAAAAATATGTTTCTTCAAGCTATATCTCAAAGTAAGGGAGCTGTAAAGGCAAGTTTCATTTTCATGTGCAGCCAGTTCCACAGCAGACGGCTTGACTATGTCGTACACGTAAATATTGACTTGTCATGCTTATAATATGTGTAAAACAAGTCAAATGAAAGGTTTCATCATTTTCCTTTAATGTCAGGATGTAATTTGTTTTATTTATTTCGCCATACAATCACACACTATTCGGGCTCGTGAAACAGGTTGTTGTGAGTTGGCTGTATACTATTTTGTTGGACTACAGGTTTTTAAATCTGCCGAGTGGTTGGGACTTTATTTGAATCCAATTATATTTGAGAATATGTATGTGTGACCTCTGTGTAGTGTCTTCTCTGGTCTGCATTCACAACAAAAAGGCAAAGGTTAGAATGCTCTCTTTTAATGGCGTGGGCAAGCAGCACAAGGTCTCGCAGGAATCCGCCATTATTCTGAGGATTACATTTCAACTTGCAGTGTGATCGTATAGTGGTAAATTTATACAACCAGAATAGAAAAAGCTCAACAGCATTAACATTGCATGTTAAATTTCCGAAATGAAAGGAATACAGAAATATATTTCAAAACTGTACATGAAACAATTTGAAATTCTCTAAACAGTGTGGCACAGTCACATACCTGCATTCACAACAAAAAGGCAAAGGTTAGAATGCTCTCTTTTAATGGCGTGGGCAAGCAGCACAAGGTCTAAATGGGAAAGCAACAACAGAGTTAGCTAACTAAGCTAACTTTTTTCCCTCTCTTCCCAATAAAGAAATCACACATAAAGGTGCACTCAATTCAACATAAAGACTGGAGAAATGACCCGCAACAAATGATGTATAAACAACAAAAATAATCGGGTCAGACTGTATTACTTTAAAAGCCTGCGATATGATTTTTCCTCCCCACGACATTTGTGCATTCCTTACCTCGCAGGAATCCGCCATTATTCTGAGGATTACCCAGAATCCCTTGCCCTGTGTGAATGGTGCAGGGTGACTTTTTCAACAGTAGGTGGCGCCAATGTCCCATTTAGCGGGATTTAACTTGACTCTATTCAACTATGTTACACACACCCCCCTTAAATCCTGCTAAATTGGGGCATGACAAACAGAAAAACAGAAAACGTCCAATGCATAAAATATAACAGTGTGACCGTGGGAGCACAATATAGTTCAAGTCAGTTAAAAAAACTTTCCATATGGAATAAGGCAAGCAAGAGAGCGGCCAGTTCCCCTGCCAACCCAGATACGAAAGATGCCGTATACACCTCTCATGATGTGAACATTGCTCCAAGCAGGTATTACCCAAAACGTTCTGAGTAACAGCACATTTGCAAAACACCTAGTAATCTATCCTGAAAACATATTACGCACAAATGAAAACAAGGAGTCAACTGTTGACACTGAATCATCAACATGTTGTTCATTCATCTCACAAATAAGACGTGTTGGAGGTTTCACAGGTCTACCTGATCTAGTACAAAGAGGTGGTGGCTGTGTTCGCACCACATGGCCCTCTGTACTCAGTCGAGTGTCAGTCACAAGATCAGGGGAAAGAACATGTTGAGCATCTTCCGCCAGAAGCTGCGAGGAGACACTCCGGGACACAACACATTCAACAGAGGGGGCAGGTGAGGGCAACTTGGAAACCACCGGGTCACACACAGCAGGCGGAGCCACAGTCGATCCTGCCTCAGAGTTTGGGATGCTCAAAGCCACATCAAGAGAACAACCAGTTTGACCAACCGCAGAGTCCCTATCACTCGCCTGGTCCATCTGCATGAGCCAGCGGACCGTCTTCGTCTCCCCATCCTGCACATCACCTGGAAGTTCCGGTTCACCTTGTCCGCTATCCGCAACCGAGGGGCAGGTCGACACTGGCAGGCATTCAATTTCTGCAGGAAGGAAACTCACAGGAAGTAGGAGGTTTCGGTGAACAACTTTTTCCCTTAGTGACACAGGGTCTCTGATGTGGTACACATTGATGTCAGGCTTCACAGACGCCACCTCAAAAACTGTGGATTCCCATTTGTCAGCAATCTTCCTCTTTCCCCTCTCACCACGATTAGCGAGCAAGACTCTGTCACCGACTGAGAGGGGCGCACCCTTAGCCTTGCGGTCATAATTCTTCGCCTGGCGGGCCTGGGCAATGCGGCTGTTCTGCCTGGCAATGCGAGCAGCCTCAGACAGGTCACGCTTCAAATGGGCGACAAAGTCACTGTGGTCAACAACAGCACCATCAGGGAGCACATGCTGGAAAACAACATCAACAGGCAGACGAGGAATTCTCCCAAATATGAGAAAAAAAGGTGCGAAACCTGTTGTTTCATGTTCAGTACAATTGTAGCAGAACGTCAACATCTGAAGCATTTGCGGCCACCTGGCTTTGGATTGAGGGGGCAAAGCCCGTATCATGTTCCCCAAGGTCCTGTTGTATCGCTCGACAATACCATTCCCCATTGGGTGGTAAGGAGTGGTGTGTGATTTCTGGATGCCAGCCATGTCCAGGAGCTCCTTAATGAGTTGACTCTCAAAGTTGGCTCCTTGATCAGAGTGTATACGTCTGGGAAAGCCGTATACACAGAAAAAGTCATTCCACAGGCGGCGAGCAACCTGCTTGGCAGACTGATTCTTACAAGGGAATGCATGCGCTAATTTGGAAAAATGGTCTGTGACAACCAAAACATCAACGCACCTCTTGTCAGTCTGTTCAGCAGTCCAGAAGTCGATGCAGACTAGCTCCATCGGTTCAGTGGTACAAATGCTCTCCAGTGTGGCACGGTCATTCGGCTCCGGGGTTTTCCCAACCACACAACGAAAACAGCTTCTCACATGATTGATGATGTCACGCTCCATCCCTGTCCAAAAGAATCTCTGCCTGGCAAGAGACAGGGTGCGGACTTGACCCTGATGACCCGCTGCATCATGGATGCCTCGGAGAACTTCAGTCTTCAGAGTGTCTGGGACAACAAACTGGTAAATCGTCATGTTCATGTTCCTGTCTTTCTTCACCTTATACAACATACCATCTTTAATCAAGAGTCTGGACCAATGTCTGAGTAATTTCATTACACCACGGGACTCGCCAGCACGTTCATGCCTGGTAGGCCTCTTGTGACGCCGGACATAAAAGAAAACTCTGCCCAAAACCTCATCTTGTTCCTGCAGGTTAGTGAGTTCACTTCTCGGCGTACAGGCAGGACGGGCAATAGTTGGGAGCTGAGGGATATCAGATCCCACACCTCTCACATGGCTGATACCACCAGTGTCATGTGCAGCCAACACAGCAGAAACATCCTGTGACAAGAGAGAACCTTGAGGGTTAGCTAGGACAGTGGTAGCTTCCTCCTCAGATTGATCCACAACCAACTGGCAGTTTGCAGCACACCGAAACACATCTTGCACAGTCCCATCCACCAGACCGTGCATTTGGTTCAATAGGGCAGCATAAGGTTCAGTGACTAGCCTGTGGCCTATGCACGACTGGACAAATGGCTCTCTACTCAATGCATCCGCGACAACATTTTTGGTGCCAGGGACATACTTCAGCTCAAAACTGTACGCTGCAAGCTTCGAAACCCATCGTTGCTCACATGCATCTAACCTAGGCTTGGTTAAGATGTACGTCAGTGGGTTATTGTCCGTCCACACTGTGAAGTGGCTCCCTTTCAGCCAATGGCTAAACTTGTCACAGACTGCCCACTTCAGAGCAAGAAACTCCAAACGATGCGCTGGATAGTTAAGCTGAGAGTGTGACAGGGTCTTACTGGCGAATGCCACTGGTCTGGCGATCCTACCATCAGGGGGCAACTGTGAGAGGACGGCTCCAAGGCCGTCAAAGGAAGCATCAACTGCAAGGATAAAGGGTGCAGTAAAATCTGGATGGGCTAATGTGACACTATGCACAAGTTCATGTTTTAGGGCCTTGAATGCTTCCCTGCACTCATCATTCCAGTCAGCTGGAGACAGCTTCACGTGGCCCCTTTTAAATTTAGGCTTATGGCCTCTACCTCTCTTGCGTGGCGCAGCTGGTTCAGCCACAAGATCAAACAGTGGCTTAGCTTTTGCAGAGCACCGCTCGATAAAATGATGGTAGTAGAGAACCATCCCCAGGAAGGACCTGATTTTCCTTGCACATGGTGTCACCCCGTCAGACTCCATCAGGTCTGCTTCCTGCACATTGTCTATAGCCTGCACTTTACTCGGGTCTGTTTTCACACCCTCACCACATATGATGTGTCCCAGGAACTTCACAGACCGTTGAAGAAAGTGGCATTTCTTAGGTGAGAGCCTCAGGTTGTTGGCAGAAAGCCGTGAGAAAACCATCTGCAGACGTTCAAGAGCCACCTGTTCGGATGGGGCATAGACCATAAGGTCATCCAGATAACACAACAAGCTTGTGAAGTTCTCATCACCAAAAATGGACATCATCATTCGCATAAAAGTAGCAGGACTATTTGTCAGGCCTTGAGGCATCCTGTTATATTCATGAAGGCCAAATGGGAGGAGAAAGTCGTGTATTTTTGTCGCCCTCGTGGAGTCTGACATTGTAAAACCCCGATGTGAGATCCATTGTAGAAAAAACATTCCCACCAAGTGCTGCGAGGCGTCTGACTGATGAGGCAATGGATGTGCATCTTTAACTGTTCTTGCATTTAACCATCTAAAGTCATTGCATATGCGCAGGTCACCATTTGGCTTAACAACTAAGACAAGGGGGGATGAGAATTCACTCTGGGACTTACGGATTATCCTTGACTCCTCCATCTCATCTAGAGCAGCGCGAAGCTTCTCATAATGGCATGGTGGGACCCGTCTGTATGGCAGTCTGAAGGGCTTGTCATCCACCAGACGGATTCTGTGGACAAAGTCAGCAGCCTCACCGCAGTCCATTTTGTGCCTTGAAAAGATGGACTCATACTGCTCAATGAGTCGCAGCAGCCTCTCTCTCCATTCTGGGGAAACTTCACAGGACGAGAGGTCCAGGTCCTGCAGGCCCAAATCACACAAGCGCTGTGACATCTCCGCGCTCTGATCTCAAAAAGGGCGACGAGTTCTGTGTGTATTGTGTACTGGATCGAATTTGAACAGGTTCAGGTAAGTCCTGCACAGAAAGACAGGGGGACACATCAGCAACCTTAGCATTTCTCCTGAGAGTGAGGGGCTTCTCGGAGGGATTCACCACTTTAACAGGGACCCAGCCATCCCCAAACAAGGAAGTGACAACTCGCCCCACTAGGATTTGTGCAGGTTTGGATCGAGACTGAGTGGGTTCAATAATGACAGCACTCCCCACCGCTGAAGCATCAGGAGCAGGCAGCTTAGCCCACACTAAATGTTCAGACAAGGGCTGCAAGGTGACGCGTCTCTTAAGCTTTGCAGTGCCAAAACTTGGAGGCATTGCTCTGCCACTACAGTCATCAGAATAGGATAGCAAAGTTGCCAAATGAGGAAAAGCATCATCCTGGGTACCAACAGTCATTTTTAACTGCGAAATAAGCCACTTTATCGCATTGCTGCCCAGAATCATGTCATCAGCCTGACCCGGAACCACCAGAACGGGAATCACCACCTTAAAGCCATATATTGATACTGTAAGATCATACATAGCAGAAGGCGTAACAAGGTGACCCCCACAACCAACAATGACAATGTCTTCAGCTGAACGTCTCTCAATATCAGGTATTGATTGCGAAAGTTTCTCATCCACTGTCTCACTTATGGTGCACGCCATAGATCCACTGTCCACTAATGCTTTAAGAACTTGTCCACTACTAGTAGTCACTGCAGAGTAGAATAAGCTATCAGTGTTTGAGAGCCTATGCAAGCCCTGTGCAACCAGTGTTTTATTTGGTGGGACGATACCACTGTAAGTGGAATACAAAGTGTCATAATCATTAATATCAGACATGTCCAAGGTGGGAGGCTTACTTGCTGGATCTGCGCTGTCCTCCCCTCCACGCAGATCATTCAGTTTCCCTGATGACCATTGGAAGGAGGACACTTGCCCTCCGGGCAGTTACGTCTTGAATGACCAGGTAGGTGACACAGGAAGCACAATCTGTTCTCCCGACAGTGCGTGAGTGTGGAGTGGGAGCCATCTCTGCAGATGGAACATGGTGTGTCATCCAAGCCCGGTATTCTCGGAAGTCGGGCACTCTGTCGCCTGGCATTAGCCCGAGCATAGCCTGGGCCTTGAAGCAGCACCTTCTCTAGCATGCTGATCAACCTCTCAATAGCAGGGCCATCCTGACTCACAGCTGGTCTCTGCTCATGGTCAGCCAAGCAAGGAGCAGCATTAGTGCTAACCTCTGCTTTACTCACATAGACACAGTTACCCTTCTGTGGAGGAGACTGGAACCCCTTTCCCAGGTGATACTCATCCAGCACCTCCTGAACTTCACGAGCTGACCATTTATCACATGTTTTGGTTCTAAAAATAAGAGCCAAGTCTCTGCAGGGGCAGTGTCTGATGAACATGCGTGCAACCTCCACACCAGAGTTCTCAAAAGATTTCCCCTGCTCCTTAAGACAGTTGCCAACAACATCAGCAGCCTTGTTCAGCCTCAGCCAATACTCATATGGATCCTCCCGGTCCTTCGGCAGGGTGGAATAAAAGTCAGCCAGAGGCACAGATGAGCACTGGGTGGAACTAAAATGTTTGTGCAGAAGTCTGTAGATAGCTTGTGGATTATGCTGGACATCAATTCCACCATTCCTCACACCAAATTTCACAACATCTTTTGCCCTGCCTCTCAGATGCATCAAAATCTCCTCAGCTTGGTTTTCTGGGACAATGCCACTCTTCTTTATGTAACTCTGCATGGCTTCCTGCCACTCATCAACAGACAATGAGTCCGAACTCTCCCCCCGAAACACAGGTGGGTCTTTAACCTGTCGTGGAGCCACCAGCTGGACTTGAGAGAGGTCCAATGAGCGGCTGGAGGGGAGATCCGTTGTTTCATGCGCCCCCTCAGGACATGTATATGTAGCAGATGCAGGGCTGGAAGTGTGTGGCAGAGTCAGGTGTGACAGAATGCTATCAGCCAGGCGTTGCCCAATTTGCTGCACAATGTCGTTCATTTGGTCGACTAGACTCACATCAGTTATTGGGGGGTCTGAGGTAGATGCCTTAGTGTACTGTACTGACTGCGACTCAGCCACAAGCCCACAAGAACTATCTGCTTCTCTTTGCCCCACCCGACAGTCACCCAGTGAAAAAGGAACAGTTGTGAACCCTCTACCCCTACCCACACCAAGGGGAGTCACATTTGGGGTGTCATCAGAGTCACTCAGATCCATATCTAGCAGGATATGAAAAGAGCTAAGACCGGCTTAATACAATACGGCAATATACAAAGCCAATATGAAAGTATATCCAACAGTCCCCAAAGTTTGATTCCGTTACCCAACAGTCTAAACAATAGGGAAGCCGATGCTCCAAGATGATGCTGCGACGAGAAGACACCAGCCCGATCCAGCAGCGTCATGAACGAGTCACGGCACCAATGTGACCTCTGTGTAGTGTCTTCTCTGGTCTGCATTCACAACAAAAAGGCAAAGGTTAGAATGCTCTCTTTTAATGGCGTGGGCAAGCAGCACAAGGTCTCGCAGGAATCCGCCATTATTCTGAGGATTACATTTCAACTTGCAGTGTGATCGTATAGTGGTAAATTTATACAACCAGAATAGAAAAAGCTCAACAGCATTAACATTGCATGTTAAATTTCCGAAATGAAAGGAATACAGAAATATATTTCAAAACTGTACATGAAACAATTTGAAATTCTCTAAACAGTGTGGCACAGTCACATACCTGCATTCACAACAAAAAGGCAAAGGTTAGAATGCTCTCTTTTAATGGCGTGGGCAAGCAGCACAAGGTCTAAATGGGAAAGCAACAACAGAGTTAGCTAACTAAGCTAACTTTTTTCCCTCTCTTCCCAATAAAGAAATCACACATAAAGGTGCACTCAATTCAACATAAAGACTGGAGAAATGACCCGCAACAAATGATGTATAAACAACAAAAATAATCGGGTCAGACTGTATTACTTTAAAAGCCTGCGATATGATTTTTCCTCCCCACGACATTTGTGCATTCCTTACCTCGCAGGAATCCGCCATTATTCTGAGGATTACCCAGAATCCCTTGCCCTGTGTGAATGGTGCAGGGTGACTTTTTCAACAGTAGGTGGCGCCAATGTCCCATTTAGCGGGATTTAACTTGACTCTATTCAACTATGTTACATATGGAATATGCATTTTCAATGTCAATTAAACCTCAATGAACTAGCACTTGATATGATTTTACAGAAGTCTTATCCTTTAGTTGTTTCTTCCACGCAGCCAGACTTTTAAGGTGGTCTTTAGGAATAAATGTTTGAGTAATTCGCTGCACCTAAACAGAGGTTTAAAAGTTTAGCAAATATCTTAACAATCTGTAACAGCCTCAGATTACTGTATATTTGAGGTTATATATGAGGTTAATTTACCCCTTATTTGCCCCTCTCAACAAACAGTGCAGAAATCTAATCCTTGAATTTTGTTGTTCCAGATTTTTGGATCAGAATATCTCTTTGTCATCACTGAGAAAGATTATCTGCATCTACTGATCAGCAAACATTAGAGTGATGTTTGAACAACAAAAGCTCAAATCTGCCATGGATACAGAGCAACGAGAGCAGCGTGTAATTGCCTGGATGTTACAGTACATTAAAATGTGAATATGAATTTGCATTTTATGTGCTTGTCTTTAGACTTCGTATTACATTTGCAGCTGCAACTACCAAGGACCTATATATCATTAAACACATGTTTGTGTAGCAACTAAATGATAGCGTTCAGCGTATGATGTATTTATTAGACACATTAGCGTTAATATTGTGCTTTAGCCGACCGGAAATTAAGTTCTGTTTTGACTTTATGTTTGACCGCCTCTCTATCTGCTCCGGTGTTACTGGGTTGCAGATAATGACGTCCTCTGCATTTCTTGCAAGGGGACATTTCCCCAGCCATTTGTCAGTGTCCACATTTCTGTGTACAGTCTGTCATGTCACACTTGTCTCTGCAGCCAGGACGTGAGACACACGAGGACTCGGGTGTAAGGCCAGAGCTTTGCTTGTCTTGTGATACTGAGCCCTCTGGTGAGAAATGACACTCAATTTGTTTCCCATCATGCTACCTGGGCAGTCGCGTATGATTAACGTACCCCTGCCAAGTGACCCGTGACGTGTTTTTCACCCAATCTGACTAGGCCTGCTTGGGTAGTCGCGGCACACGTAGCCCCTGACTCACTGAGCGTACGGTAAACTTGTAGATTTAACCTCACACTTTCTTTAATGCACTCACATCTGGCAGAGTGTGCACTTGTGTTGGTCTTTTAACATGTAACAGAATTTAGAAAAACTCCTCCAAAACTGTTGGCAAGGCTTAGAAGTGCAAGGATTTGCTCTATTTGCAATTCAGCCCACTGGAGAAAACCTTTCTGACACCATTACTTTTTGAACAGAGTGATGTACTTTCATACTGAGAAGTGCAGTTGCTGAAAAATACAGCATGATGCAGGAACTAGCCAGGTGACAGCTTTACACTAACCGAAGGTTTGATCAAGTGGAGAAAAAATAAATAAATCTAAACTCCTCCATGTTGTGGAGGAAATTGCTAAAATGTTGCATGAAATGTGGCATACATATGTTGCGGAGTGATTCTATTCTTGATAGGTAAACATACGAAAAAGGAGATGTTAAAGGAAGAATAAATTACAGCAAGGGAAAAATGGTGCAGACTGGGTCTCCCGCAGATGTGTGAAATGTGTTCTTGTTGGCCTTTGGGGAGGAAAATTGGAAAGACTAGACGACAGTTTAGAGAGGCACAGAGGGAAAGAGGAGATCTGTCTTCCACAGAGACCTTGTCTGTGAAAAGAAGATATGGAAGGGACATGCTTATAGATCCATGGACAAAGCAAGGCACGCACGCTTGCAGGCACACACCCCGGACCCAAAACTTCCCGAAATACGACTTCCTCACTTGAAAGAAGACCGAAATACTTAAGAGAGCTGGAAGAAGGGGGGAGAAAAAACTGATGGAGTGAACAGCATGAAGTTGCAAATGTGAGCTTGGGGAGAAGAGAAAATAGCAGTCTGCGTCACATGCTGAACATCTTTTTTCACAAGGCTGATACTAAAATAAAAGTAATATTCAGCACTGTCAAAAACATTTGTCAAAAATCTTTTCAAAAGTTGTTCACTTTGAAGTTGTGGGAACTTTTGATGCCTCGTTTTGACACCGGAGCTATTATCTAACTTCTGACTCCACCAGCTACCCACATAAAATATCTAATTTACCATTACAGAGCTCTGGATGTAACCATACCTTGTATTTCTTAGATGTTAGGGAGGAAGGAGAATTTAATGTAAAACTGGAAATGTATTTTGGTCGTGTACAACTTTGTCTTCTTCTCAGATGAATTGCAGATTAAATGTTAAACTGTCGCGTCTAAAAGGAGAGCCGATTCTCAGAGTATATTTCTGTGGCGAGTTCTGAAAACCAACCTGTGTGCATGACCCCTATCAACACTGTCTTTGAATTGCTGCTAGAAACAGCGAGGGGGGAAAAAGAAAGAAAACTAGCCGTGAAGAAAAGTTGGTGAGCCTTAAAGAGTTCAGAGGGTTTAGATTGGAATTATGCAAGACGATTAGAAAGAGAAAACAAACAGTTGGTAGTAGCAGAGTAAGTTCTCTGAACGGGAAACTGTACCTCCTTAAAGTGGGGCGGCGAAAATATACTGTGCAACACATGAGAGACTAAGCAGAACCTAATTTAAATTGTGCTTTATTTTAGAGGTACAATGGAAAAAGACCACAGAGGATTCACTCATCAAACAACCCAGGAAACGTCTCCATGGGTAAGGAAAGAAAAAAGGAATAATAATTGTGTACACTCTGAAGGTCTAAGATTTGTCATTATAGAATGGGAGAACAGAGGGAGAAATAATAAGCAAGGGATTTCTAACGTTATTTAAAGAAGTTCTAATCATTAGTCCGCTGTGCAGCACGGTCAGAGAAGCCACCGAGGCCGCCTCCTGTGAAAAGAACATGATCAAAGAGGATGAAGGTTAAATAAGTTTAGTGGGTAGAAAGACAAGGGAACTGACGGGGGTTTCTTTGCTGCTCGCACTATGACAAAAAGGAAGATGTATAATTTGTAAAAAGCCTTAAAACATGGAGAAAACGCAGGGAATATGCTTTATACATTTACCGGAATTGTAAGGAAATGAAAATGGAAAACAAAATAAAGGCAGCTTGGTTTCATTCCATATCAAAATGACTGAGCCAGAAAAAGCTAAACAGCTGAAAGTCTATCCAAATCTCACCATGTGGTGTAAGGTGAAAATCAACTGTTAGTCAGCTGCTACTCTCCAGATGTCCTTGTGTTCGCCAAGACTGAGCTCGCCCCCTTTTTTGTCTCAAACAGTCTGTGTCCCCTTTTACAGCACAGCACAGCGTCTCTCTTGTGATTATTTGTTGTTAACATCAAATTCAGCACTCATATAGCATATTCTGTGAATAAAACCACACGCTCGCGTGCCAAAATCTCGTCAGTACTTCAGTTTCGATTTGCACTCAACCAGTATTTAAAAATAAATCATGTGGTATGCCTTCATAATTACGCTTTTGTTATTCCTGTTTGGACTGAGCTAAAGACCGCCAGGCTTTCATTGCTAGTAGAAATGCTCATATAAACCATGGGTGATATAACTTTATCTACTAGCTCTTGGCTGTTAATATAAAACAATACTAGTCACAAAATTTGTATGAGCACTTTAAATATGATATTGATTCTGCAATATATCCAACTGCTTCCTTTTTATTGGTTCCTATGCAGTAGGTTTTGAAAAATGCCGTAGACCTCTTATCACATAGATTAGAATGGATTGCTTTTAATATTACCTCCAATAACCAGCCTTTGTTCCAAATGGCCATTTCCCTTCATTGCATGAAAAGTCAACTTCCATTTGACAAGACATTTACTATGGCTTATGTGGCACAAACTGTGCATAAAGTTTCAAATTGAACTTTGGGGGAAAATTTGAGGATATTTGTGGGTGTTCTGTCTGAAACTGGAATTTCTGGATCATTACATGCATTTCTCCCTCCTGTATGTCAATAGGCAGAATGTTACATTTCCCTTTCTGCCATTAGTCAAAGTGGGCTAATTTAAAGGAGGGACACTATTGGGGTTTGTGTGATAAATGACCCATGTGAGAGCAGCCCGCAGTGGGTAATGGAGGGAAAGGGTTCTGTTACAAGCAGTAAGAATAAAATATCCTGCTTTTTTCTCAGTTGGGGTCTGACAGTGTGTACGAGGTATAATATCGTGTCTGTGCCCTCAATTCTGTATTTTCAGTGTCTTTCACAGTATATCCAATTTTAGAATGAAACAATTGCATTTTCTGGTGTGTACATTTATATAATATACAATCTTGGAAAGTACCTCTAGGCACGGAGTGAATGCCTTGTTCAAGGCCATTCTTATCACTTTGGTCATTTTGTCCTGGCAAAGCTCAAGAGACATTTGCTTGAAAGAGACATCACACTAAGCTAATTTATCTATAGACAGTTCTCTCGCTACACTCAACACATCAACATGGACCTTTTCTGACTGGATAAAAGCAGCAGTCATGTCAGCATGAGATTTGCTTCAGAAATAATGTATTAGATTTGTTTCGTTTTTAAGTCTTCATACTTGAAGAACAAAGTTGGTAGTTATTGCTTCGATAGGACCAATACATCCGTGATATTATACAAGCATTAACAAATACTCATATGGCATATTTCTCACTTATAGGATGAGAAGAGAAATCAATAAATCAATGCATTTTTTTCAGCTTCTCCAGGTGAGGATCACAGTCAGGCTGGATCCTATCCCAGACGTCGTAGGCTGAGAGGCGGGTATTTAGAATTTCCAGTTAACCTCACTAGCATGTCTTTGAATTGCTGGACGAAGACCGAGTACCTGGAGAGAACTCTTACAAGCACGGGGGACAGCATGCAAACACCACACAGAGAACGTAACCAAAACAGACTTTGTTTTGATCTAGGGTGTTAAAAAGGGCGACATGATTGACGACCTGATTGATTGATTGATGGTGGAAAACAGACTGAAATTACATTCAGCCAAGCCCTCATCTTAAGCTAGGTTATTGTGCGAACAATGACCTCCTGAGGCTGCTAATGCTTAGGGAGGTCACGTTTTATAAGAAGGGCTTTGTCGAGTTATTCTTAGGTGGTTGAACAAGTAGGGTCAACTCCTATTGATCAAACAGCGATGCTTAAAAGATGTCATACAACTGCTGGCATAAGTGCTCTGCTGGTGTTATCACTAACATGGAGAACAGTGGAATCAAAGAAATGTCAGGAAAGGTCGTTGCCGATGGAAGAAGTTTAATGTATGATTTAAATGTAAAGGGGTATATTTTAACACAAACCATCTTTTTTTTGTCAGCTCATCTAGCTAATGGACCAATTAGGTTATGCCATGGGAAGGCATTTGTTGTCCTCTCTAAACCTAGAGAGAAATTTTATGGTTAGGTCTTCTGGTTGAAAGTTGTCCTACCACAGTGTGTGTTTGGTTTTTGCTGTTGTGTCTCAGAAAGGTAGTCTATGAGGATAAACTATGCATTCAAATATGATTAGAAGGAGCTTCTGATATGATCCCCTATGTGAATGTATTGAGTTGGGATTAAGAATGTGCTGGCCTGGTAAAATAAGTGAACATGAAAATCATTTTGCATGTTAGCAGTGTGCAAGTTTTGTCTTTTTTGTGCCATTTGTGATGTGTTCATGGTTCATTTTATGGGATTAAAGCTGTAAGAAAAGATAAAAAACTGCAGGCATGACATAAATTATGTGACTGAAGTGTTTTGCTATTTATAAATGCAACAAAATTCCACAATTTTGCATTGCTCAGCTCTGCCATTTTTTCATGAGACAAAGCGCCGTGCAAACAATAGAAAATGGTGCTTATATAGCGCTTTTCTACTCAATTTGAACACACAAAGCACTACCAAGTCTCATTCATCCATTCACACACACATTTATACCTTTTTTCATGCCTAAGCACTTTTACATTCACTCACTCACACTGATGGATGCATCGAGGGCAACACAGGGTTCAGTATCTTGCCCAAGGATATTTCAACATGCGGGTCGGAGGAGGCAGGGGTCAAACCACAAACATCCCGATTAGTAAATGACCCGTTGTATCTCCTGAGCCGCAGTCGCTCCAATGTATGTATACATAATCAGTTTTGCCAACTTGAATTTTCTACCAAAACCTCACTGGTACATTAACTGCTGTGTTAAACTCCAAGTGTGCTTCATAAATTATTTTCTCTCACCAATGGTTTACATTCTTGCCACATCGTTATACTTTTAGTTTCTTATGCACCTACTCTGTGCCATGCTAAAGCTGAGTCGCCATGGGCTCGGAGCATCTTAGGGTTCCCTAGGGGTGGGTTTCTTGCGGGGGGTTGGTCCTGGGGCTGTCGTCATGACCTGGATGGGGCTTTGGTGCTTTTCAGATGGTGTTCTGGCGGTTGCATGCAAAGCTGCTGGGGGGTCTGAGCCTGCAGACGTAGGTTACCAGCCTGGTAGCCAGGATACTCCCCTGTTGGTGACCCCCGCCCACAGTGCTCTCCTCTGCTCTTCTCTGAGTGGGGGCCGCAGTTGTCCCTGCGGGGTCTTCCTGGGGCTTTCATGCCCTGGGGGGTCTCTGGATGACTGGGGCCTGGGTCTCATGAAGCAACCTTATGAGCTGCTGTCTCTGAAATATCTTGTATTATTAGTACTGTATGATGTTCAGTAACATTGTCATTGTTATTTATGCATATGTTGGTTGTTGCTGTGGTTTCTCTGCTGTTTTGCTTGGTGTTTTTGTTGGTGTTGAAGCAGATTCTCAGTTTTGTTCTTTCTATCTCTCTCTGTCCCTCTTCTTCTCTTCTTTTTTTCCTCCCGCTCCTTCTGTTAGCTTTTGGCCAACTTTACTTGCTTTTTTTTCCTTTTCCATCCCCCTGGTCTTGTCCTTTGGGGTTGTAATAATGCAAATAAAAAAATCCTAATAAAGGTCTAATGAAATATGACTATCAAGTGGGCTATTGCAGCGAATGTTGCAATGCTCCACTTGTGAATGTAAATCTATTTGGCATTTTTGGCCTTTGGACAGTTCTGATTGCTACACTGCCGGACAGGACAGGGGGGGCAAATAAAGTTGAGTTGCCATAGTAACCCTTGGGTGCTACACCCAGGTGATCTAAGTCACTCAGTACCTTTTTTTTCTAGCAAAAAAACCCAAAACATGCACACACTATTTGTGTCATAATCTCGTCTCCTGAAATAAAACAACAGCGCTGTATTTATTAAGGTGTCCTCTTGTAGCACCACAACCAAACAACAGCTGTCTGGCTAAGTAATTAAAAAGGGATAGCACTGTAATCTCTGATGTAACTTTTTTAATTTAAATATCCTCTATGTGAAGGTATCATCAGTGTGTAAACTCTGTGCTGCTGCACCGCATTTCCACAAATTTCAATTTTATCTGAAGGGCTTTGTGGGTTCTTTTCTCACACAGAATTAATACATGTCATAACAGCTGTTGCAAAACATCAATACACTGTCAAGCAATAAAAAAAAAAGCTGGCTTTAAGTGAGAATGAAAAAAATTGGCACAGACCAATAGAAGCAGCTAAAAATGTCATCTGTCTGGGAAGATTTGGGGAGCTCTCGTGAAGTGGCTTGCAATTATATTGCACATGTCACCACAGACAAGTAGATAAACAACACTCTTTCAGTTTGTATTGAATGAGCCACAGAAATTGATTGGAATGAGTGTTTCATAACTGTAATTGCCTTTTTGATTCTGATCATTGATCTAAATCTGAACGATTGTCTAAGAAATGCAGAAAAAAATGATCAGAGTCTGAAAATGTATTTCATTAACCTTGATTTCCATATTAATGTAGAATATTACATTATTGACTGGCTTTGATAGTTTAACACATACAAAGGATCTGAAGGATTCTACCTTCAGGTTCATATTAGGACCAAGTAATACCCGGTGTTTCTAATTTCTTTTTCAGTTAATTTTCACAATAGAATGGGATGAACCTGTAATTTCATAGCTTTCAATGTGACTTAAAAAGGCATTAGAGAAAGGGCGGGGGAGTCACTAACCTCTGTGACATGTCCTACATTTCCTATACTCTGTCTGGAGGCAGCCAGCCGACAAATACATCACCAGCCAGTCTGAGAAGACATTAGCTCACAATGATATTTGTAATGCGACATTTTTGGGAGAGGTATTTCTCATTTCATGACAGAACGAGGAAGGATAGGTATGGTAAACAGTGGCTCCAGAGAATAATTTGACCTCAGAAAAGCAAGGCCATTTATTTTCCTGAGCTTAATGATACAAATAATATGGTTGTATTTTATGAAGAAGTACCACCACAGCAAGGCATCTGCGTGCATTCAGTCCTGGAGCGATATTAGAAGCACACAGAAAAAAACCCGTAGTCGCACAGCTTCAGATCTTAGCTTTATACTGAGTGCTGTCTGGGCTTCCAAAGCTTCTTATCAAGATAAATATCATAAGCTGTCAGCACTGAGGTGGTTTTGGTGAAAAGCGCTATTGCCAGATCTTTGCTGAATGCTATATTTTAAAACAGTATTCCCAGTTAAGCATGTAAGAGGGTTAACCCTCTGCACCCCATAATGGCCAAAGCTGGTCAGTTTCTACACCAGTCTGAGATTAAAAACATTTTTGTACATACTATAATTTAACATTTCAACATTTAACAATAAACCAGTAAAAATCATATTTGTTCATTAAAAATGTTGCAATATTTTATGTTTTGTTTGTTTTCTCCAAGTCACCTCAAAGCTCTGGACATTGATCCGTAGTACATGTGGGCTGTCAGTCATTGTTTACCTCAGCTGTCAAAATGCCAGGTGTGAAGTGTCCACGTCTATTTACTCTGGAGGAGAATATGAAGCTCACTTCTGACCAATGACGGTGATATCGTGGTGATTTGTCGACGATATGCTGAATTTTTTGTCAATAACGGCTGCTGCTCTCCGGTATCTAAAAAAATTTCCCTTGAAGTGGATCTAATGTCGTCAGACTTGCACAATTAGCGAATAAACTGTCGTATGATGTGAGAATGTAATCAAACTATTTATCACAGGGTTAGGATGTGATTTTCCACACGCTCAATGTAAGCTGGCATAATGTTAGCTTATAACCAGCTGTTGCTGTTATCACCCCTTTAGTCATCAGCTGTCGGGAGACAGGAGGGTCGTATGTGTAATCTGCTCACAGAAATGAACTGTGACAATATTGGGAATGAAAAAAAAAGCCTATTTATGCTTGTTTTCTTATATAATTTATAATTGACACTTTTTGATCTATTTTTTGGTTACATTTAAGTGTTTAGCGCATTCATCGAATTTCCCATTTATGTCGGTATTCTCAGGAATCCAGAACATCCTAATTGAATTTTGTAGCCGTATCGAGGTCTAAAGTATAAAGAAATAGAAGTACACTGAGAATGTAACACCTACATAACTTTTGTTTGGACTCACTGGAACGTTACAACTTCATAAGCTATTCAGTTGTGTTATGATGGCACCAAGAAGTTAACATCTACTGCTGTCTGGTGAACTTTTGTGCCCTTTTAAATCAAATTCATCTATATCTTAACTCCAAGCGCCTAAAGCCTCTTCAGTACATCGAAAGCGCTGCACAGGATTTTTTTTTTTCTGTTAGGCTAACTGTAATGATACTCTTTTGTCAGACATTTAACATTTGACTAGTAAAGTGTAATCTGTGAACAGAATGGGGTAAGTCACTGGTAGGTCAGAGTCTACATTTAAGTCTACTGATGAAGAATGTACATTTGTCAATAAAATGTGACCATTGACAGTTCACTGAACCCATAATGGATTCTTTAGCAACCCTATCAAGGATCCTCTTTGAAGAGGAGTACAGCCTGAGGGGTTTTTTCTGCAGTTTCAGTGAGAGGGCCCGTTACATCCTCCCCTAAAGGATTCTTTGTTTCTTTTAACGGGTGAGAGCGCACTGACTCAGCACATTTAGTTAATTCAAGATGCTCCAGATCAACTTGGGTGTTCTGTCACTGTCGCAAATCAAACGAATCTTTGACACAGCCCACCTTTCACAATAAGCCCAATTATTTCTCCAGTAACAGACTTGGATCTGTGCCCAAAAAAAAGCAAATTATTTTCCCACACTAGTTTCAAATAAAGAGCAAAAGTCTTTATTTAGTTTTCTACTCAGAGAGGCTTATTAATCAGCTGCAATATGAGTTTGATTCTTTGCATATGTGTTCGTGTAGTCCTAACGAGTTATTCAAATAAAAAAAAGAAGTTTGAATTAATTTTAATGAGTCCGTAACAAAAGGGCCAGAGCTAATTAGCTAAATTCTTTCTCTTTGAAAAATGGGTAATACTGACCCCCAGTTGAATATAAAACGAAGCCAAAAACATTAGAATATTCATTATGAAACATATTTATGTAACACTGTGAGCTTTATGTGACTGTGCGGTCCCATGGGAGGAGGAGGCAGATTGTAAGGTGGAAACACGGAGTTTAAGCTTCAAAGCACAATAAGGTATATTATATTAATTCATTCTGCTGCCTGCAGAGACTAAAGGAAGTGTAGCAGCATTATGTGCTCATGTGTGCTGCATCTCTGCTTCACTTCCTTTCCACAATAATTTTAAAGTTCAGGCGGTGTTATAAAAAAGTCCCCTTTATGAAAGACAAAAATAGTTAGACATATATACACTAATACACTAGATTAAGTCTTTTTTGTTTCTTGTATCCTTTGGATGAGTAACAACACCGGATGCTACAGCAGCTTGATGCATGGTGCCACCAGCGCACTATACCATCAGGTATAGTCATTAAGGGACACAACAGGAAAGAATTTCTAATAATGAATGCAAGGACACGGACAAGAGGAAACCATTAACACTGTGAAGAAGAATCTTATAATAAAGGTGAGACCAGTGTCATGTTGTTAATGGCTACAATTATCCATCAACGGGCAAATGAGCCATCAGCGTTTACTACTAGCTCTCAATCACACAAATCTGTCCTGATTGCTGTGCCAGTGAACAAGCGCCCCGGCACCTTTAGATCATCTCTAAAACCAGGTACCATTCCTTTAATTCCCCTGTCTGCCATTTCCACAGTCATTAACCATTGTTATACCAGTTTCAACAATGCCTGGGCTGGAAGTTGCTTCATCAGCTGAACTATCACATATGGCACTAGCAGAGTGGTTAATTAGCAAAATGGCTGTGCACAGATGACCTCAAAACATATCAACCAGCCGAGGACAATATCCATCCATTTTTTTCTTCTGCTTTCCAGGGTTCGGGTCATGGGGCAGCAATCTAAGCAGAACTGCTCAGTTCTCCGTCTTCCCCATCACTGCTTCCAGTGATGCAAAGATGGTTCCAAGGCAACTAAAAGTTGCAATCTACAGCATGTCCAGCAGCATGGCTATAAACCTGTACACTGATGCAGTCTTATCTCATTTCCAAGTCCACAAAACACATGTAGATTAGTTAGGTATCCTTGAGAGCATAAACAGTCAGTCTAGTGTTCCTCAGATGGAGCAAAACCTACAACTGTCCTCCTTAATCTAAAATTTGACCAGTGGAGATATCCTCCTTTCCAATGCCTTGGCATGAATTTTGTTTTGGTAAGTGAGACAGAATTTAATATTGTTGCTGTTGGTCAGCAGTAGACTTAGTTCTTAAGTCATAATTGCTGTTGTTATTAGCCAATTATCATCTGCTCAATTATATTTATGTAGTCGTGCCTATGCTGATTGCTTGCACCATGAAATAACAAAAGTTTATAGAGCTAATTAAAAAAATAATGTCCTGATTGCTGTGACAGTGATTAAGTCAAAATATTGACCGTAAATTTAGTGAAGGACTCCAAGAATCTATTGTGTGTGTGACAGAAAGATAACTGCAAGAGGGAAAGGGAAGGTTTACAAGATAACCGTGTATGGTGTGGAGAAAGTTGCACTAACAAAAAGTAGGTGGAGCTGGAGGTGGTATAACTGAATATGCTAAGATTTTCACTGGGAGTACCCAGGATGGACAAGATTAGAAATGTCACAGGAAGAGCTCAGATTGAGCATTTTGGTGACAAAGTTACAGAGGCAAGGCTGAAATGGTTTGGACATGTGCAGAGAAGGGATAGTGGATGTTGAAGCTCAGACTTAATTCATGAATGCAGTAAAGGGCAACATGCAGAAGGTTGGTGTGACAGAAGAAGATACAAGGGGACAGGGAGGCAGGTAATCCACTGTGGCAAACCCTAAAATGGACTTGAATGAAGAATTGTGTGTTCATTAAAACATAGCTGCATTACCGAATTACTGTGGTTAGTGAGCTAATAGCTAACAAGCTAGCATGTCAGGAACAACACTGTTCTGTTCTCTGTAGTGTGCTGTTCTCTTCCTCCTATGATTTTGTTCACAGGGTTATATGTGATTTCATTCAATCAAGAAAAACAGACGAAAACTCTGTTACTTACTTTATGTCCCAACTGTCCTCAACAAACACGGTGGACCCTCATTTTGGGGTGAGATAAAGATAAAGATAAAGATGACCTTTATTAGTCCCACAGGTGGGAAATTTGTTTTGTTACAGCAAAAGTGCAAAGTTATGTAGCAGAAATTAGAAAACACTGGAATGCAATAAAATAAAATAAAATAAAATACTATATACAATAGAATAAAAATATATATACAATAGAATAAAATAGAATACAAATACTATATACAACTGAGTAAGAAAATACAAAAGTACAACTTTGTCAGAGATAGCACCTTTCAAGCTCCATGTTACAAAGACCCTTCAAAGACCTTACTTAAATTAAAAAAAGAAAAAAAAAAGAAAAAAGATAGTAATAAAGAAAAAACTAAGAAAGAAAAACCCTCTTTAATAAGTTTACAAGAGACATTGTAAGAGGATGACACCAACTGTAGAACCCCTAAATTCGGAGACCACAACGATCACTGACTTGGCCATCAACCGTAACATTTTGTGGCTGCACCTTGCGTGGCTTTGAAGCTTTCACACTGACAAAATATGTCTACAGACAGAAAAACATTAACACCTGCCAAAGGTATTGCTGCTACTGTGGTTGGTCCTGAGGACCAGATGTTGCTATGCTGGCACAGATACAGACAGAAGGTTGAAACAATTCCAGCTATCCTTGTATTATATGTTTTTACAGCAGATGAAGATACTTCATATGGGCAGTTACAACTACATTGGAAAGTACAGAGAATGCACTGCTTTTGGACCTCGACTTCTGCCACAGTTTATTCAACAGTTAGCAATCATCAACAAATGAAAACAATAAGAACCATTTTTACCGCATACAGTAGAAAGTACGAGACACAGCTTTTGTGCATGTATTTCATAAAGATGCACAAACATCTCCTGAAGGACTTTTCATTTATTTTAATGTATTTTACTTGTAAAATGTGATGTGTTAAATATATGTAAAATATCCCTTTGCCATGATGAAAACTATAAGCAAAAGTTTAGATTATTGACATTCAAGTAAAAATTCCACGTCTTTACAACATGAAGCCAAAATTCTTTCCTAAGCATGCTCCTAAAACTTGCTAACTTAATGCTCCTCTCTAGGCTCAGGGCCCTCTTTGAAAGCACTTTGAGTACTTAACCAAGTAGAAAGGTGCTATATAAATACCAGGCAATTTTTCAATTACAATCTCTTGCAAAAGGGTCTGTTAATCTCAAGAGTTTTACTTCCTTGTCAAATAAAGGTTAATAAAAAAACAGAAGAAAAGATAAGACAGGATTTTCACCATGTAAGATCAGTGAGTTATCACAATTAAGGACCCAGTTTATAAGTTATAGTTAAACTAGTTGCTCACACAGTGTCCACCTATGCTAGTTTCTTGTTTAGAAAGGTCAAATCCCTTTACATCATTCCCTTATATGTATAAGAATGTTCCCACAAATACTTATATAACCCTGATTACAAAACGGTTGGGATCCTGGGTAAAATGTAAAAGAACAGAGTGTAATGATGTGCAAATCTTGTTAACCCATATGTTTTTGCCAGTAGAACACAGAACAGATTTCAAATGTTTAAACTGAGAAAATGTACTGTTTTAAGAAAGAAAGAAAACCCCCAAAAAATAACCCATTTTGAATTTGATGGCAACTTAGCTCAAATAAGTTTGGACACAGCCATGTTTATCAATCTTCTCTTCTTTTAACAACAGTCTATAAATGTGTGGGAACTAAGGAGAAGAGTTGCTGGACTTTTGTAAAAGTAATGTTGTCCCATTCTGGTCTGATGTAGGATTTTAGCTGATCAGCAGTCTTAGATCTTTGATGAATTTTTGTTACCAACAAAAATATATCAAATACTGCAGTAAGGCTAGTTTAGCATTGTCTTGCTAAAATGTGCTTGCTGAAAGTCTTCCCTAAAAAAGATGTAATCTGGATGGGAGCATATGTTGATCTGAAAACTGTATATACCTTTCAGCATTGATGTTGCCTTTCCAGAAGTGCAAGCTCTCAACACCATAGGCACTAATTTACCTCTATATTATCATAGATGCAGGCTTTTGGACTGAGTGCTGATAACAGCCCAGATGGTCCCTCTTCTCTTTAGTCTGGAAGATGTGCCATCAATGTTTCTCAAAAAGAACCTTCAGAGATCCCAAGGTTTTCTGTGTGAACAAGGAAATACAAATATCCAGGTGTGATGAAATAAAGGGATTAGCAACAATGTCTAATTCAGAGTGTGATACAATACAACTTACCATGGCAATATATCTTAAGTGAAAAAAGAAAGAGTAAACCAGAGATTAAAATGATTATCTGAGGTTAAAGCTGAGTCCAAAGTTACCCAGAGGTTCCTGATAGACAATTAGGTAAATAAAGCAAAGGGACCAAGAGTTTTTATTACCTTAAGCACAAATCTGTCCTGGGCACAAACAAGGATTTCTGTTTTCTGTTTGTCAGTATACAGCAGTATAAGCACCTATACAAGAGATTACCTTGAGGCATAATAGAAATATATAACTGAATGTGTGTCATCTCCATGGCAGTAATAAAATATTTCCTTAACACTTTTAAGCCCACCATAGAACAAGTCCGCCAGAGCTTATCTTTTACATTTTTACATGTTGTAGTGCCATTTTTTGGAGCATTTCAAATTATATCTCAGTTTTTAATAATATGCATGCATTAAGTCCATAGTAACTAAATAGATGCTAAAAACTGCAATAAACTACAAAGAAACTGAAAATCATTTTTGTGTTTTTGCACATTTTTCTAGTTACAGAAATTTCAGAGGTATAGCCCTAAAAACTGCAAATACAAAAAAAATAAAATAGTTTCCAACCAGAGGAAATTTATTTTGAGTGTCTTCATAATTTTATTTTTTAGTAGTACTAATTTTTATAAACTGCAACAAAAATGAAAATAGATATTATAGTGCACAGGTTGCAAAAAAAAAATCAAACAAAAAAAACAGCATGTGCATCAAAAATGAGCTATTTCCAGCAGTGCAAATTTAAGTTCTAAGTCTCCCAGAAACTATACAGAAAGGCATAAAGATCAGATTGACAAAGCCTGTTTCTGGATTATAATGTTTTTGTTGTTGTGTGTGCTTTTTATGCGATTTTTGCAAGACCGTTATTGCAAGGAAACTGCAACCCAGGACATGTTGAATACATAATACATAAAGGATTTAAAAATAGTTACAAAAATGGAATCGCGGGCGCTCCCGTGGGCTTAAATGTGGTGGTCAGCAGTATCAAAGGCAGAGGTCAGGTCCAACATCACACTTCACTTCAAAATGCCAATTGAGACTCTATGAAGTGTTGTTTCAGTAGGATCAGCTCTGTGAATTTATCCATAATGCTGTATTTGTCCAAAACAGCTGTAAGCTGCTTAGCTACAACCTTTTCTAAAATCTTAGCAAAAAACAGTGATTTTGAGATTGGTTTGTAACTGCTAAGAAGAGACGGGTCAAACTTTGTTTTTTTTTCAAGTAGGCGGAAAACAGCATTCATAAAATAAGCAGGGATTTGACCAGAGACCAGTGAGGCATTGATTATAGTGAGCACACAGGGACCAATAGACTGAAAGACATTTTTTAACAAAGGTAAAGGCAAAATGTCAAGAGAGCAGGAGGGCGCTTTCATTGAGTAAACTAATTTACCTGAGTCAGCTCAAGTAAAGAAAGAGGTAAAAATCTTTTTAAATGACAGACTGAGCCGGGTTAGGGCCGAAAAGCATACAGGAGAAATATTTCCACATTAGGGACTTTTTCAATAAATAAGAAAGAAGTAAGAAAATTTTCACAGTCTTAAGTTTTTTTTAATTGGGAGAGTAGGTATAGCAGGACTCACGTTATCACTAATAGTGTCAAATAACACCTTAGGATTACCTTTGCTCTTTGAAACCAGTTTTGAAAAGTAGGCAGCATCACATCTCTGACCGAAGTGTTAAAAGAAGTTTAAAGATCCTTCAAATAAAAGCGGTGAATGTGTAAATGAGCTGATCTCCACAAGTGCTCCACTTTTTTCAAAAGCAAAAAAGTGACTACAATCAGTTATTCAAGGCAATGAGCTTGAAACAGGAGCTAATCTTCTTTTAACAAGACATACTTCATCTAAAATAGAACGACAATGATCATTAAAAAATTTCGAGATCAACATTGTTACACGGGAACACGACTAAATTAAAAGCATCAGAGAAGTTCTCGAATTTGAGATATGAGAGCTAACTACACGGCGAATGGTGGCAAGAGGCAGTTAAAAAAGTTCACAAAGAATACAACGATGATCAGAAATAAAAATGTCATCAGAAAAAATAAAATATTATTTAAACCCAAAGTAAAAGAAGGTTCAGTGTGTGTCTGTTGTTATGTGAGAGTCCAGACTCATGCTGGTTGAAATTAAAAGAATCCATGATGCTGTTAAAATCCATGGCAAAGACGTCAGATCTCAATGTGTACGGCAAAATCTCCTCAATTATAACCGATTTGGACACCTTCATGGTGGAGGATAAACAGTCACTGAAATACTATTTGGGCCAGATGGATGATACACCACAGCACGGTAAAAGGAATCCTTATTCCCGACTTTAATCAACTTTATTTCAAACATTAAAACTGGCCAACATTCACTGAACGACAGGACAACCGGCTTCCAAACACAGCAGCAAGACCTCCTCCTCAACCAGACATCTGAGGTTGGCTAATGAAGGAGAAACCATCTGGGAAAAGTTCAGTGAGGGATGAATAATTTGAGTTGTGCTGCCAGGTTACAGTAAGTAATAAGAAACCCAGTTGTTTTAAGAGTATAAAATAAACATTTTATTAGTCAGCGTCCACCTTTTGTCAGAAGCTTGTGAACTCCGTCCACCGAGGAGAAAGAAGGCTAAACAACCGGAGAGTCTCATATACTATAATTTTAATAATTTTCCATTAAGGAACCTTATTGTTCCAAGTTGTTCGACAATTTGTAGACACAGTGTTTTGCAGATTGGTGTACCTCCACCCATCTGCACTTCTGAGAAACTCCACCTGTTGAGAACAATCTTTTTATACCGATTTGTGTTATTGACCTGTTGCCAATTAACCTGAATAGTTGAATAGCTGCAATATAATTCTTAAGCAGTTTGCCACAATGTGTTTCTTTGTAGTACCACTTATTTTCTTGCCAATTGTTGCACTTGAACTTTTTTTGAGATCTAAAATGAGCTAATTTTTTTCGTGAAACACTAAAACATCCATAACAACAATGTGATATGTTTTATTGTGAATGAAATATTGGTTTATGAGATTTGCAAATCATGGCATTCTGTTTTTTTTTTTGACATTTTAAACAGTATAGCAACTTTTTATTAGAATTGGTGCTGTACAGTTTTACCTAATATTTATATATGACATTGTGTGATAGAACTTTATGGAGAGACAGGATGCACTGAAATTACCATAAATAAAATTAATTAAGCTCAAATGTCAGTGTTGTCACTCCGGTATTAGTCAGGGATGCTGAAATGAACTAGTTTTGTCTTAGAAATTCACAGTTTTAAATACTTTTATGTCCATGCCAAGTCATTGTGCCTTCTGGTAAATAGTACTGTGTTAACCAATTAGTGAGTGAAAATTTAGAGTAATATTCTACTTGGAGAAGCAATTTGAAACAGTTTGGCTAGTGTGTTGTTTTTTGAGATGAAAACCTTTGTTTCTGTTGTGTTAAAATGTATTGTTTTCAGTATTTATGTAGGTTATATAGCTATATGAATGAGATTGTATTCCTTTTTTTTAAACTATTCTCTCAAGTTGGAATACAATCATATACATTTACTGGTAACTTTACACACACCTGTTCTACTGCTTTTTAACATACTGTATTTTGAAATTCAGTTAAGTTTCAGTATTATAGGGCCAAATCACAACAACATTCATATCAATCACCTAATTCACAATCTAATCACCCAATCACATTGCAACTAATGATTGCATTAAGCATCTAAACACAGTCAAGACAACCTGCTGACCTTCAACCAAACATAAGAATTCAATATTTAGTCTGAGGCAGGGGTGGACAACTCCAGGCCTCGAGGGCCGGTGTCCTGCAGGTTTTAGATGTGTCCTTGATCCAACACAGCTGATTTTAATGGCTAAATGATCTCCTCCACATGTCTTGAAGTTTTCCAGAGGCCTGGTAATGAACTAATCATGTGATTCAGGTGTGTTGACCCAGGGTGAAATCTAAAACCTGCAGGACACCGGCCCTCGAGACCTGGAGTTGCCCACCCCTGGTCTGCGGAGAATGGACAAACTGATTTGAGCTGGTTGGTAGGGTCAGAATTTGGCGTTAGCAGCATGAAAGGATCCATCCCTCCTTGCATCAACATTTCACCCTGGTGGTGGTGTAGGTGTCACCCAGGCTACCTGAGTATGTGGCTGACCACGTCCATCCCTTAATGACCACAATGTACACATCCTCTAATGGTTGCTTCCAACAGAATAATGCTCCATGTCACAAATATCAAAGACCATATTATCTCAGTCACCAGATCTCAGTTCAATAGAACACCTGTGGGACGTGGTGGAATCGGAGATCCACATCATGGATGTGCAGCAATACACCACACCTGTGATGCCATCATGTCAAAATGGAACAAAATCTCTGACGAATGTTTGCAACACCTCGTTGAATCTATCCCATAAAGAATTAAGGCAGTTCTGAAAGCAAAAGGAGTTCCAATTTAGTACTAGAAAGGTGTGTCTAATAAAGTAGCGGTGAGTATGAAGTGAATCTTTTTCTTATGACATGGGACATTTGGGGAAATTCATAGAAAATTACTTTGTCTTCACAGCCCTGGCTGTTCAAGCTGTTCAAGGAGGACCTCGAGTACGACTTACCAGAGGGGGAATTAAATGACCTGAAGCCCTCTGTAAACACAGCCAAATGTTCTGTGTTACAGAAGAACTTGCTGCTCCCTTGGCCTACCCCCGGGCAAAGCTGTGTGTATAGTTTAACCAGAAAATGAATTATTTGACCTAATCCTAATCATCATATGTATCATTTGTTTTACTCTTTGGATCTTAATGAAGAAAACTGTGATTTTTATATATCAGAATTAGTCACAAGACAAAAAATAAATAAATAAAAGTGGCTGAAATCTCTTTCATATATTAATTTGAGAAATTCAAAGGTTTTCATTCCTTTACTCTTAATCTTTTCTTTATTCTTTATGCTTCAATAATATGGGCCATAAAAAATGCTTAATTCCTTTTTTAGTTGCCCACTCAGCAGATCATTATTATTAGAAACATAATGTGCTCTAAATTAGTTTAAAAAAATCTATTACATATATGGGATTTTACATGAAAAAAAACTAAAAATCTATTTTAATTACATTAATAAACTTTCTAGATAGGAGATCTTATTCACTGGATTTTTTTCTTCCCTGATGGCATTCCTGGTGGCATTCCAATATTCGTGACAATGCCAGGATTCATCAGGCTCAGATTGTGAAAGTGTGGTTCACGGAGCATGAGAAATCATTTTCACACATAGACTGGCCACCATGTGAACTGACCTTAACCCCAATGAGAATCTTTAAGATGTTTTGGAGAAGACGTTGCTATTTTCTCATCATCAATACTGAGAAATCTGAAAAACTGAAGAAAATCTGGACAGAAATACTTTTTGTGACATTAAATAAGCTTATTCAAAGTATGGCAAATTTGTGCTGTTTTTGGCCAGGCAGTAAACTAGTTCATACGGCAAAAAGTTGTTTAATTACATGTTACAGAATATATAAAATAACAAAAGGATCCAGTATCATAAGTAGAGCGAAAGTGCAGTAACTGTTAGTCTTAAGAGGGAGATAACTGGACTCTGACATTTAGTATTCTGTAAGCTTTGTTAAGCCTTTGAATACACAGAGGTGTTTGCTGGTCTCAGTACTTCCCTCGCCATCTGTCTATCCTCTGATTCTTTGGTCTAAGAAAACTAGAGATATTCTTCTTAGTCTCTTGGTGGAGCATTTCATGTCCCATTTGGCAGAGATTCATTTGCACTTGATATCAAAGTACGCATCACTCGCTTGTTTATTAGTCAGTGTTTAACAACAAAACAACAGCATGATATTTTGGGCATAGTCAGGCAAATGCACACCTTGAAGTTCATAATAATGACGGCACGACCTTCATGTTTCTTTACTTTAATATTGACGTGATAATATATTTCAGACTAATTATTGGACTGGGAAACGGATTTGTTTTGGAAGAACCACTGCCGAAAGAAGTGTTTGTGCTGAGTGAATGCACACTGGATAAATAACTACAAACAATTACATTGCCAACAGGCTGATGCTAATGGGAAAGTCATTAGGTCTGAAGGTATTTAGTCATAAAGTATTTGACAGATTGAAATGTTGACCTGAGGATTATGCCAGAGGACCGTGACGTCGCAACGATGATTTCAGTTCATCCAGAAAAACAGTTTGTGATAATACATCCATTAGATGGATTGACCTAAAACCATAAGTATGAACTGTGTAACCCAAATGAAGCAAAGTGAAAAACTTTAACATGCTGTTGCAAGTGAAAATCATGGGTATTGCTAAAGTCAATGTTTGTTTCTGTTTTCATTTTTATTTCCATGACAATCTATTATTTTATTTTATTTTTTGGATGGTTGGAACATTTCAGCCTGAACCTAAACTGTGCACCTCCTGACATTGCCTTCCCTTAAAAGCATTATGTGACCATCTTGCAAGTCATAAAAAGCTTCTGGTATCAGAAAGCTCTGTCTTCATTTGTTTTCATACAAGATCCTCCTGCAGTATGTATCCACTCCTAACGACTAAAGAGCAGTTAAACTTGTATTGTTGTGTATTGTACTTAGTTTCACTGCTGGAAAAAAAAAACATTGAGAAACATCATTTGTACTGTCATACTAGTCTTCCTCATCCTCTTTTCATTTCCCATAGAGTGGTACCATACATCACTGTTATAAACTGATACATAGGGAACATTAAACTCAATGTATTGTCTCTGACTATTAGCTGGGTAGAAAATGGCAGTGTTACATAATGCATTTACCATAGCTAGAGTTAGGTCTATTCTCTTTAAAGGGACAGCTAATCTCAAAGTCAGATATAAATGTTTCTCCTCAGGCCTGCAGTGTTATTTACTTCATTATTTGTGTATTAGCTTGGTGCTTTGAGCAATTCAAGGCAGGTGGCATCTAGTTACATTATGCCAAGAGAAGGCAGACTCAGTACCTAATATCTCCACAAACTGAGCAACTTACACCAAAATAATTCAGATGGATAAACAGCAATACAAGCCAGAAGTGTCCCTTTAGTAAAGTTAAGACAACCAAGATCTCATTTAAAGATGCAAAGACTCAATACTGACATTTAGCTTTTTTTATTTTGCAAAGCGGCAGTTTACGTAAAGCATTTATATTCTACCTCAATAGCAAACACCATTCTTAAAGCAGACTGGAAAAGTCCTCGGTCTGCAACCTCAACTTAATCCATGCATGTGCGTTAGTAAGGAAAATGAAGAGTCCGTGGGCAGTTTGGAAGTCAGATGATTTATTTATTCATTTTGGCATTAATGAGTAAACTGCTAATTACTTGTTAGTTATTTAGTTACTTGTTCAAATGCGTTGCTATAACAACGACCACACACTTTAGGTGGTACTCTATTGTATCGGAAAACCAGTCGATCCAAGTAGGTCCAAGGGGCTAAAGCAGACTAATTGTAATGTGGGATAGTTTAGCACTAACTTTTATCACCTCAGTGTGTTTTTCTGAATACTAAAGCTTGTAGTTGCAAAGCTTCTTCTCAAAACTTCAGGCTACCTAACAGGGGGAATACATGGAAATACAAGACAGCCTTCAATTTATGTTAAAATTTGGTCTTTATAAGAAATGTCAAGTTTTTTTTCTTCCTTTTTTGTTCCCAAACAACAATTTACTAAGACTGTTGGCGTCTTGCACTAGACTGAATCAACAACAAAGTCATGCTCTGCTCCTACCAGGCACTGCATGCCTCCACTCTGGACTAAATCTCTGACTCATCTCTCACTGCTGCCCCTCTCACTCTCTCCATCAATCCATCTTTGAACTTCTGGATTCTCTTAACACAGGTGTCTTTGCCTCTATGCAACCTCCCACAGTCAGAGCCACAAGCAATACTGGTTCTTGAAGACTTGGATTTCTGTGGGAAAAAACGGACACATGAAAGTAATGTTTATGTGTCTATCAGTGTTTATGAAGCTTTTTATGGTGCTTTGAACTATAGATAGTTTGAATATAGTTAGTTACACTAGAAATCATATTTTCCCTATCACAGAGAAAAGACTCAGTTGTGCTTCACAGCTTTAAATACAGCCCACTATGTGTTTTATTCTTTTTAAGAAATCTAATAAAAGGAGCAAAATAAAACTGACTGACTTGAAGCTTTCCAACATGCCTGCTATATGGCAGCCCTATGCTTATAACATTAAACCTTGGAGATTCTGATTGATACAGATAAGCACTGCAGCATTTATTCAAATTAATCAAAAGTAAATAGTGCAAGTATCTGAAACCATATTTAATGATTTTTCAAGATCCAAAGCTGAGAAACATGCCAGTACAAAAGATTGTGCATTTAATTATTTTAAAACGGTAGCAGGAAGTATTTCAGACAGTAGGTACACAAATAATACACAATAACAGGATTTTAACCAGCGGCAGACAAAGCCAGCAGGAAATTCGTTGCACAAGAACGAATCCCACAAGACAGTAATCTGAATATATTCAATTTGAACTATACTTATTTTCACAGTGAGAACATCATTACTAGGTTTAATTACTCTTGTTTTCTCATAACTGAAAAAGCATTACCAGATGCATAAGGAAATGTTGCAACAGCAGTTGTTGCTAATTCCTGCTTGGGTTTCAGTTACAGTGCTGTATATGTGCAAGCTTCTTGTAAAAGTTCACCTTTATTTCATTTTTATTTATTTATTTTTTTGGGATGTTGTGAAGAGAAAAGATAAAGAAGCTCAATGTTGTCCTCACTCTGTCATATCTGATGGATCTGTGGCTGTGTAGAAAGTTTTGCCCTAGTTTGAAAGTGAGGAGGTCCGGGGGTGAGGAGGAAAGGTTTGCCTCAGGCATGTGCAGCTGTGTGGTGGGCTGTTACTGGGAGTCTCTCCCAACCCACTGGGACAAAAACAACTCTCTGGTCAGTTTCAATCTCTGACCTATACTTGGACAGGAAAAAGTATTTTATTATTTATACGCCTGATATACCCCACACAGTGTCTCTGAAATCTAATTTCTGAATCCCTCTATCCTCGATTGGTTTGTTCCTTGTTTTTATGTCTAGCAGACTAGCAATTAATATTTGTTGCTCTCCAGTGTGACTCGGGGATGATATTTAATGGAAGATCGATGCTTATTTTCTTCAGTATTGTTCCAATTTCCTTTTCAGTCACGGAGCCGCTCAAACTGATATAGACAAACGTTAAATGTGTTGTTTCACACATTTTCTGCAAAAACCCCAACTTGTGTTTTGAATGACAATAACGTGATGGTGACAATTTCTGTTATAAAGTTAAGGCTCTTGCAAGAGGTGTTTTGGTTGTATAGGAAAAGAAAAAAATGAGGCAAAATGTTCTCAAAAGTATTAGATTTCTGTTAGGGGGAAACAATAACTCTGGCGAATAACATCAGTGCTTTGAGTTTTATTTCTTTTTCACCTTTGAAAAAGGTTAAAGGGTCACTGTCGCCATGATACTTTTCATGGCTAAGAAACACTGACTGTTTGTCAATCGCCCCATTGTGGTAAACACATAAAAATTGCACCTCTGTGATTGATGTCATCCGTTTTTAAGTGCTCCCATGTGTACAGTTTATTATATGAAACTGAACATCCACTTAACGTCAGCGCACACTGTTTAAGGCAGCATTTAAACACCCTACACTTGTACCTTCAGAAACAGGTAGTGGGTGTACTGATATGCTTTTCATTTCAGCAACTGCACGTTTCAACTCTGATCGCCCTCGTTTAAATAACATGAAAACACTTCCTGTTTTGCCAGTGCATATTCACTTAATTCTTTTTTATGTTGCTGCTTGATGTCTTAATATTATGTAAAAACAACTGGAAACTTAGACATGTTTCTTAGGCGTGCATTAATAATGCATTTCCACTCAGCAAACTGCAGGGAAATGTACCTTGACCATTTTTTTACCAGCTTATGTAATTGTTAAATATTTAAGAAGCACATCCTCCAAACATAAGGTTGTGTCACTGAAATGACATGCATCTAGATTAAAGCTTATTGCCCTTGTGAGGCACTGCTGATTTGACAGTGCTGTTGCTGACACTGCTTGCTTTGCAGTCAGCTGTAGCATCTGCTAGCACATTTGATGGTACATCAGAGGACACAGCAAACATTGACAGAAACATCTATCTTTCCTGGCAACCTGTTTTCCTAGATTTATTCCAGTTTTGATGCAGGCTTTCATAAATATAACATTACAGTGATCATGAACAGCTGTGCTATTTAGCCATACCACATAAGAACTGGAATATATTTTGCGTTTTGATTGCTTTGTCCAAGGGACGCAGGCCCCATTACTTTGAATAAACTCCCACTCTGATATCTGATAATGATAACGTAGCAATGAATTAGCTATATGAATACTTGAAACTCAATTACCAGAAACAATTCCATCTGTTACTCTTAACCACTAACTGGCCTCCGTGTCAACTGTATCGCTCATTCGTCTAGCCCTTAAACATTCGCACACTAAAATATGTCAATTTACTTTATCTTAATTTGAGTGAGTCTGTAGTTTATCCTTGCAGCTTTAATGAAATTGAAATCATGATTACACTGTTTTACATTGAATAATGTAATATTCAAGTTTTATGCTTTAAATAGACACATCAGAATCATTAAGATCTAATTATGAAACCACAGGAAGCTGTGATTTGAAAACCTTAAATGACAATTCATTTACTGCACAACTTAGTGCTGATATTAAGTTTATTAAATGACTGCCATGCAAGCAGTGCTTGCTTTTAAACTGAGAAAATAACATAATGAAGCATGCAATATCTGATTCATTTATTGTTTTCTTTGCTAGAATTTAATGTTTTACCAAGTAGGATAGGTTTGATAAAGCTAATTATCGCAAATGCTTTTAGATTATATACATTTATGTGAATATATATATATATACATATACATACATACATATATTGTTATTAATCCTTTCACTGGTATTTGTGTAAAATGTGGATTAAATGAAAAACACTTGCACATCCCTCTAAACCTGCAAAGTGTTGTGAGATAAATGAGGATTCTAGTTGGCACATATTATGTTATTTAAAATATTTTTGTAAGACATTATATCTGACAATAATCCATTATTTAACAGAGTTAGAAACTGACGGTTTGAGTTAACATGCCTACACACTGTGCAGTGTTGCTAATCTTATTGGTTCATTATCAGTCACACTATGTGATATGATGTGTGTAAACTGTACATGACAATACCTGCTGAATCAAAAGTGTTTTTCCTCCACCGTTTGACTCAGTGGGATGAGAATTGATAAGAATTTAGCGATTCTGATTCCAATATCGACATCACTTATCATTTCCAGTCCTTATTGATTCTCATATGAATTTTCATTGGCTCTGCTTTGAGAGTCACCACGATTGCTAAGCAGCATATCAAAGACATTACATTTGAGCAAATTCATTGATGGTTGGTTTTTTGGGGGGGTTGTTAGTTCCAAAGACACATTGAACAACATCTCATTATATGCTAAATTCCTGCTGTATGACTATTTTTGGTGGTCTCACTGTGAGATGTAAAACCACCCTTTTAGACATGACCCAGCTGTGGTTTTGTCATGTCGGTGCCATTTCTTCTGGGAAAGCACTAAATTGCACAGCCTATACCAGACTTTACATGGAAAAAGGGACAGCTTTGACCATTCATGAGCTGGTACTTTAGGAACTAAAGTCAGTTTTACACTAAGAACACTTTTATTGATAGAATACTATGTTGATGGTAGAACGGAGAAATCCTTAACTGGCTGCAGTTATTGCAATTCTACCTAATAGCTCAGTCAAACTTTAGTAGAAATAGGATACCAACCTAACTGTAACTGAGACAAATCTGTAGTTGATCAGTGATTTTTTTTTCAGAGATTGATTATAAGTAGTTGCTGCAACCAAGTGGTTTCCCAATACAATACAACACAACACAGTGCAAGTTTATTTGTATAATTTTGCAATGCAGTAATTTTTTTGCGTATGTAGATCGCACCATTAGTTTTTGCCAAGTCATTGTGTAACCATAGGACACACCAGGGCAATGTAAAAGTGTTAATATTGGTAGATTTTAATCTAAAGGTTTTTCACAGTGAAATAATTCACAGATTACACATACATGACAACTTTTCCACAGGGTATATTGTAACAACCCTTACTGTGTTATAGCTCCACTAGGGGGGGTTGCCCTATTATTGTAGTATTTGGGGGAGTCTCCTAGTGCGTGTGTGCAGCGGCAGCCATTGCAGCCGAGCAATCTGTTCTGAGAGAGACCTCACCACTGTAATAGGCTGGCACCGGCGCCTACCCATCCCCGCACATCTATGTACGGACGGAATAGAGCTGTGGAGACCTGGCTTGTATGGTCTTATGTTGCTAACGTCAAATAAAGGTCTGTTGTTCGATTTAACTGACAGGCTTCGAGTTATCCGGCTATAACCTCCACACCACATGCTCGCTGGACCTGCTAGCCACTCCTTCCTCACCAGACTGCTGTTAAAATATACGAAACTGCGCATGTCCCTCTTTAACATCTTTTTATTCTTCATAGCAGGAGAAACATAAGAAATAGCGCCATATGAAATTTAAAAAAAAATATTGAATTTCCAAATGCTATTGAAAAATAATCTAAAAACAAATAAAAAATAGAATAAAATAATCATAATGTAGCAATAATAATGTAGTTCATGTTTCTTAGAACTGCATTTATTGCATAAATACACTAGTTACCTATGAATGAACATATCACGCTGCGTTTACTTTTTTAATTCATTCATTTATACTACTTTGACATGTACCACTTAAATCGCTTCAGTTGTTATCTCAGCTGAAGAACCTTATCAGATATGCGCTCCAACAGTGGATTTTCCCTCCATCAACTATTTGAAAACTACTCTCTATTTTATTTATTGATTTTTTATGGCAAACACTACATTTGAAGCACAACAGGGCCAAGGACAGAGCATATACTGTAACAGTTTTATTAGGAAACCACAAAGTTTAAAGATGGATTGGGAGATGCGATCTGCCAACTGCAGAGGTTTTCAGTCAAACTGAGCGCACACCCACATAATGGTGACCAGTATGTGTCAGTGTGTGCACACTAGGCTCCGGCACCCTAATGGGCCAGACACCCCGAGGCTGTATGTGGGTGTGCGCACTGTACATGTATTCATGTGTGTCGAAATGTAAGTGTGTATATGTGTGTGTGTGACTGTAAGTGATAACTAAATGGGTTTTTGCCTCTTTTGGCCCCCATCCGTGACTATAACAAAGCATTTTGTCTTTTCCCGAGGGTTATTACACATCACAATGACATCAGGGATACACACCCGAGAGTGTTCACTGTTTATTGACTGAACTGAGTTGGTTATCAATTTATGGTTGAAGGGAATAATATATAGACTACACATCATCTAAAATCTCGGAATAATAATGCTACGTTACAAAAACAACAACTATATATTATATAGTATTGCCTGAATGAAAAAAAATAATCTTGCTGTCACTCTAAATAACACTGCATTAATCAGTAACACAATACCCTCCCTCAGAGGCATGCACTGGCAAATGGATTCAAGATCAATTCCTCTGCCATCTACACACACACACACAAAATTAAATAATAAAACTAAACACACAAAAACTGATACACATCTATATCAAATAATATATATATACACAAACGTGGTTTCTTAGACATGTAGTTTAGGGCAAAGTTTAGCTGCCACTTTTAGAAAAGTTACTTTAAAGTTTAATGCTGTCCTTAGTTTTTTTGAGTTTGCTTACAGGCCAAGAGACTCAGCGAAGGTTTACTAACAGTCATGATTGTAAATGTTCTTTGTCTCCCGTTCCCAGTACAAGCAGAAAAGCTTATGTACTTCAGCGAGCCCTTTACTTCCCTGACAAAGGAAAAGTTCTTCTTTTCAGACTGCTTTTCCTCCAGTCATTGCTATTTTGTAATCGTTGTCCATCTCTGACGTCTTTCTGCATCGCTGCTCTTTTTGTGCGACTCAGTTAAATGACGGCCTTTGTTGACGAGTCTCAATGAGCTTTTACCAACTATGATAAGCACAAACTCTAACTGGGCTGTAGTTTAGCTAGTTTAATCCTAAAACACAAGCATTTTTTATATGTAGCTTCAATTTACAAGAAGACAAGCATGAGTGACTGTTGTTCTTTTGGATACTGTATTGGAGTTGTTCATACTCGGGTCCCTCGGTGTGTCATTTTCTTCATATACAGTCATTCTTTAGAGTTTTTCTGTTTGTTGTTTTTCTTTGCACTGAGAAGCCACCAAAATGTCATCATTTGTCCAGAGTCCTGTTCATTTCTGGATACTCATTCTTTTTTTTAATAACAGACAGCCATTGTTATCAGAAAATCATAATTGATATGTAAAGCATGTGCTTGTGCCAGGCCACTTCACTTCTCCTGTAAATATATTTTTTATTAATAAAGTGAAATTAAACAGAATTAATTTATTTCCAAGTATAGCAGGCAATGGTATCAAACAGCCTGAAATGAATGTATGTCATGAATAATTCATATTTTAGGAAAACTGAAAGTATATGAAAGTATAATAATATATCTTATCATTCAGAGGTAATTCTGTGTTGACAGGGCAGCAGCAATAACACCTAGGTTATATTTTATCTTTATGATTTTAAATCAAACTTTTCATTTTAATACAGCATTTTAATTGTAAGTTAAGATTAAAAAAATATAGGTGAACAGCTGATTAACTTGGAGTCACTAGTAAGGGTTCAATTATTTTTCCAATTATTATATCCATGGTAACGTAGGTGAGGGAAAGACCAGGAACAATTTGAAATGACCCTTTTTTACATATGGACAACGTGGAATGAAAAGCAAGTAATTCTCAATGAATCCCAGATTACAAAATTATTTCAGGCCACTGAATGGACATTATTAGTTGTTATCAGTTTTAATAGGTGGCCTCCTCTGCATACTAGGAGGACAACAAAAGGAAAAAATAAATCACACATAGTTGGAGGTTGAAAGAGTGGCAATGACAAGCATGTTTACATAGGCTGCATACCCTACTGTGTAGGCTATGCACAGGTACACACCTATTTACTGTTATCATTTAGATTTAACTTTCATTATTCTGCACAGAGCTCACCCTTTGATATTGATACCGACATCAGTTGGATCCAAGTGGAATCAAAGGGACCTTAGCACCCCATGAACACATATACTATAAACCCATTTTTACTTAAAATGAGTCTTCGAGTAGGGGTCACAAGTATTGGTATTGCAAAGCTATAACGGGCTCATTTTACAGACCTGCTAATGGCATGTTGAATTTTTTTAACTTCCTGTTTAGGTATAGAAACTAAAAAGTAGTTGGTTAGGATTAGGGAAAGATTATAGTCCTCTCAGCACCCCCACTGATGTGTTAGGATTGACAGACACACATCACTAATGCCAAAACTCTCTCTATCACTCACTAAAGATTGACAGTATAAAACATGGAAGTTGCTACTCTGACATCATCCGTTGACTTTGAAGTCCATTTTTGACACCTTGAGATTAGCATTTGCACCATCGCCATCTTAGCTTTTAAATAATGAACGTGTGGGACAATGAAACTATGTGCTGGTTGGCAAAACATTATCTAATGCGCATTCCCTGGATAATGCTCCTTTAAAAAAAAATAGTATTACCAAGATTTAAAAAATAGAGTTAATCTTATTCACAATGACCCTAAATGACTGACTGAGCCCATAAATTCAGCAGGAAAGTGTTTACAAAGGTCAAAACAGAAAGCCCTTTTCCCACACACAGCTGTGATTATCTGGTGGCCTTTGAATGAAATACAGCTTTAAGGGAATTTTGCATTTCTAAATTTTTCTAACCTGGAAGCTGCGTCCATATTTTATACTGTTCATGGCACAAAAGCATAGATATGTAAAGAAAACGGCACTAATTAGAGCAGTCATAGCTTGTTTGAAAACCCATTATACATCTTACAACCAAAAAAGTTATATATTTACTTTTTCACATTACTGATAGATATCTGCATAATAATTGCTGATTACAATAGATGATAAGAACATACTGGGGACTACAACTGGCAACATTTATCAGAGTGATAATGGCACTGTAATAGCCAAACTGAGTGATGCTGAAGCTTTTTTAAGCACCACCACAAGGTTAAAATGCCAGGTTTAGGATTTTCTTTCAATTAATGACTTGTAAAAACGTTTTCTTAATTAGCTACCATTTTAATCATTATGTTAATCAGCCACAATTGCAGTATGAAAACACTTTAATAAAGCTTAAAATATAAATTGTAAAGCTACCACTGTTTGCTGAAAAAAACAGCAAAGATAAAGCCAATGCCAACAAAAAGCCAAGCAAAGAATAAAAAGAAAGAAATTAGAAGATGCAATTAATCATTACAGCAAGTGACAAAAAACATCCACTCTTTTGTGCTAGTCTTTTTATGAGGTACATTTGCAAAGATGTGCTCCCATGCATTATTTGTTTCTCTTTTTTGTGCTTTTTGTGTATTTTTGTTAAATAAAGGGGTCCCATTATTAAATCTAAAAGGGAAAAGAAAGAAGCCATACAAAATGCAACTGATTGATCATATCATGATAAAAGTTCATGGAAGTATTATGCTTTTAGGTAACAGGGGTGAACTAAATTCTAAATGGCTGATCTGGAAGAGGAACAAATCCTACTAAAGCACAATACAGGAGAAAAAATGACAGACCTACATTTTTTCCCCCTCAATGTTTTGGTCTATTGTGGTTGTTCCTACTCCATCATGTTCGTAATGTAATATATGGCAAAAACTAGAAGGCAGATGTACAGCGTTTCAACCTTGGTCCCTCACCCTGACTGCATAAAATTTGTGAGATATGAAAACGATGAGCCTTGCAGCCCTTCTGTTGGGTATGGCTCATGAAAATTGGGGGTTTGGAGAGGGGTGCAGAGCACATCAGAGGGCTGGGCTGTCAGAACACCAGCCCGCTCCATGAATCATATAAGGTGGTGGGAAAAGAAAAGAATGAAAGATGGAGAGGTGAGATGTAAGTGATGGTGTAAAATGGTGTGATGGGTTGAGCATAAAACGGGGCAGAAAGAACACGTCGCTGTCATGGATCACAGAGGGAGGAAATGAAGTCGTAACACTGCCAGATATGCCCATTACCATACGAGTGGTTCCACGTACTGGCTGCGAAACTCCTCAGCCTAATGCACGACATTGCTGCTGTCGGCTAAAAACCACGTAACTCGACTGCTGTCGATTTTTTTTTTTTTGAGAATTTAAATTTTAAAAATGTATGTGCTCATGTGAAGAGTGAGATTAAACTTGTCTCTTTCAGCATCAGCACCTTTTCAGAATCTATCTGAAGCACACAAAACCCCATCGCTGTCAAACTTTACAATAAATCCATCCAACAACGTATACTGTCTGTACAGCCTCACCGTTTCCTCCTTGAGCATCTTCTATTTTTTTTCTACACACCTTAGACAATTTTTTCCTGTCCCAAATTCTGTTCCTGCCAAGAAGAGCATAAGAAACTGGCACAAGGACAAAAGTGACCCTCCTCTGTTTGCCTCAGTGTGCTGTTGTGCATTCGATCAGACCCTACAAAATCAGATCTAAGAGGAAGTCACAAGCAATGATGCCACTGTATCGATTTTAATTATCCCATTACTGAGCCTGGAGGTCTTATAAAAACAGATAAGCTAAAGACCTCCAACTAATTACATACAGAGCAGCATCATGCATTTATTTTGCTGTTGATTAAAGTTGTTTCGATTTATGTTAAATAACAGTGTGATTCAAATGCAAAACATATTGGGTTTGACAGAAGGGGAGCGGGATGCGTGAGAGAGGGAGAGAGGTATGAGATGGATTAATCTGAAAGCACATCTTTTTTTATTTCTGTTTGGGCTCGCTGTCTGACTGAAAATAATGCTGTGTTGGTGGGGGCATGTTGTTTCAGGTATAAGTAAAATGATGAAATATCCATGGAGGCCTTTTTATACTGCAGCTAAGAGTGTGAGGATGTGTGAGACAATGCAATGACACTTGGAACAGTCTAGTGTGAGCCTTTAAAATCAAAGGAAAATTGGGGAACCAGTGATTAGTTTTCCTATTATTTGCAGTAATCACAAGATTAACTGTAGATTTACCCAAAGTGCTGTATTATTTATGAATTATGTAGGAAATTTGTGTAGTAATGACATAGATTTCCTGCCATAACCTTCCAGGTAACCTGGCGTGCACTTCCCGAGAAATCTAACTACAAGTTGGGTCGACTGAATGGTGTGGAAAGTTGCTTCATAGGGTTAAGAGGGGCTTTCAGTTACGTCATAAGTTGCAACTTAGATTTTCCGCTGATGTCTAAATTAAGCCTTTGTAAATGACATCATGTTATATTGCAGCAAAAAAACATTTACTATGGTAGGAGTGCCAATGTCAGGCCCACACACACACACACACACACACACACAGTGATGTTTTGGTAAACTATGTGTTTTAGTATTTCAGCCACATGTAAATGGCATTTTATCTCCCTGAAAATTGAGCTTGTGCAGAATTCCTGCCATGGTGATGATTTTCTGAAGCTGTGTTTCTGCATTTACATGTGGATAAGAAAACTGGGACTTTTCTTTCATCAACATATCACCTTTTTTGACATGAGACTGACATGTTATTGTTTGTAGTT